>NW_027397114.1:3607804-3959349 GCF_003265705.2 Callorhinus ursinus
TATAGACTTTCTACCCTATGGTCTTGCTAAACTCACTTATTATAAATATTTTGTTTTACATTAGATGATCATGCTAATAAAACATAAAGTTTAACATTTTCCTTTCTAATGTTATGACTTTTATTTGTTTTCCTTGCCTTATTGCATAGCCACCACTTCTATGACAATGTATAATATAAGATTTGGGAGTAAATATTACCCTCATGTTTCTCATATTAGGGAGAATACATTCAGTCTTTTCCAATCAATTATGATTATGATTGATTAATTATGGTTAAAGGTTTTTAATAAATGTTCTTTATCGAGTTGAGGAAGTTCCCTTTTGAGTGTACTAAGAATTTTTATCTTTTTTTTTTTTTTAGAAAGAGAGAGAGTGAACGAGGAGTGGAAGAGAGGCAGAGGGAGAGGGAGAGAGAGAATCTTTTTTTTCTTTAAATTTTTTTATTGTTATGTTAATCACCATACATTACATCATTAGTTTTTGATGTAGTGTTCCATGATTCATTGTTTGTTCATAACACCCAGTGCTCCACGCAGAATGTGCCCTCCTTAATACCCATCACCAGGCTAACCCATCTCCCCACCACCCAACCTCTAGAACCTTCAGTTTTTCAGAGTCCATCATCTCTCATGGTTCATCTCCCCCTCCGACTTACTACCCTTCATTCTTCCCCTCCTGCTATCTTCTTCTTTTTTTTCTTAACATATATTGCATTATTTGTTTCAGAGGTACAGAGAGAGAATCTTAAGCAGGCTCCCCACTCAGTGTAGAGCCTGATGTGGGGCTCAATCTCATGAACCTGAAATTATGAGCTGAGCTGAAATCAAGAGTCAGAGACTTAACCAACTGAGCCACCCAAGTGCCCCAAGAATTTTTATCTTGAACAGTAATTGAATTTTATCAAGTTTTTTTCTGCATCTATTGAGATAATCATGTGGCCTTTTGTTTTTACCAGTTAATATAGTGAATTACTGATTGATTCTGGAATGTTGAACCAATCCTGTAGTTAGGGGGTAAACCATACTTGGTCGTAGTCTACTGTCCTTTAATATATTGTTAGATTCTATTTGTTAATATTTTGTTAAGAATCTTTGTGTGTTTATGTTCAGAGATACATTGACCTGAAGTTTTTTTCTATATAATGTATTTGTGTTTGTCTAGTTTGGGGACCAAAGTGATTTTGATTCTGATTTCATGGAATGAGTTAGGAATGTCCCATCAACTTCTATTTTCTAGAAGTGTAAATATTTGGTAGAAGTAATTAGTGAAGCCACCCAGGCCTAGATAATTTAATTTTTTAACTACTAACTTAATTTCTTGAAGAATTATAGAGCTACTCAGGGGCGCCTGGGTGGCTCAGTCGTTAAGCATCTGCCTTCGGCTCAGGTCATAATCCCAGGGTCCTGGGATCGAGCCCCACATCAGGCTCCCTGCTCCGCGGGAAGCCTGCTTCTCCCTCTCCCACTCCCCCTGCTTGTGTTCCCTCTCTCGCTGCGTCTCTCTGTGTCAAATAAATAAATAAAATCTTTAAAAAAAAAAGAATTATAGAGCTATTCAGATTACTTATTTCTTCTCAAGCAAACTATGGTTGATGTGTTTTTAGGGAATTCATCCTTTTCATCCTAGTTGTCAGGTTTATTGGCATAAAGTTACTTATTATACTTTTAGTGTCTGTAGAATCTTGAGGACCTGCTTCCCTTTGTGCTATTAATAATTTGTGCCTTAAAAAATAATAATTTGTGCCTTTTCTTCTTTTTCTTCCTGAAATAGTTTGACTAGAGGCTTATCAATTTTATTCATTTCTCAAAGCCAGATTTGGTATCACTGATTTTTTTTTTCTATTTCACTGATTGTTCTCCAGTATTTATTTATTTATTTTAATTTTTTTAAAGATTTTATTCATTTGACAGAAACAATGAGAGAGGGAACACAAGCAGGGGGAGTGGCAGAGGGAGAAGCAGGCTTCCCGCTGAGCAGGGAGCCTGATGCAGGGCTCGATCCCAGGACCCTAGGACCATGACCTGAGCCGAAGGCAGCTGCTTAATGACTGAGCCACCCAGGGTCTCCAGTATTTATTATTTCCTTTTTTTTTTTTAATTTTGGGTTCAATTTTCTTTTCTCTTTTTAGGTTTTTTGTTGTTGTTTTGGTTTGGTTTTTGGCTTGTTTTTTTTCTTTAGATGGAAGCTAGATATCTTGCTTATATTCCTTTTATTATAAGCATTTCATGCTTCAAATTTCCATCTAGGCCTACCTTAGTGACATCCCATATATTTTAATATATTGTGATTTAATTTTCATTCAATTCAAACCACTTCCTGATTTCTCTGTGATTTTTTTTTAACCCATCAGTTGTCTAGAAGTATGCTGTTTAATTTCCACATATTTTGGAATTTTCCCAGGTATCTTTCCATTATTTTTTTAAATTTTATTTTATTTAAATTCAGTTAATTACCCAGGTGTCTTTCCATTATTGATTTCTAGTTCATTTCTGTTGTGATCAGAACTACTTCTTTGTATATTTTCAAACTTCTTTAAATTTATTGAGATTTGTTTTATGTCTCAGAATATGGTCTACTTGGAAAATGTTCCATGTGCGGTTGAAAAGAATGCATATTTTGCTACTCTTTTAGTGGAGTGTTTTATAAATGTCATTTAGATTCTATTCATTGGAAGTGTTTTTCAAGTTCTCCATGTATTAACTGATTTTTGTCATTGTTATATCAATTATTCAAAGAGCACTGAAATCTCCAATTTAATTGTGGATTTTTGGATTTTTTTCTTTCAGTTCCATCGGTTTCTGTTTTGTGTATTTTAAAGCCGTCCTATTATTATGAGAACCTTACAAGAGTACACATCTTTCCCTTTTCCTGGCTTTGTACTATTGATGTTATGCATGTTACTCCTATGTATGTTACAGAACCTATTATACATCATATCTTTGTTGTAAACAGTTATCCTTTAAAGAGATTAAAAATGAGAGGAAAAGTCTTTCATATTTATCCACCTATTTACCTTTTCTAATGTTCTTTACTTCTTTGTGTAGACCTAAATACTCATCGCTGTCATTTTTCCTCTGATTGAAGAAACTCTTTTTGTATTTCTTTTAGAGCAGATCTCTTGCAGTGAGTATTTTCATATTTTATTTTTCTGAAAAATATTTTAATTAACCTTTATTTATAGAATATATTTCCACTGGATAACAAGGTCCAAGTTTGTGCATTTGTTTGTATTTTTCTTTTGGTGCTTGATATTGCTCTACTGAGTTTTGGCTTGCATAGCTTTAAATAAGTTCACTGGAATTCTTATCTTTGTTTTTTGTATATAATGTAATTTTTCCCCCTCTGGCCACTTTAAGATTTTTCTCTTTCTCACTGGCTGTTATCACTTTAGTTATGATGTTTTTTTGTCATGGTTTTCTTTATGTTCAATTGTTCATGGTTCATTTGTGCTTCTTGGATTGTAGGTCTTTTGTTACATTAGACAGTTTTTTAACCATTATTTCTTCATTTTTTTTCCCCACCATCCCCTCACCCACCTCAAGTCCTTCTGTGGTTCTAATTATATGTTTCTCAGACTGATTGCTATTATTTCACAAGTTTCTGAGGTTCTCTCTTCAATTTTTAAGTTCTTTTTTTCTCTTGGCTTAATGTTTGCTAGTTTCTACTGCTGTTTCTTCAACTTCGTGGATCTTTTCTACTGCAGTGTCTAATCTGCTATTGATCCCATAAAGTGTGCTTTTCATTTCAGATATTTTATTTCTCATCTCTGGAAGATGCCTTTGTATATTCTTTAAAGCTTCCACTTCTCATCATGCTCATGTTTTCCTCTACTCTCTTGAACATATAGAAGATAATTATAATAGCTGTTTTAATGTTTTTGTCTAAAAATTCTACCTTTTGTGTATTTCTGCATTTGTTTCCATTGATTCTTCACCAGGGTGTAAGTTATCCTTTTCTGTTTCTTTGCATGACTTGCCATGTTGAATTGGTGGCGGATAACTGCCAATTTTACATTTTCACAGCTGGGTTTTGTTATCTTCCCTTTCTAGTGCTGGATTTTGTTCAAGCATGCACTTAAGTTATTTGAAATCTATTGATTTCTTTGAAGCATTGCCAGAGAAGCCTTCAGCTGAGGACTAATTTAGCTTCACCACCCAATTGTCCCCTTCCATGGGTTCTACCTTATGCCTTCTGAATTATACATCTGTGTGTTTCCACTTTGGATGTTGGGAGTACAAACTACTCCCAGCCCTGTGTGAGCTTCAGATATTGTTTTGACTTTCTCTTTCCAGTGTTTTCTCCCGGGCTTTGGATAGTTTTCTGTCATGCATGCCAAGATTAGTACTCAGCCAAGGACTCAAGGCTCCCTTCTACTCATCTCTGGTGTGGTTCCCTCCTCTCAGTAAACTGCTCACAAATTCTAGCCACCCTAGCCTTTCCAAACACTGAATTCTATCTCCTCAACTCAGCAAGGCCACCCGGTTCTGTTTGGGTCCCTGCCTCTCATGCTTTGACCTGGAAATATTTTTTAGGTGGTGATCTGGGGCACTCAAATGCCTCATCTTGTTTGTTTTCCTTCTTTCAGGAATCATTGCCCTGCACAGCTTGTTACCATGTCTGAAATCCATTTTTATATATCTATTCCAGTTTTCTTCTTCTTTAAGGCAGGACGGTAATCTGATCCCTGCTATTCCATCAGGTCTGAAAAAAAGTTTCTTCATCCATTCTCTATTTTGATCCCTACCTTCAACATCTGTAGAATGCAGAAAAGACTTTAAAGGCAAAATGAAAAGCAAAGTACTATAATGGAAGAAGATCTCAGGGCCCAAGTACCTCTACTATAAAAGACTCACTTAGTGCAGAACAAGAACCAGAGCTCATAAGTAGACCAGGTCCCTGACATGGATTTGGAATTAGAATCCCATGGTTCTAAATGAGCAATGAAACCCACACTTTCTCTCCAAAGATGTGGGTTTTTGAAGGGATTGATTTTGAAAGTCATTTGAGAATAACTCAAAAATAGAAGAAAAAGAAAGAAAGAAAGAAAAAAGAACCTTAATGCAATAAGGAAACTTTGCTATTTCCCACCTATATCATCTCTGATAGATGGCCACTCACCCTCTGCTTACACATGTTCTGTGTCCAGACAGTGCCACCTCTGGGAGGACCTGCTCTAATACAGGATTGCTTGGTAATTTGGAACCTTCTCTGTACCAATCAGACAAATGTCTCCTCCTTTATCTTCCTCCTATTTATCTGCTCTGCCCTCCTGGATAACATAGAATATATTGTGTTAAATAATTGACAACTATTATGAGATCTCCTTCAAGTCTTTTTTAACTGGATTAAAATTCTCTGGTTTCTTACAAAGAGCATGGCTTTCAGAGCTTCTCCCCATATTAGTCATTTATCCTTTGGACAAACTCCAATGTGTTACCTTTATGCTTAACATCTGATAGCCAGAAATAAATACTCTACTTTAAATGTGGAGTTAAATGGGTCAATTATCTCCCATGGCAAGGGAACTAGACTTCTATTAATGCAGCTTAAGGTATATTAACTTTTTTCAAATACGGAGAGATTCAATTTCTTAGGTATATCTGAAACCGTAAGTAATTTAAAACACATTTATTTCCTACCCCTGTTGATGTATGGGGAGCAGAGGTGATCACAGGCAGCCCATTGGTTCATCCATCTGTCTGGGCTTTGGGTAGAGATATGTGCTGGTTTCAGATCGTTAAAAAAAAAAATCAGTGTAACTTTTATTCCCTGAATTAAAAGCAGGTGCCTGCTCCTTAAGGTGATCACTTCTCCCCTGAAATTTCCTGTCAGTTTCCAGCTGACAAAAAGTGCCGTGAGAAGAATGGAAGTATTTTTTCAAAATCCCCATTAACAGTGAGAATGTGGAGTCAGTCTAATATTTACGCAGAAACTTACTCATCCTAGATTTCAATGTTGTAACCAGGATTTTCATAGTCGGAAAAAGTGGCCTAATAGGTATATCCTATCCTAGAACCACTGTGGGAGCAAGAAAATAAATACTTGAGATTCTTAAGGACCAGGTTGGAAAGATTAAACCCTGTTTCACATCAAGTTAATTTCAGAGGCATAAGTAGTCATAAAATGGGAGACTTGGAAAATATTTTAGAAATCATTTAATTCTGCTCACTTTGTAGGTAAAAGAAGTAAGGCCAAGAGAAGGAAAATTATTCCCACATGGTCACATAGTTGGTTTGTGGCAGAACACACTATCTGGCAGCCCAAATGTCTACTATACTATTCAGAATATTTCTTGAAACATGTCTTTTAAAATTACTTCTCAACAGGGCTCAGAAAAACAGTATGTAAACACATAATTGTATTCACACTAATACAATTAAGACAAGAAAGGATAAGCAAAAATTTTGTGAGAGCAATGTTTCAAAGAGTATAGGGTGGAGAAGGCAGGGGGCCTAGAATTAATGATCCCTTAGGTACATGTAGCTTGTTTCAGTTTGTAAAATGCTTGCAAAATGTGGTGTCTTGTTTGCTCCTCACCACAACTCTATGAGCTAAATAGGCAGGCAGGATCTGAAGGCACAACATGGGTGAGAGGCTTAAACAAGGCAACTGAACTCTAAATGGTGGAGTCGTGAGCAAAGTCTGGGTTAATAAACCTTGTTCAGGGTTGTGTTTACTGCACAATTCTCTGTCCACAGTGATTAATTATGACCCATCCTGAAATTTTAAGTCACCTGCTCTTATGTGGGCAGTACTGTTACCCTATACGAGATCAATTAATGGACACCAAGCTCTATTCACATCTTGTTTAATTTTTCATTAGGTCTGCTCTTATGTGCCCTCATTCATGAGAGGAACATGCTATCATGCAATGCCATGGTATTGTAGAATCGGACTCATTTCCACGCTGCCACTTATTAGCTGTGTGATTTGGGCAACACATTAGTAGCCTCTTTAAGCTTCTGGGCCCTCATTCATGAAATGAGAAAAGTACCACTTACTCAGTGTTATTCCTGTGAGGATAAAATTACTAATGAGGGATGCATCCAGTAGGTACCTGTTGACTTCTCTCCCCTTGATAAGCCTTCTATACTCCCGCCTGCTCTTAAACTTCAGTCCTCTGATCCCATTCAACTCTCCAGTAGACGTTCTTTGTGTGAGTTTTCTTACACTTGTCCTAAATTATTTTAAAACGTTTTTTTTTCATCAGGACACATTGTTCCTTCCATTCATTCCATAACTGTGCATTGAGTTCCTTCTGTATACCGGGCACTTGGATGCAGTAGGTACAACTGAATAGAACACAGAGCTGGGCAGGTGTGGTCCTTTATCTTGTGATGCTTGCATTCCAGAGAAGAGACAGGGACTAAAGAGCAAGTAAACAAATGAAATATTGTTTGTGAAACGTGCTATGAAGAAAATAAAGAGTGTTGGGCCAGAGGATAATGGTGGGTGGGCAAGATGAGAGTCCGGCATGGCGCAGAAATTAAGCTTCAAGTGTAAGTGGAATTTTTTTTTACTCACAGTTTTTCATCATTTTAGGGAAAGATAAGGAACAGAGTGACCAAAGGCCTGGAGACTTGCAAAGTCATGGCAGGGATGAGGAAGATACTCTCAGCATGGCTGGGACAGTCCAGGGAAGAATGTGAGAGCCCGGGGGCGGGATGAGGCTGCCCTAGCATCATCTATGGCCAGATCAGAGAGGGCCTGGAATGCCACGCACAACCTTGGGTAGAAAATAAGAGTGAAATATTTAAATCATTTTTTTCTCGAGGTTTTTAGCAGGAGATGTCTTTATTTCCTTGGTTTCAAAAAATCTTATTAACTCTTTGACTAATTACTGTCTATCCTCTTTACCGTCTTATGGGCAAATTGATTGCTCTTTATAAAATGTACATGATGTAGTCCACCTAGCATAAAGCAGATTCTAAAATTGCATATCCAGGAATCCTTCACAGATCCTTATCTTGCTTGATTTCTGAAGTGTCTGTATCATTGACTGTATCCTCTTGAAACTCTTCTCTCAGAACCGCTGGGATAAGATTTCATGAGTCTTCCCTTCTACTTCTCAGTGCTGACTGCATAAGCATTGTGTGTACCCTCTTCTCTCCACAGAGTATCCCTCGGTCATTTCATTTACTTCCATGGGTGCAGCTCACACTAAGGGCTCCCCAGTTTGCACAGCTGAGATCTTTCTTTTGAGTTCTAGACATTTCCATGGAAATATCCCACTTATTTCCAAAATGGACCTCATCATCTTTTCTACCAAGTCTGCCCCTACCCCTGGGATGATGACATCCCCCTCCGCATCATTCTCCCTTCCTCGGTATAATGCAGACCTTCTCACGTCACTCTTCTGCCTGAATTCTTCCGTGCCTCTTCACTGCCCCCATGCGAAAAGACACTGTTGCGGACAGCCCTTCACTGTCTGACCTTGCCTGCCTCCGTAACTTCACCTGCACTTCGTACTCTAGGTCTGTTCGCGACTGTGAACGTGGCATGTTCTGACATACGGCTGCACTCAAAATGCCGATCGCTCATGTTCTTGCAGGGCCAGTTGTGTTTCAGACATTGTACCAAAGCATCTTGCCTTCAATATCGTATCTGATCTACACATCAACCCTCTAAGGTAGGTACGTGGTGTGTCCCTAATTTTGGAAGAGAACACTGAGGCTTGGAGTTTAAAGATTTATTTATTTATTTATTTATTTATTTATTTATTTATTTATTTATTTATTATTTTTGACAGAGAGACACAGCGAGAGACAGCGAGAGAGGGAACACAAGCAGGGGGAGTGGGAGAGGGAGAAACAGGCTTCCCGCCAAGCAGGGAGCCTGATGCAGGGCTCGATCCTAGGACCCCAGGATCATGACCCCAGCCAAAGGCAGATGCTTAACGACTGAGCCACCCAGGCACCCCAAGGCTTGGAGTTTAAATAACTCACCTAGGCTTGCAGTTACTAAGAGCCTCAGCCAGAGGTCCTGCTGCTCAGCATGATGCCCTGTTGCTTCTCACCCATCTCACAGGAGCTGCCCTGCCTGCCTGGAACTTCCTCCTCCCATCTGCTTAGTGACTGGGTGGCTACTGTTTATTCTTCAGTATGCCTCAGATGTCACCTCTGTCAGGAAGCCAGGGGCTTCCTCACTGTGGTCCCATTTTTCCCGTGCTCTCAGGAGAGTTAATGCACTATCCTCTCTCATCTCATTTTCTTCCCCTCGACTGCTAGCCCACGTTGCATTCATTCTTTCATACTAGAACCTAGCACAGTGCCCAGAATAGGGTCGGAACTTCATACATACTTTCAGAATAAATAAAGTTATGGTCGAAGCCCCAGTTCCCTCATTTACTGGCCGTGTCACCTCTGGTAAGAAATTGAATCAGAATCTCTGGCATTATTCTCCTCACGTATAAAATAAAGAAGTTGGATCATAGCAGTGGTTCCCCAAGTGTGTAGTACCAGCATCAGTATCTCCTGTCTCCTGGGAACTTGTTAGAAATCAGAATGCTAGGGCTCTTCCCCAGACCCGCTGAATTAGAATCTCTGGGGGTGGAGCCCAGAAACTTATATTCAGCAAGCCCTTCAGGTGATGCTGATGCATGGCAATTTTAAAAACCAGCACACTAGGAGCTGGAAAACTAGGGCCTGAAGGGCCATGAGCCAAATCCCACCCAAGGCCTATTTTTGTAAAGAAAAACCCTGCACTAAATGATAGGATCACCGATGGACCTTCCAGTTCTCATTCCTTGGTGATAAGTCCAGTGTATTATCCCTGATTGATGGTGGGCTGCCAGTCAGGAGACCTGGGTTCTAGACCATCTCTTGTAAGGTAAATACCTTGTTATAAGGTATTGAATTACAGTCCTTCCAAGAAGGTTCCAAGTGCAGACTTCCTTTATCATCTGTATTCACTCCAACTCAGTGACTTCATGGGAAGCCTACTGGCTTCCAAGGCCCTGCGCTTTACCCCTAGGTTGCCTTTTGGCCCGTCATTCATCATGACCCAGCCCAACTATCCTGTTCTCTGCCTAACTGAGCTGTGCACTAGACTGATTGTTCATTTTTTATTTAACAAATACAGCTCTTACTTTGTGTTCTAAGAGCTTTTCAAACACTGACTCATTCAGCCCTTATAGCAACTCCATGATGTGGGCGCTGTCATTGGCCATATTTTACAGGCGAGGAGTTGAGATGTGAAGGAAAAATTAATTCTCTCAAGGTCACACACTGGTGAAGTGGTGGAGCAGGGGATTGGATCAGACTCAGACTTCAGACCCCACTAATCACCACACTAAAATACATTGGACCCCCTGTACCCATCACTCAGCTTGGTCACATCTAAAAATGTTTCCATATTTGTTTCATCTCTCTCTTCTTCTCTTTTTAAAGATTTTATTTATTTATTTGACAGTGAGATAGGGAACACGAGCAGGGGGAGTGGGAGAGGGAGAAGCAGGCTTCCTGCAGAGCAGGGAGCCCGATGCGGGGCTCGATCCCAGGGCCCTGGGATCATGACCCGAGCCGAAGGCAGATGCTTAACGACTGAGCCACCCGGGCGCCCCATCATCTCTCTCTCTTCTAGGAATAAAGCTGGATTACAGTTAAAGGTATCTCTGTGCCTTTTATTAATCCGTTTCCTTTTATTTCCAACTAAAGCAAACCACTACCCAACATTTTGTATTTATCATTCCCATGCAAGCTTTTTGTCATGCATTTTTACTGTATTTGTATATATGTACCCATGAAACAATTTATAGCAGGATTTCCATGCTGTTAATCTTTACTGGTAGGGCATCCTATAATATACATCTTTCTGTAGCTTTTTTTTCTTTTTTTCACCAGATATGCTTGTGAGATTTATTTATGTTGATAGATGCATCGGGTTTTTGTTCATTTAACTGCTGAATAGTAGTCCATTATATGGAGTTACTACAATTTTTTTTCATTCTGCTGTTGATGAGCAATTAAGGTATTTCTAATTCGTCACTCCTACAAACAATGTGCAGTGGATATTCCTTTATATTTCTTCGTGGGCACACATGTAGGTTTATACCGGGAATTTTATTTCTGGATATAAGGTTACACATAGCTTCAATTTTAGCAGATACTTCCATAGTGCTCTCCAAATTGGTTGTGCTCATGCATGGGGTATTAATCAACATCCTTATCAATGCTGGGTATTATCAGGTTTTTGCATTTTCTCAGTGTAATGGGACAAAATGGCAGCTCCTGGTTGTTTTCTTTGGGCTCATATGGGTAGAGCCACACAATGCACTTTTACTGTTTCACATTTTTGTGCTTCCTGTTTCATTATGCCCGGAATGTTCTCCCATTTCTCTACTTCACAACATCCATTTTTCTTTGATGACCCAAACTCAAAAATTCCTCTGAAACCCCTGGTGGTCCCCTCTTCCTCCAAATGCATTTTGCTCTTTTGTTTCATATACTATGATCTTAGCTGGGGTAATGTTTATGTCAGTTGTCCTTGCACAATTATTAACAGTGCCCCTTTCATTCTCAAAAGTGACCCAGTTTGGACAATGAATCAATAGTGACCTTGAGGGATGCCTGGGTGGCTCAGTTGGTTAAGCGACTGCCTTCAGCTCAGGTCATGATCCTGGAGTCCCGGGATCGAGTCCCACATCGGGCTTCCTGCTCAGCAGGGAGTCTGCTTCTCCCTCTGACCCTCCCCCCTCTCATGTGCGCGCTCTCTCTCTCTCTCATTCTCTCTCTCTCAAATAAATAAATAAAATCTTTAAAAAAAATAGTGACCTTGATGTTAAGTCCATCATGGCTTGTATCACAGTTTATAGACATCCCATGTATGCCCATTTCCTCCCTTGCAGATCTCAGTTCTCCCAGACCACTGATAGGTTCATCCAAAGTGCCTGACTTCTAGTAGTTGCTCAATAAATGTTTGTTTCAGCCAGTCACTCCTTTGTCATCCAGAAGGAAGTTTTTCGGTCACTCATCTCATTCTTTTTTAATGGGGCCTGACTTGGCCCAAACCCTCCTTCTTGCAAGGGAGAAGTGTGAAGAACCCCTTCTCTGCTGCAGGCATATCCCATTTCTTATTAGCACTTTGCCAAGGGGAAGGCACCATGAAACCAATAGCTAAAGTCAAAGAAGGAGGCTGCTTTATGTTTTTACTTTCAAGTTTTATTTAAGAGTTGAGTTTCATGAGATAATTAGAATAAGCCATTGTATTTCCAGCATATAAAAAAAGATACAAAGCCTCATGGACTAGAATTATTCAGGGAGCTATCAAGTAGACCCATGCAGAAAGGGAACTGCTTATCAAAGAAGGTGACTTGCAAAGCGAAAATAATAATAATAAAGTGATATTGATAGTCTTTGGTTGCCATGGAAATACTAGTTCATCTGTTCCTGTTAGTATGTGGTTCATTTCACTATATTAGGTTTCAAAGAAAATCACATACGCAGCTATATTTTTAACCGTATCTGGGATTTAAAACATTCACTGGGCTGTAGTGCTAGTGGGTAAGCATAGAATTATGCATTTCAGCTTGTGCATTGATATAACCTCCCTGTTGGGTTTAGAAGGCAGAACAGTCAGTGCTTTTAACTTAATCTGTTTTTATTTGTGTGTATGAGATTAGAGATGTTTGCTGTGCCCATGGCTGCTCCTGTGTTTTTCAGAGTGCTTCCAATTTTAAATTCCTATACCTCTGTTAAAACTCTGTATTGCACTGAAAATGTGTTCATGATAATTATATCTCAAAGATGCCAAGGGAGTCAGATAATCTCAATTTCTAATTTTTAACTTTATCAGTTTGTTCCACCATTTATTTGATTTGTGGACTGAGCAAGTTAGTGCAAAGAGGGGAGTTAGGGGGTAGAGGGAAGGATACTGGCGTTTATTGAACTCATGGTAGGACCAAGGCACTGTGTGAAGAATTTGTCAATAACTATTTTCTTTAATCTTTAAAATGTTAGAAACCCTTGATTTTTTACTTTTAAAATTTTTTAAATATTTATTTATTTATTTATTTTGAGAGAGAGAGCAAGGGGGAGGGGCAGAGAGAGAAGGAGAGAGAGAATCCCAAGTAGACACCCCTGCTCAGTGCAGAGCCCAATGCAGGGCTTGATCTCACGAACCTAAGATCATAACCTGAGCTGAAACCAAGAGGTGGATGCCCCATTGACTGAGCCACCCAGGCACCCCAAAACCCTTGATTTTAAAAAATATTGGGGGGGCGCCTAGGTAGCTCAGTTCGTTAAGCATCTGCCTTCAGTTCAGGTCATGGTCTTAGGATCCTGGGATCAAGCCCCACACTGGGCTCAGCAGGGAGCCTGCTTCTCTCTCTGCTGCTGCTCCCCCTGCTTTTACTCCCTCTCTGTCAAATAAATAAATACATAATCTTTAAATAAATAAAAATAAAAAACATTTTGGAAATTCAGTACTAAGGAGGGAATTTGCATACAATCTTCCGTATGATTAGTAACAGAATCCAATTCTGTAACCAGTAGATAGTGGTGAATTGGTGAGCACTATGTATCTTTTTTAAGTATAGACATTTACATTATTGGGTGTAAAGAAAACATGTCTCAGAGTTGGAGTCATTGTCAACCACTGCATTATAAGCCAGATGTTTTATTCTTGGCTCATGCCTTGATGTATGCCCATGGACCACATATTTGAAGTAGAAACAGAAATGGAGTCCAGTTTGTACCTCTTTGCTTCCATTTACGTGTGACTCCTCAGTTCCCACAGGACTAAAGCAAGTTTCCGTTATCCTGAACATCTCTTTTTCACTTCTTCCACTCAACAGGGATGGCTCCTGAGTACACATTCTTTCTTACTTCATTCCATTAATATTATCTAACGGTTTTGCAACTCATTGTTAAGACAGAAAGGTCAACAGGCCCTATTGCATGATCTTTAAAAGGCTGATAATGTCAAGATAAATGCGTTCTCTTAAATATGTTTTTAAAGGCCAGAATCATTCATGCATTTCTGGGAGAGGTTAATGACATCAGAATTATTACCAGGAGTCAGTCCCTACAATCATTAGGACCAGCTAAGATTTACTGCTTAGCTGGACAGAAGCCTCTGCCACCAAAGGCCAGTTTTCCATCATTGGTGGACTCAACTTGAGGGTGTGAAAAGCAAGCCATTACTCTGTACTAAGCAACAAACCAATATGCATTCTATGCAAATGAGCAGATGCTCTCACTTGACATAAAAATTCTTGCCTTTAAAAAAAAAAGTCTTTCTCTCTGCCCCTCCCCCTTGTTCTCTCTCAAAATAAATAAAATAAATATAAATAAATAAATAAATATAAAGTATACATGATAAAGTGCGTGAGATGAGCACCCATATAACATTGTGATACAATAAGCTATAGAATAAGTCTACTTTTTAGTTCAGCCACATGGCTTTTTTTATACTTGGATTTGAAAGTATATGGCTTTCAAATGGCTAAGTAGTTGTAAGCTTCTTGGAAATATTTGGGAACAGAGTTCAATGTCTCATACTTCTTAATTTCTTTACTCCCTTCTGGAGATTCAGATTCAAACTGACTGTGAGGTGCCCACTGTTGGCCAGACACCATGCCATGTACTTTGTGTCTTATTAGTCTCTCACAACAATGAGAGGAATATCATTTGTGTGATAGGATAAGAATCTTTGGTATTTTCTAGATGAGAAACAGATGAGGCCATGAAGCGTTGAGCAACGTGCTGAAAGCTGTGTGATTTAGGCCTTTTAACTTCCAAGTCCTGTGCTCTATCATTGTACTACTGCTTCAGTCTCACTAGGATTCTGGTCGGGGTAAGGCCACATGATGCTCTTGATCAGTGTTGTTCATTCTAGGATCCAGAAAGAGTACTCAAGGGGCACCTGGGTGGCTCAGTCAGTTAGGTGTCCACCTTCAGCTCGGGTCATGATCTCAGGGTCCTGGGATCAAGCCCCACATCAGCTTCTGCCCTCCACCTGCTTGTGCTCTCTCTCTCTCTCTCAAATAAATAAATAAAATCTTAAAAAAAAAAAGAGTACTCAAATGTTGTTGGAATATGGATTTGTTGACCAAAGGATGTTTTGGGATGATCTCTTGAAAACTTAATCTTGAGATGGTAATTGTCCAACTCCTGTGATAGTTATCCCTAAATTAGGCAAGGCAGGGGTCCAGGAATCTTAACTGTGTCCCTTTTGTTTCTTGGAATATGGTAGAGGAGATGTGAGACAGAAAGACTTGAGGGGAACCTCAGCAAATAATAAACATAGAAGGGCTCAATTATATCTGATGAACTTCCAGCATAAAACTGAAGATGTTCAATGTTTACCAGTGGAAAACCTTACATGCGGACATGTTTAGGCCATTATAGCACCCTCAAAAGGAATCATCCAGTAGTTCTAAAGAATATAATTGAACAGAGTTGTGTGTTTGTTGTGGGGGGGGGATGCAAAACCAGAAAAATGTGTTCTCTAGGCCACCAGCTGGGAAGAGAGTTTTAATGGCAAGCCATGTGGGGAAAAAGGTAAACATTGAAATGTAAGTTAGCCTTAGGCTCTTCATGGCCCTAAAAGCCATGCCATCAAAGCAGAAGTTTCTTGGGCACACAAAGAGGTGGGATTTTGTGAATGCACACTAGAGAAGGGAGCAGTCTATTTAAGTCAGGATCATGTCCACAGTCCTGTCTTGACGAGCGCTGCCCCTTTGCAGTACAGTGGCTCACAGCACAAGTGTGCTTCCCTTCTAATGCCCAAGTATTCATTCTAGGCTGCTCTTCTGGGTTCCAGAGCTAGCCCAGGGCAACAGCTGCCAACATTTGCCAAGGATGCAATTGGTTAGTAGAATCTTATCCCAGGAGAGACCCTCTGGTAACTTCAGTTGTACTCATTTTATACCAAAGATGTGCCCTTGAAAGACTTGATGTCAGTCATTGTTTTACAATTCCAGCTTCACTGCAATGCTACAAAGCATGAAATGTATCAAAGAATTCTCTTTTTAATAAAGTCTAGAATAGTTCCATAAAAGGTATATATAGACTGATAAAATCACCTATTGGTGTCCTTTTGCCATTAGTTGGGTTTGCATGTAATGGGTTCATTTGAAAGTGCAAGCACGCTGGCTGTCAGTTTCATTATTAGTAAATACTGATTCCACATCTCTGTTTCCCTCCTAAAAAAACTGGAGGTACAAGATTTTGGCCATATTTAACTCTGCAGCCCCTGCATTTTGTTAATAACACCATAATACTCCATGGGGTTTTTAGCACTGACATTAAAAGGAGGTCATCCGGTTCTCACCTTTATTACCTCATTTATCTTCCCATTCCTGGGAGGCATGAAGTCAGATATTATTACTTGCATTTACAGGGGGGAAGTTCTGAAAGGTCAGCCAACATAAAGTGATGGTCAGCAAGAGGGCTCCAGAGGGAACTCGGGTGGGCCCAAATTAGTCCAGCCCACCAGTGTTTGTTCGAGGTCTGATCCCAGAGGCCCCGAGTGCAGAAGCCCAAGAAAAGTGAGGTTCTATCATGGGACTGCCCTTGTCCTCTACTTGTCCTGCTCTGTCACTTACTGGAGACACTGTGTGACCTTGGGCAAAACATCAACTTCTCTGACTCACAGCTCTGCCATTGGAAGAGTGCAGAGAATAATACCTGCCTCAATTCTAGGAAGGCATTCTTTTCTAAGAGAGACTGGTAGACTGGTACCGGTTCTGATTAGCAGTGAGGGAAAGAGTGGGTGGAGGGATCCGCATCTTGCTCTTTCCACAGAATGTGGTGAGGTCAGTCTGTCCCGAGCTTAGGGGCTCCCTCCCGCCTACATAGACTTTTCAAAGTTAACTTCTATGGAAGAATGTCTTCTCTCCCCAATTTTGTTGTAAATTTCGACTTTCTCACAATCCCATCCTAGAACCTAAAACAGCAGGACTCTGAAATGTGTGCTGCTTTGGGGAGGTTGGAATGATTTTCTGTCTTTGTACTTAATGGGAAGAGCCTGAGGAAACATGGAATCCTGGACTCCCAGAGCTCCCAGCTGGAACAGGCTTCAGAGAATTATAGTTCAAGCTCTTCCTTTTACAGATGGAAAAAAACCAGAGATCCAGGGAGGAGATTCCAAGAAGGAAGTCAACTAGTTGCATTCTCTTTCTTTGAGGAGGTTTCTTTCCTTTTGGCATCTGCCTTTGTGTATGAAAACTTGAGGTCTTTGGAAAGATTGAAGTAGAAAAGAAGGGACGGTGGCTGGTACCAGTGAGCAGAGGACTGTGAGGTTCTGTGGGAGGGGACAGTAAGACTCCCCAAGGCTGGAAAGGCAGTGGTGGTTTGACAGAGCCTCAGGATGATTTGATTTTGCCTAAGGGCACACCCCACTTTGTGAAGCAGGATCCTCACCTACATGTGGCCCCCTAACCCGATGCCTGTGCCCCACTATTGCAGAAGGTCCTTTAGTTTCTAAGACTCTTTTCTCGATCTTCACTGAGACAAGTTCACTCATGACTGGGGGCCCACTTCTGTCAGAATCTTAACCTGAACAAGTTGGAGAAGGACTGGGGTGTTCCCCTCCATTTAAGAGATATTTTTCACTGTATTTATATATATATATATAGAGATGATAGATAGATAGATACACACACACTATATATATATACATATATAGTGTGTATAAATTACATTACATTAAAAATATATAATTTATATATAATAAAAATAAAAAAATTTATATATAAACAAGTGAATTATAAATAAATTATATTATAAAATGTATAAAATTATGTTATATTACATAAAAACATATAATATGTTATATATGTATAATATTTTAAGTATTTATTTGAATTTTTTATTTTTTTTACCTTCTGTATCACCATCAAAAAAAGTGTAAATGTTCACCCTGGTCAAGTTTTGCTTCTTTTGCTACCTATTTCTTCATGCTGTGTGTATTTCACTCGTTCCCTTTTATCACCATCCCCCTCTTTATCCACAGCTTGAAAAGCAATCATCAAATCCATTTGTCTCAACAAAGTTGCCTATCACATTCTGAAAAGGCTGGTATTTTATGCATGTTTCACTTCTCTACAATCAAAAAATATTTTAAGATAAATGAGGACAGGAAAGGTGTTCATGAATAGAAATGACAGTGTCCTGATTTTGTCCCTTTCCATCTAGGTGTCTTATCCATTTGGTGTAAGTGACAGCTTTTTTTTTTTTTTTCTGAATTATCCTCTTTTAAAAATGCAGCATATTTGAAGCAGAAAACCATCTAGTCCTATGTGAATAAGCCTTAGGAAAATTGCTTTCTATTATCAGTATTTTTCAGCAAGAGCCACAAGGAGGAATGTATCCATTCTGAGGTATTTTCTGTTTCTCCTTTGAGATCTTGTGTATTAACCATTGTGAAATACTGAGCCATATAAACTGGCATTGAGTCCTTCTCCAAGATCTGTGACAATAAGTGAGTTAGCTTTTTCCCCTCCCTGTTCTTATTAGTTATGGGGGATGATAAGGCAGGACCATCATTGTGACATATCATGTGTCCCGTGGAATCTGTTTGTGATACTGGTCCCCCAAACAGAACTTTGTCCTTTCACTTAGATGCAGCCTCAGGAGCATTGCCACTTTAAGATAGAACAAATATATAAAGAGAAAAAAATATACACATATTTTTTTTAAGTAGGCTCCATGCCCAGCATGGAGCCCAACATGGGGAATGAACTCACAACCCTGAGATCAAGACCTGAGCTGAGATCAAGACCTGAGCTGAGATCAGACACGTAACCAACTGAGCCACCCAGGTGCCCCTGAGATAGAGCACATATTTTAAAATCAATAAATACTAGATTTCCCATTTTATCTTAAAAAAAAAAAACAACACCCCATGGAAAGTCAGCTATAACATGTTAGAACTGTGTATCTACATGTATAACATGTAGAACTCTGATATCTTCTGACTTCCTCCTGATAATAATGATGATCGTTCTCATTTCAAGATCATCATCACAATCATTGTCATTATCACCATCACCTATCATGGCTCTGACTTATTAAGCAATTACTATGAACAAGACACTATCCTAAGCACTATGCATATTTATTATTTCCAATCACTGCAAGCCTATAGGATGATTATTCATGATTATCATCATTTTAAGAAACTTGAACCTTAGAGACAGGAAGTTATCTGCTTTTAGAGGGAGGCTTGAGCATCATCTGTGGATGAGGAGGTAGCTTTTGAGGGGTCCCCAATATCCATTTGGATATCTTCTGATACATCACTGTACTTCTCCTTTGACCTAATTTAAATCCTTTGCTTCTCTGTGGCTTGGGATTTCTGGCAATGGCTTTGCTACATCTGACCCCAGCTTGTGATTTGGCAGTCCCTCCGGTACCCATGGGTTTATAGTAAGGGTCACAGTGCCCTAGTCCTATGTGAATGAGCCTTAGAGTAGCTGGTGACAGAGACAGTAGAAGATCTAAACTGTATTTAATAGGCTTGACATTATTACTTACTTAATATCTTAAACTTGGCTCCCATTTTGTATATGTGACTATGTCTAAGTAAGAATAAGAAGACTGTGTGTTCAGCCCATGACTGAGATTAGTACAGTATAAGAAATATCACCTCAAAAGAGGCTGTTCTTCTTGCTACCAAGGATTAGCTTATATCAGATATGTCCTTTTGCTGAGAGCTAGATAACATGCATAAAACATTTTAAAAATATCTCAGAAGGGATCATAGAGTGACCAAGGTTGCCAACACCTAAAAGGCCAAAAGCTCAGACAGAAGCATAGTGCAGAATGAAGTAGAAGTAAAGTCTGATGAGGTAATGGATGAAAATTTTCTAAAATTGATAAATACACTAGCCGACAGATCCAGAAAACTTGACAAACTGCAAGCAGAATAAAAGAAAAGAAAAACACATCTAGAGATAGCATAGTAAAATTGTTAACAAAGGCAAAGTGAAAATCTTAAATACAGAAGGAAAAATGTTACTTTCAAAGAAGAAGCAATAGAACAGACTTCCCCATCTCACCAGAGTCTATGGAAGGCAGAGTAAATGGAATGACATTTTTAAAGAATTAAAGAAAATTACAGAAATCCTGAAATTCTTTTTTTTTAAGATTTTATTTATTTATTTGACAGAGAGAGACACAGCGAGAGAGGGAACACAAGCAGAGGGAGTGGAAAAGGAAGAAGCAGGCTCCCCGACTAGCAGGGAGCCTGATGCGGGGCTCGATCCCAGGACCCTGGGATCATGACCTGAGCTGAAGGTAGATGCTTAACGACTAAGCCACCCAGGCGTCCCAGAAATCCTGAAATTCTACACTAGACCAAATTCTACAGTAGACAGACAAAATTCTATACTAGCAGACAAATTCTATATTAGACAAAAACCAGCAGAATTTCAGTAAAGAAAATACAAAGAAATGCTTGAGGCAAAAGAAAAATGGTGCCGGAGTGCCTGGGTGGCTCAGTCAGTTAAGTGTCTGCCTTCGGCTCAAGTCATGATCTCAGGGTCCTGGGATTGAGCCCCATGTTGGGCTCTCTGCTCAAGAGAGATAGTCTGCTTCTCCCTGTCACTCTCCCTTTGTGCTTTCCCTCTTTCTCTCAAATAAATAAAGATCTTAAAACAAAACAAAACAAAAATGATCCCATATGCAAGCAAGAAAATTCAGCAATGTGTGAAGAAAAAAAAATGTACATCTGAGTTAATACTGACTTTCTAAGGCAATAATGAAAATAAAATATTAACAGTATTGTTTTGGATTTAAAATATATGCAGAGTTAAAATAACCCCTAAAATAATAACATAAAGTGTGGGAAGGGTATCATTGGAATTGAAACATTCTAAGAACGTTGCATTGCTCAGGAAGCAGCAAAAATACTAATTTATAATAGACTTCCATATAGGTATTGACATGATAATCTCAACAACTAAAAGAACAGGAAGATCATACAACCAACAAGCAAAGTACCTCCAAAATAAGGAAAGATAAGACTGAACATAGAAGAGTAGAAAAAAACTGTACTTCCTAACAGTTTAATATCAGATAATGTAGACTTTAAGGCAAGAAGCATTACTAGAAAGCAAGAGGACATTTCATAAATATAAAAGTGTCAGTTCACCAGGACAATATAAGAGTTCCAAATTTGTGCTCACTTAAAAACATAGCCTCAAATTTAATAAAGCAAAAATTGACAGAACTACAAGAAAAAGAGGCATCTACAATCATAGTAAGAGATTTTAACAATCTTCCAACAACTGATATGACAAATACAAAAAAACAAACAGACATGAAAAGATGCTCAACATCACTCATCATCAGGAAAATGAAAATCAAAACCACAGTGAGATATCACCTCACACCCATCAGAATGGCTAAAATCAAAAACACAGGAAACAGCAGGTGTTGGCAAGGATGTCGAGAAAGGGGAACCTTCTGTACTGTTGGTGGGAATGGAAACTGGTGCAGCCACTCTGGAAAACAGTATGGAGGGTCCTCAGAAAGTTAAAAATAGAACCACCCTACAATCCAGCAATTGCACTACTAGGTATTTACCCAAAGAATAGAAAAATACTAATTCAAAGGGATACACGCACCCCTAGGTTTATAGCAGCATTATTTACAATAGCTAAATTATGGAAACAGCCCAAGTGTCCATTGAGTGTTGAATGGATAAAGATGTGGTGTGTATATGCATGTATGTGTACACACACACACACACACAGACACACACACACACACACACTGGAATATTACTCAGCTATAAAAGAGAATGAACTCTTGCCATGTGCAGTGACATGGATGGAGCTAAAGAGTATTATACTAAATGAAATAGAGAAAGACAAATACCATATGATTTCACCCATATGTGGAATTTAAGACACAAAACAAACAAGTAAAGGGGGAAAAAAGAGAGGGAGAGAGAGGCAAACCAAGAAACAGACTCTTCACTATAGAGAACAAACTGCTGGTTACCAGGGGAGAGATGGGTGGAGGGATGGGTGAAACAGGTGATGGGGATTGAGGAGGGCACTTGTAGTGATGAGCACCGGGTGTGGTAGAGAAGTGTTGGATAACTGTATTCTACACCTGAAACTAATAGTACACTGTACGTTAACAGGTAAGATATAGAAGATTGAATATGTATTCTCTTCACAGGGATATTAAACTCTATATCAACAATAGATATGTAACTAGAAAATGCCCAAATGTTAGAAAATTAAGCAACATGTTTCTAAGTAGCCCATAGATCAAAAGATAAATTACAAAGAAAATTCCAAAATAATTCTTGCCTCTCCTTGCTTCCCTCTGGGGCTTCTGGGATGCTGATGGTCTTCTATTTCTTAGCCAAAGACCTAGATTTCAGATTCTAAGTACACAAAATTGTTCATTATGTGAAGATCCCTCAGGCTGTGTACACCTGTGTTCTGTGCACTTGTTTACATATATAGTATACATCGATTTAAGTTAAAAATATAAAATGTGGGGTGCCTGGGTGGCTCAGTTGGTTAAGCGTCTGCCTTCCGCTCAGGTCATGATCCCAGGGTTCTCCCTGCTCCACCAGGAATCTACTTCTCCCTATACCCCTCCCCCTGCTCTTGCTCTCTCTCATTCCCTCCCTCTCTCAAATAAATAAATGAAATCCTTATAAAGAATAAAATAAGAGGGGGCGGAGCAAGATGGCGGAGGAATAGGAGACCTGGATTTCGTCTCGTCTCAGGAATTCAGCTGAATAGGGATCAAACCATTCTGAACACCTACGAACTCAACAGGAGATCGAAGATAAGAAGAGTTACAACACTCTGAACAGAAAAGCGACCACTTTCTGGAAGGTAGGATGTGCGGAGAGGTGAATCCGAGGCGATGTTCGGGAGGATAGACGGCGGGGGAGGGGCCTCCGTCGGCCACTTCTGGCAAGTGCTAGAGCCGCGGAGCACAAAGTCGGAACTTTTAGAAGTCTGGCTCCGCTGAGGGACGTCGCTCCAGTGGCTAATTGGGGGGTGGAACCCTCGCGGGACAGTGTGGTCTCAGGACCATCAGGATCACAGAAAGACTGGGGGTGCCTGAGTGCGGCAGAGCTTCCAAGTAGCTGAGCGGGGAAGCCAGCTGCAGAGACAGAGCCGAGGCGCAGGCTCTCAGCTCGGGGTGGCCATAAACTGTGATCTGCGGCCCAGTCGGGCCACTGCTCCTCCAGCAGGGACCCAACAAGCGGCAGATCCAGGGAGACTCCCCTTCCTCCCCGAGGGAGGAGCGGCACGAGAGCGCACCGCAGGGATCTGCTGGGTTTGAAGACTCCACACGGGGTCGGGTCCCAGAGATAGAAATGCTCAGTCACAGGCCGGGTGAGCACGGAGTGCGGCCAGAGACCAGGGAGATGGGAGTGACTGCTTTTCTCTGGGGGCACACTGAGGAGCAGGACCCCGAGTTCTCAGCTCCTCCAGGCAGAGAGTGGGAGGCCACCATTTTCACCCTGGTCCTCCAAAGCTGTACTGAGAGCTTGCAGGGAACAAAAGATCCAGAGAGCAAACCGGAGCAGCTTGCTTAGCCCGGACTCACAAGGGCGGGGCAATGGCAAAGACATTTGGGAACCACGGCAACAGGCCCCTCCCCCAGAAGATCAGCACGGACAGCCAGCAAGCCAAGACCAAGTTTACCCATCAAGGAGAAGGGGAGAACTCCAGCGCTAGGGGAATACTGCACATAGAATTCATGGCTTTTTTACCATGATTCATTAGTTTTTCAAAGTTAATTTTTTAACTGTTTTTTTTAATTTTTCTTTTTCCCTTTTTCAAACAAGATCTGATCAATCCCTTTTTTAAAAAAAACTTTTTATTTTTCATTTTTAGAGTCATAATTTTATCCCTTCATAGTAGTTACCCTTATTTTTGGCATATATATATATAAGTTGTTCTCTCTTTAAAATTTTGAGATACAATTTCTTCTAACAGATCAAAATATACCCTAAATCACTATGGTATGGCTTTGTTCTATTCTCCTGCCTGATCACATTCTCTCCCTTTTTTTTCTTTTTTTTCTTTTTTCTTTTTTTTTCAATCTTCTTCGTTCTTTTTAAAAAACAACTTCTTATCAATTCTTTTTATAAAATCTTTTATAATTTTCATCTTTACAGTCACCTGCCATCCCTTCATTGTATCAACCCTTATTTTGTACGTATATAAGTCTTTCTTCCTTTAAAATTTTAGCAGGCACTTTCTTCTAACAGACCAAAATATGCCCAAAAGCTAGTGTGTGGCACTGATCTATGCACGAGCCTGATCATATTTGATCATATTCTGTTTTTTTGTTTTGTTCTGTTTTTGTTTGTTTTTATCTTTTTCTTTTTCCTTTTTTTTTTTTCTCTTCTTTCTTTCCCTTTCTTGTCCCCTGGTTTCAGGTCTTTTCTGATTTGATTAGAGTATATTTGCTGGAGACAATGTTAACCTGTTAGCATTCTGTTCTCTCATTCATCTATTCTCCTCTGGACAAAATGACAAGACGAAAAAAATCACCTCAGCAAAAAGACCAAGAGGTAGTACCGTCAGCCAGGGACCTACTCAATACGGACATTAGTACGATGTCGGACCTAGAGTTCAGAATCATGACTTTAAAGATACTAACTGGGCTTGAAAAAAGTGTGGAAGTTTTTAGAGAAACCTTTCTGGAGATATAAAGGAACTAAAATCTAACCAAGTCGAAATCAAAAAGGCTATTGATGAGGTGCAATCAAAAATGGGGGCACTAACTGCTAGGATAAATGAGGCAGAGGAGAGAATCAGTGATATAGAAGACCAAATGATGGAAAATAAAGAGGCTGAGAAAAAGAGACATAAACAACTACAGGATCACGAGGGCAGAATTCGAGAGATAAGTAATACGATAAGATGAAACAACATTAGAATAATTGGGATCCCAGAAGAAGAGGAAAGAGAGAGAGGGGCAGAAGGTATATTGGAGCAAATTATAGCAGAAAACTTCCCTAATGTGGGGAAGGAAACAGGCATGAAAATCCAGGAGGCACAGAGAACCCCTCTCAAAATCAATAAAAATAGCTCAACACCCCGACATCTAATAGTAAAACTTACAAGTCTCAGAGACAAAGAGAAAATCCTGAAAGCAGCTCGGGAGAAGAGATATGTAACCTACAATAGTAGAAACATTAGATTGGCAACAGACCTATCCACAGAGACCTGGCAGGCCAGAAAGGAATGGAATGAGATCTTCAGAGCACTAAACGAGAAAACTATGCAGCCAAGAATACTATATCCAGCTAGGCTGTCATTGAAAATAGAAGGAGAGATAAAAAGCTTCCAGGACAAACAAAAACTAAAGGAATTTGCAAGGACAAAACCAGCCCTGCAAGAAATATTGAAAGGGTTCCTCTAAGCAAAGAGAGCCTAAAAGCAGCATAGATCAGAAAGGAACACAGACAATATACAGTCACAGTCACCTTACAGGCAATACAATGGCACTAAATTCATACCTTTCAATAGTTACCCTGAATGTAAATGGGCTAAATGCCCCAATCAAAAGACACAGGCTATCAGATTGGATTAAAAAACAAGACCCATCCATATGCTGTCTTCAAGAGACTCATTTTAGACCCAAAGACACCCCCAGGTTGAAAGTGAGGGGGTGGAAAACCATTTACCAAGCTAATGGACACCAAAAAAAAGCTGGGGTGGCAATCCTTATATCAGACAAATTAGATTTTAAAACAAAGACTGTAATAAGAGATGAAGAAGGACACTATATCCTACTTAAAGGGTCTATCCAACAAGAAGATCTAACAATTATAAATATCTATGCCGCTAATGTGGGAGCAGCCAATTATATAAGGAAATTAATAACAAAAGCAAAGAAACACATTGACAACAATACAATAATAGTGGGGGACTTTAACACCCCCCTGACTGAATCATCTAAGCAAAAGATCAACAAGGAAATAAAGTCTTTAAATGAAACACTGGACCAAATGGACTTCACAGACATATTCAGAACATTCCATTCCAAAGCAATGGAATACACATTCTTCTCTAGTGCCCATGAAACATTCTCCAGAACTGATCACATCCTAGGTCACAAATCAGGTCTCAACCGGTACCAAAAGATTGGGATCATTCCCTGCATATTTTCAGACCAAAATGCTTTGAAACTAGAACTCAATCACAAGAGGAAAGTCAGAAAGAACTCAAACACATGGAGGCTAAAGAGGACCCTACTAAAGAAAAATGGGTCAACCAGGAAATTAAAGAAGAATTTAAAAAATTCATGGAAACCAATGAAAATGAAAACACAACTGTTCAAAATCTTTGGGATACAGCAAAGGCAGTCCTGAGAGGAAAGTATATAGCAATACAAGCCTTTATCAAGAAACAAGAAAGGTCTCAAATACACAACCTAACCCTACACCTAAAGGAGCCGGAGAAAGAACAGCAAATAAAGCCTAAACCCAGCAGGAGAAGAGAAATAATAAAGATCAGAGCAGAAATCAATGAACTAGAAACCAAAGGAACAGTAGAACAGATCAACGAAACTAGGAGCTGGTTCTTTGAAAGAATTAACAAGATTGATAAGCCCCTGGCCAGACTGATCCAAAAGAAAAGAGAAATGACCCAAATCAATAAAATCATGAATGAAAGAGGAGAGATCACAACCAACACCAAAGAAATACAAACAATTATAAGAACATATTATGAGCAACTCTATGCCAGCCAATTAGATAACCTGGAAGAAATGGGTGCATTCCTAGAGATGTATCAACTACCAAAATTGAACCAGGAAGAAATAGAAAACCTGAACAGACCTATAGCCACTAAGGAAATTGAAGCAGTCATCAAAAATCTCCCAACAAACAAAAGCCCAGGGCCAGATGTCTTCCCAGGGGAATTCTATCACACATTTAAAGAAGAATTAATACCTATTCTCCTGAAACTGTTCCAAAAAATAGAAATGGAAGGAAAACTTCCAAACTCATTTTATGAGGCCACCATTACCTTGATCCCAAAACCAGACAAAGACCCCATCCAAAAGGAGAATTACACACCAATATCCTTGATGAACATGGATGCAAAAATTCTCACCAAAATACTAGCCAATAGGATCCAACACTACATTAAAAGGATTATTCAGCATGACCAAGTGGGATTTATCCCTGGGCTGCAAGGCTGGTTCAACATCCGCAAATCAATCAACGTGATACAATACATTAACAAAAGAAAGAACAAGAATCGTATGATCCTCTCAATAGATGCAGAGAAAGCATTTGACAAAGTACAGCATCCTTTCTTGATCAAAACTCTTCAGAGTATAGGGATAGAGGGTACATACCTCAATATCATAAAAGCCATCTATGAAAAACCTACAGCACATATCATTCTCAATGGGGAAAAGCTGAGAGCTTTTCCCCTAAGGTCAGGAACGCGGCAGGGACGTCCACTCTCACCACTGCTATTCAACAGAGTATTAGAAGTCCTAGCCACAGCAATCAGACAACAAAAAGAAATCAAAGGCATCCAAATCGGCAAAGAGGAAGTCAAACTCTCACTCTTTGCAGATGATATGATACTGTATGTGGAAAACCCAAAAGACTCCACCCCAAAACTGCTAGAACTCATACAGGAATTCAGTCAAGTAGCAGGATATAAAATCAATGCACAGAAATCAGTGGCATTCCTATACACCAACAACAAGACAGAAGAGAGACAAATGAAGGAGTCTATCCCATTTACAATTGCACCCAAAACCATTAGATACCTAGGAATAAATCTAACCAAAGAGGCAAAGGATCTGTACTCAGAAAACTATAAAATACTCATGAAAGAAATTGAAGAAGACACAAAGAAATGGAAAAACGTTCCATGCTCATGGATTGGGAGAATCAACATTGTGAAGATGTCAATGCTACCTAGAGCAATCTACACATTCAATGCAATCCCCATCAAAATACCATCCACTTTTTTCAAAGAAATGGAACAAATAATCCAAAAATTTGTATGGAACCAGAAGAGACCCCGAATAGCCAGTGGAATCTTGAAAAAGAAAAGCAAAGCTGACAGCATCACAATTCCGGACTTCCAGCTCTATTACAAAGCTGTCATCATCAAGACAGTATGGTACTGGCACAAAAACAGACACATTAATCAATGGAACAGAATCGAGAGCCCAGAAATGGACCCTCGACTCTGTGGTCAACTCATCTTTGACAAAGCAGGAAAGAATGTCCAATGGCAAAAAGACAGTCTCTTCAACAAATAGTGTTGGGAAAATTGGACAGCCACATGCAGAAGAATGAAACTGGACCATTTCCTTACACCACACACAAAAATAGACTCCAAATGGTTGAAAGACCTAAACGTGAGACAGGAGTCCATCCAAATCCTAAAGGAGAACTCAGGCAGCAACCTCTTCGACCTCAGCCACAACAACTTCTTCCTAGAAACATCACCAAAGGCAATGGAAGCAAGGGCAAAAATGAACTATTGGGACTTCATCAAGATAAAAAGCTTTTGCACAGCAAAAGAAACAGTCCCCAAAACCAAAAGACACCCGACAGAATGGGAGAAAATATTTGCAAATGACATATCAGATAAAGGGCTAGTATCCAAAATTTATAAAGAACTTATCAAACTCAACACCCAAAGAACAAATAATCCAATCAAGAAATGGGCAGAAGACATGAACAGACATTTTTCCAAAGAAGATATCCAAATGGCCAACAGACACATGAAAAAGTGCTCAAAATCGCTTGGCATCAGCGAAATCCAAATCAAAACCTCAATGAGATGCCACCTCACACCAATCAGAATGGCTAAATTAACAAGTCAGGAAACGACAGATGTTGGCGGGGATGCGGAGAAAGGGGAACCCTCCTACACTGTTGGTGGGAATGCAAGCTGGTGCAACCACTCTGGAAAACAGTATGGAGGTTCCTCAAACAGTTGAAAATAGAGCTACCCTACGATCCAGCAATTGCACTACTGGGTTTTTACCCCAAAGATACAAAGGTAGGGATCTGAAGGGGTACGTGCACCCCAATGTTTATAGCAGCAATGTCCACAATAGCCACACTGTGGAAAGAGCCAAGATGTCCATCGACAGATGAATGGATCAAGAAGAAGTGGTATATATACACAATGGAATATTATGCAGCCATCAAAAGGAGTGAGATCTTGCCATGTGCAACGACGTGGATGGAACTGGAGGGTGTTATGCTGAGTGAAATAAGTCAATCAGAGAAAGACATGTATCATATGACCTCACTGATATGAGGAATTCCTAATCTCAGGAAACAAACTGAGGATTGCTGGAGTGGTGGGGGGTGGGAGGGATTGGGTGGCTGGGTGATAGACACTGGGGAGGGTATGTGCTATGGTGAGCACTGTGAATTGTACAAGACTGATGAATCACGGCTCTGTACTTCTGAAACAAATAATGCAATATATGTGAAGAAAAAAAAAGAAGAAGATAGCAGGAGGAGAAGAATGAAGGGGAGGCAGTCGGAGGGGGAGACGAACCATTAGAAACAATGGACTCTGAAAAACAAACTGAGGGATCTAGAGGGGAGGGGGTGGGGGATGGGTTAGCCTGGTGATGGGTATTAAAGAGGGCACATTCTGCGTGGAGCACTGGGTGTTATGCACAATGAATCATGGAACACTACATCAAAAGCTAATGATGTAATGTATGGTGATTCACATAACAATAAAAAATTATTTTAAAAAAAGAATAAAATAAGATGTATATTCAGATTGTTCCTTATAAAAAAATCCCCAAAGTGCTTTTAGCTGCTCAAACCTGTTTGTGGGGATTTGCCTAAATTAAACAAAACAAAACTAATCTTTCTCAGTATTCTGAATGACTGAAGTGGTGACAGATAATCTTTTCGGCATCAGTCAGTTCGGAAAAAAAATAGAAATATTTATAAGCTACAAAATTAAAACAAATGGTTATATTAAATTCCATGAAAAAAAATACGTAATTTTACAAGAAAGATTATCTTCTTTGTAAAGAGAATAAAGACAATGAGAAAACTGACCCTATTTTTTAAAATTTAACATATAGTGTATTATTAATTTGGGGTAGAATTTAGTGATACATCAGTTGCTTACAACACCCACTGCTCATTACATCGAATGCCTTTCTTAATGCCCATCACCCAATTACCCCATCCCCCAACCACCTCCCCTCCAGCAACTTTCTGTTTGTTTCCTATAGTTAAGAGTCTCTTATGGTTTGTCTCCTTCTCTGTTTTTACCCTATTTTATTTTGCCTTCCCTTCCCCTGTGTTCATTAGTTTTGTTTCCTAAATTCTGCATATGAGTGAAATCATATGATATTTGTCTTTCTCCCACTGTCTTATTTCACTTACCATTATGACACTATTTTTGAACCACTAAAATGTCCAAATCTCAGTATCTGTAAAAATGAAGTTGGAAGTAGTTCTTTCCAATCAATGCAACATTTACTGAGTAGCATTTTCTCTTCGGGTTCATGTATCTTTATTCAAATTTTGGCTCTTTAATGTATTGTTAAGTTGCTCAGTAGCTCCAAACTTCAACTATCTTATCTGTAAATAAGATTAATAATGCTGAATTTGTAGGATTGTTGTGAGGATTCAGGGTTTTGAAAGAATCTGGACAAGTTATTTAATCTCTCTGTTCCTCAGTTTTCTCGTCTATAAAATTGAGATAATAATCATCACTGATTATAAGAATTATAACAGAAATTGTAAAAAAATGCTTAGGATTATGTTTAATAAATGATAAGCTACTGTACTAGCTCAGTTGATGGTGTATTGGGGCAGGAAGCTGGGAGGTCTTCCTGACCAAGCTTCTTCCTCAGTCCAGGTGCATGCTCCCTGATGCAGCCCCCAGCTCACCTGGATGTGGGCTCACCTTCTGTTCTGTCAGTCCTCACAAGTAGTTCTGCCTCCTTGGCCATGTATGATGTGAAAACACAGCTGTGTGTACAGCCATATCCTTGGGGCTATTTACCTAGGGAACAATGCCCATTCCTTCTTGAGTTTCCACTTTGCTCTTTGATGATGCTGAAGTCATTTCTCTATCAACATGGTACTTCTTGTTTCTGTTCCTTCAAAGATTCTCTCTTACCCACAAATCCCTAAGCCCTACTCTGTTTCCCCTGTAGCTTTTCCTGGGTCATGTTCCTTACAATGTATGTTGTCCTTGTAATGTTTGGTGTGTATTTCACATACATTTCCATGATAAAATGTGGAAACTTTTAGCTCACATTACAGACTATTGATATAGTGAAAAGAGGAGGAATAGGAGGGAAAAAGGAGCGGGGATGGGGAGGAGGAAATCTAAATGTACTTTTGCAAAGTAGACTTATTTCTCATTTGTTTTAATAAAGCATCTCATGTTTTATACATTGGTTAATATAACTGAATAAAATTATTTAGCATCATCTTCCTGTTGTGATGAACTATTCCACTTTATCATGATCAGCTATAAAAAATTGATGCCCAAGCCAATGAGATTGTGATTTTTTTAAATTGCCCAAAGTATTTGCACCAGGACATACTGTCATGTTGATGACCCTGAGAACAAACTACTTATTTCCACCTGATCAAAGCAGAAACTCAACTGTAAGTTTACAGGGCTGATCCAATGGCCCCTAAGCCCAGGAGACATTACTGACCTAGTGAACATATATTATCATCCTCACCATCATCATCATCATGATAAATATCATGATAAGTGGTCATGATAAATGACCATAAATTATATATAATCCATGAATAATGGATGCATAATACAGTGTTAGGAGCCATACAGACTTTTCTGTAACCATCACAAATATTCTACAGGGTCAGAAGTACAATTCCCAATTTTCTAGCACAGAAAGCAACGCTCCGAAAGCTTGAATGACCTTCCCAGGTTGGGAGTTGATCCACCCAGGACAGAAGCGAGACGTTGGTCTTCTTGGCCCCACTGAGTGTGCATATGCAGTATTCTATTCTGCATGCCGCTTCTCATTCTCTACAGAAGATGTACTAAAACTTGACTTCATTCTCTGAGCACAAGACTTAAACTTTAACTATGTATCTAATGAAGTACTGAATGTAGGACTTCAATTTGATGACATCAGCCTTGCTTCATCTAATTAAAAAAGGACAGCATGCATTTTTCTGACATAAAAGTACTAATAAATACACCTTGAACAAAATGTAAAAATCATAGAGGTTTTAATATTTTGGCTTAAAAATGTGAGTTTTGATTCATAAACTTTTCTTAATCCTCTAAAATTAAACATCTCCAAGTTATAAATTCAGAAGAGAAATGCTCTTGAAGATTACAATTGACCGTTGCTTTAGAGATCATCCAAAACCCGTGGTGTTGTGTGTAGCCTGCTCCCAAACCGCTGCTGAGGAGTATATTCTTTGAAAGGAAGGAAAACAATATTCAATGCCTATAGGATGTCTTCTCTCCAAGTGACGTCAAAACCATAGTTCAGGAACCTTCATGGTGACCTGGTAAAATACTGATTAAGTAGTGAAAAAATGGGAAATCCATTTTTTTTTAAATTTATCTTTATATTTTAAATTCAGCACATATTTGTAATTTGCTTTGCTGTGTATAAAACACAAATTAGATTCTGGTCTAGAGAGTTTTGCTGTCCTATAAAAAAGAGGTCTATTCATAAATCACTGTCCTATAACATAGAAAAGTAATGTGGCATAAAAGATATGCTAAAATACTTTACAAATTAAAAGAGGAACAAAATGATTTCCAGTTGGGAGTATAAAGGAAAGCCTTATAATAGAGGGCAGGCGAGGGCGCCTGGGTGGCTCAGATGGTTAAGCGTCTGCCTTCGGCTCAGGTCATGATCCCAGGGTCCTGGGATTGAGTCCCGCATCGGGCTCCCTGCTCCTTGGGAGCCTGCTTCTCCCTCTGCTTCTCTCTCTCTCTCTCTCTCCTCCTCTGTCTCTCATGAATAAATAAATAAAATCTTAAAAAAAAAAAATAGAGGGCAGGCGATTCTTGTAGGAGTGGGATTTAGACTTGTAGTGTCTTTATGGTCTGGTATTCATACTTTTAGAGATGAGACAGACTAATATTAGTGGCTAAAGGAAGCATTTTTTTTCTATCCAAGAAACATTGCTTGAGTGCTCTGTGCCAGACACTGTACTAGATGCTAAAGTGAAAAACATGAGAAGCACTTCCTGTTCCAGGAACCCACAGAGTAGTGTACAGGTGCAGGACTGGAGAGAAGCTGGAAGGTGTAGACAAGGGCAGAATGGAAGACCAACTACAGTTGACTCTGGAACAACACAGGTTTGAGCTGTGTGGGTTTACTTATATATGGAATTTTTTTTAGATACATACAATAAAGTATTGTAAATGTATTTTTTCTTCCTTATGATTTTTCTTTTATTTGTTATTTATTTATTTTTAGAGACAGTGTGCACATGAGAAGGGTGGGGGGGGAGGGGCAGAGGGAGAAGGAGAAAATCTTAAGCAGGACCCTGAGATCATGACCTGAGCTGAAATCAAGAGTCGGATGCTTAACCGACGGAGCCATCCATGTGCCTCCTTACGATTTTTCTTAATAACATTTTCTTTAGCTTACTTTATTGTAAGAATACAGTATATAATGCATATAACATACAAAATACATATTTATCCACAGTTTATGTTAACAGTAAGGCTTCCAGTCAACAGTAGACTATTAGTAGTAAAGTTTTGGGGGAGTCAAAAGTTATATGCAGATTTTCCACTGTGGATTTTCAACTGGCCAAGAGATTGGCGCCCCTAATACCCCACATGGTTGGAGCGTAAACTGTTTTCTGTTTAGGAATAGGGGATGCTATGCCCAAGCCAGAGTAGGAAATAAGCTCAGATAGAAAGGCCACTACACTCATGTTTAAATTCAGTGTTTCAGTTTAGTCGGTTTAAAGAGCTTTATGTATATCAAGTCTACATGACACTTGAGACCGAGAAGGTCTTTCAAAATTTTAAGTAAAAGCAGGTACTGGAAGATCTGAAACTTCTGATAATGTCCGCTACTGATTTCCAGTCAAGATGACATTGACATTGTAACTTCATATTTTGAGCCCCACTGTGCTTCAAACACATGGCAGCAACAGAAACAAAAATATTAAAAAAAGAGAAATTAGAAAGGCTAAGACAGAGTACTCCCTTACATTTTTAACGTACTTACTTAACCAAAGTGTAAATTACTTATTTTCTCTACCGTGTTCCCACCAAAAAACAATTATGCATTAGACATTTTTTGCACTCCCAACTTCCTACTAATTTTTGTCTAAAACCTTATCTTTTCAATAAAAAACACAGTTATTAAGATATTTTTATCAAGGATTCTGAACTTTCTCATCTTAGATCTATTTTTAGTTTCCTCTGTTATTTTCATTCCATCTGGAGTATATTCACATTCTAATTGCTGATTTTATTGAATTCCTTTGTAATAGTTTTTCTTGAGGGCTTTACAACTTTGTTTGCAAAGGAATCCTCTGGAAAGAAGCAGTAATGAAATAGGAAACAAACAAGAGATCATCAACAGAACCCAAACTGGCCCTTTGAAAAACAAACTAAATTGTATTACTAAGCAAATAAGCAGGATTGATTAAGAAATAAAAGGGATTGCATGAATAAATAATATGAGTAGTAAAAAAAAAAAGCAGTGTAACCATAGATACAGTGAAGAGATAAAAGAAAATGTGGTACTATTTTGATCACTTATTTAAAATTTTAGGAGATGGATAATTTTCTAGAAAAATAGAAATAATTAAGCATGCTCAAAAAAATGAACCAGTAAACATTATAGAAATTTTTAATAGAAAAACCAGCATGGAGCACTGGGTGTTATATGCAAACAATGAATCATGGAACACTACATCAAAAACTAATGATGTAATGTATGGTGACTAACATAACATAATAAAAAAAAGAAAACTATAGATATAAATGGATTTATGAGCAATAGATAGTTCACACATAGTACAAGCTGTATCAGAGAATAGGAAAATAAGGAAAGCTGCCCAACTCATGAGGCTACTATAATATTAACAGCAAAATCAGATAAAAACAGAAGAGAAAATACAAGCTGTTCTCATGTATGATCACATATGCAAAATCTGAAATAAAACATTAGCAAATTTGGTTCAACAGAATGTTAAAAATACACTGATATTTTCTTAAAAGTCATTTTTTTTCCAGGAAAGTGATAGTGGGCCAACATCATAAAAATCCCTCAGTGTAATTCAGTACATTAATTAATGAAAAAAAAAGTCATATGGTCATCTCAAAAGCAGAAAATTAAATTCTAAATTTTAGCATTACTCATAATAAAATTCTTTTTGAACTAAGGATCAAATAAAACTTCCTTAATCTCTTGAACAGTATCCACCAAAATCTTATATCAAACACCTTACTTACGGATGAAATGTAAAAAGCATTTCCATTAAAGACAGGTATGTAATAAGATATTCAGTGTCACTGCTAGCATGTAAATTTGTAACTGGAAGTCCCAGCCATGAAAAGACAAGTAAAATAAATAAATTGTAGAAGGATTGGAAAAGAAGAAAAAATAACTGTTACTATTTGAATATGATATAATTATATAGAAACTTGAAAGAAATTTTACAGCCAAACTGTTAAAGAGCATTGATCAATAGGCAAAAATTGAAAGCATAGCAAAACAGAGATTATAATAGGGGGATAAAAAAGGTACCATTCACATAATGACTACAAGGAACCCATACTATGCACATAATATGCATCAAAGGCTTATAACAACAACCACAAAAATTACATGTGATGGGAAGAACTAGAAGATTGGATAAAAGGGAAAAAAATCATAATAAACATGAATGGCAAAAGTTCATATAATGAAAAAGCTAATTCACCCCGGATTAATCAAGTCAGTAATATTTTAATCAAAATCCCAAGAGGGTACAAGAATTGCTGTGACATTTTTAGAAAAGATATTTACTCAGGAATATTTTACTGCACTTAAAATAAATATGCCCATATCAACACAACCAATCATGTGAAAAAGCAAGTTGCAGAATAAACTATATGATTACATTCATGTAAAATTTTAATATATATATTAAAAATATAAAAACAATGGTCATAAAGGCCATAAACAGCTTTGGGACATTGATTACCTCTAGTGAGAGAGAGGGAAAAAATGGGCTTAAAAATGAGGAAAATGGATCTTCCACTGCATTTACATTTTTTTCACAAAGAATGATCTGTTGAAAGAATGGCAGATGTTAACATTGGTTAAATCTGGGTGTGTGGCAGAGGGTACATGGCACTTCTATATTATTCTTTGTATTTTCTGTAATTTTTTATTGAAGTATAGTTGACATACAGTGTTATATTAGTTTCAGGTGTACAACATAGTGATTTGACAATTCTATACATTACACAGCTCTCACCATGATAAGTGTAGTCACTGTCTATCATCATACAAAGTTATTACAGTATTATTGACGATATTCCCTATGCTGTACTTTTCATCCTTGTAACTTACTTATTTTATAACTGGAAGTTTGTACCTCTTAATTCCCTTCACCTGTAATGATTTTCTGTAATAATTATTGTAATAATTGAGAATTTTAGGCACAGGTGTGCCCCATTTCCTTTTTGAGTTTAAGTGGTTGGGATTAAGGGGCAGAGAAGAGAGTGAGTTGTATGTCATGACCCCATACTTTCTCCTATGGGTGCTGCTGGTTTCATCCTATAGTGTTCAAGCTCTGTCAACATGGAAGTTCAGGTTTAGGTGGAAGCAGGAACCCTATCGGGGCTACTTCCTTCTACAGAGGCAAAGACCTGATCATTTCACTGTTCATCAGAGATTTTAGAGTATGTGCCTTATGCATCTTTTTCTCTCTGGAACTTTTTACTTCACAGTCTACATCAGATGATGAAAGTTGCAACTTGGCATTACTGCTAAGACCAGAAACTCTGTGATGATTTTTTTTTTTTTTTTTACTTCAGGGCATTTTTTTCATCCTCTTTCCTCCTTGAACCTTAAACTCAGTTTCCTCTCATTTTTTCTGTTGCTCCATTTGTCACTTTTCTCCTTCCATGTCCAAGTGTTCAAAATAAATCTGGCTTATGGCACAAATTTCCCAACCCCTGGTCATTTCTCATGTGACTAGTTAGTATGGGCCAGTAGAGCCAAGAGATCAATATATTTCAAAGAAAGTCCTCTGAAGCCAAGTTGTGAGGGTATTAGGGGCTCTTTTTGGAAAGCTTCTTATTACATCAACTTTGTAAATCAGATCTTCATCAACCCTCCATTATAGCTACTCTGTATCATGAAAGTCTTGTAAGGAATTGGTCATCCATGAAGTGGCTTTAACAACTGCTCTCCAAAACAGTGAAATAGACCTCTTCTAGGCCAGATGGAATACTCACTGCATTTACTATTGCAAAGTGCCCTAAAAAGCCATAATGTTTGATAAGTATAATTCCAAAGAGGATGGGCAAGACACGCACAGTGTATGTCTGTTAATGGAACCAGTCACTTGGCTAGGGAGTGACCCCAGTGGATGGCCCACCCTTTTTATTTTGATGAGCCTTGGAAGTTGTCTATTGCTCACTGCTTAGAGAATAGCTCTCAAGAGGTAGATACCTAATGGAGATAGAAAATTTCTTCTAAGATTCTAGTAAGTTTATAATTAATATTATGACAATAGCATGGAAGCATAATGAAGTGTAGAGTTTATTTTGGAAGCAGAATTTATTTTTATGGTTTTATAAATAATTTTATTGGTGTGTTTATAGAATCATTAAGGTCCTCAAGGGTCAACTAAATTATTATATTATACTTTACCACCTTTCATGGGGAAAAAGATGTACTATAGTGATATTCACAACTTTGGGGATTTATGAAGGTCCAGGTTCTAATGTTTCTTGTTACATGCTTTAGAATAACTTGCTAATATACCGGTGAAGTTGAAAAAACTTTACGTTTTCGAGAATCTTAAGGCTTTGTTTTGTTTTTTGGACAAGTTTAAGATTTGAATGAGAAAAATAAGAACCTGTTCTTGACCTGGCTTTGAGATGTCTGAGAACGATTAGCAAATTTCTTCAGAGACGAAAAATAAGTTGGTATTTTCCTAATTTTATACTAAAAAAAGAAATTTTTTCATTATTAAAGAATATCATTTACCTGTTATCTTGTAAAATGAGATCTAGACTGGTTGACAATAAATACTGTTTATCACTGCCTTATTCTAGTTTTTGAGGTATTCTCTGAAACTTGCCATGTCTCAGTTTCTCTAAAATATTGGGAAAATAATTATTAAAACACATCTTTTTGTAGAAATGATGTAAAAATAATGTAAATTGGTGGCATGTCAATTAATGCAAAATTCACAAACTTTATCCCAGATCTTGGATGTTATTTTATTTCAGTAGCCATAACTCTTGTTAATGTCTACAGCACAGAATGGTAGTGCTAAAAATCTCTACTGTCACCTTCTAAGAAAACACATATATGTGTCTTTTCCACAGTATTGGTTATAAATCACAGTTTTAGTAGAATCAGCAAGATATTGCACTTATTCCAGAAATATACAGCTGGCTTTCTTGTTAACTGAGCATTTTTGTTGTTCTGATTCCCAAATATGTTAGATACTTCTCTTTGTACCTTTTGATTTAAGAAATGATGATGTGAGACATTCCTTTCACTAATTCATGAAATGCATGTGCAAATATAAAATGCATTGTTTGTGATTGGCTGCTAAAGGATAACATAGGGAAATTATATACTTATGGGGATTTATTCTGGTGCTGAAAAAACAAGATATTAAATTATACCATAAAAAGAAGCATAATTCAATGAATTTTTATGATCTGTAGAGATGGGCAAATTGCATTGCAAATGATAAATGAGTTTTCAGCATCAAGATCTACAAATAAATCATCATAAATAGATATTTTGATTTATTAATATAAGTAGGAAGCAGCCCCGTGGGAAGTGGATGTTATTTTCGGTGGTTGTCCTGGTAAAAGACAGCTAACTTATTTATGTGCTGTGTTATTTTTTTCTTATAAATAACTACTCTGCATATCTTTAGGCAAGAGTTTATCCCCTTAGAAATGTACGTGGAAGTAGGAAAGGATGCTGATTGATTAGCCCAGTACCCACACATAGTTCAAAGCCAATACAATTCAAAAGAACAGGTAGGTGGGCTCTATTTCCACCTTTGCCTTTAAAGAAAGTTATTGCATCTAAATGTTCCCATTTCCCCGATGGGTAAGCTCTGGGTGTCTTGTTTTCTACCTGAGTTGTAGACTTCCCCATCAAATCCCCCTGTCTTCAGCTTTTCTTACTCTGATGTCATTGGAAGAGTAATGAGCATTTGCGTGTTTGTTTCCTTCATCAGCTGCTATCCAAAACTGTAGCCTAAAACTTATTAAACAGGAAAAAAAAAAAAGGTTTCATCCCTTCATTAACAGATACTGACTACTTGTAGATGAAGGACTAGAGTTTACTTTCCACCTTTATTTAGATCCTGGCATTTGTGAGCCTTCCTACATGTCTCAGTCTCATTGTTCTTGTATGGTAAGCAGCAACAAGCATAACTAAATACGTGATAATACTGTAAAGATGCTCGCATGAGAGAATGTGGACTGTCTAGAGAGTTCATGACACAGCAAAGGTTCTTACTGCATAGTAGTTTGCTTTCCTTTTCTTTCCCTAATTTCTATGATGGAGAGCTTGATTTTTTCCCCATAATTGGATATTAAGGATCAATAAAATTATGCATGGGAAATAATCAGTAAATGAACTTAGATATATTGCACGTTCGTTATTTACGTGTGAGAATAAATGTAGAGCACCCCTGAAGTCTCACCATTTGTGTAGCTACCAGGTTCTCTGTGTTTGAGTCCATCTGTGCCCACTGCCCTCCTCTGTTTTACTGCTCTGTGACCCCAAACAAGTCACTTCCCTGCAGTTGCAGCTCCTATATGTGCTTCTGGGAGCACACAGCCTTTTTATGGCCCTGGGTGAATCTTGAGGCTTGCTTCACCTGCCCACTAGGCTCTCCCTCCCTCCCTGATGCCGTAGCTCCTTTTTGCTCTTACACACCTTACCTCTGCAGCGGGGCAACCTGGATACATTTCCAGAAGCTTCATGTTCTTAATTAAAATTGCATGACAGGGGACACCTGGGTGGCTCAAATGTTTGAGTGTCTGCCTTCGGCTCAGGTTATGATCCCAGGGTCCTGCGATCAAGCTCCACATTGGGCTCCCTCCTTGGCAGGGAGCCTGCTTCTCCCTCTCCTTTTACTGCTCCCCCTGTTTGTGCTGTCTCGCTCTCGCTGTCAAATGAATAAATAAAATCTTTAAAAAAAATAAATAAAATTGCATGACAGCCTTGGAAGCACACACTTGGTTTTTTGTTTGTTTTGTTTGTTTAGATTTTATTTCTTTATTTGACAGAGAAAGTGAGAACAAGCAGGGAGAGGGCCAGAGGGAGAGGGAGAAGCAGGCTTCCGGCTGAGCAGGGAGCCCAACGCAGGGCTCAATCCCAGGACCCTGGGATCATGACCTGAGCCAAAGGCAGACACTTAACCCACTGAGCCACCAGGCACCCCATCGCACGCTTGTTTTAATGTAGCCTCTTGCCCACATATTAAGTTTTGAGCTTCCGCAGCCCCTGTGACTTAGCACATCCTATGGAGAAACCATCTCCCTAGCCTCTCTTTATCCCCTTCATCAGGATTCAGGTAAAACCAGGATCAATCCCAGAGTGGCTCTCAGGTTATATGTCTTGAGCTCTTCTTGACCCTTTTGTTTCTCTTTGATCTGGAAGCCAAGCCGGTAGTCTGAGACTTCCAGGTAGCTCTAACCCCCAGGAAAACCCAACTAACCCAGCTGATTGAAGCCCAGGGTCTTCCAGCAAATGACTTGGCTTCTCTTTGTTTGTGTCTTGCATGAAGATGAATGCAGTCTCCCAAACACACTTTTATCCTAGAAAGATGGCAGGAATAGACACTGAAAATCTGCTGCAGGGTCATTTGGGAAAGATACATAAGCAACCCTAATATAGTTGGGCTGCCTCATAGCCTGTTTACATATAGCATAATAGTCTAAAATTATCTATTCCATCTTCAAAAAAGGAATATAAATCTTTATTAGTTTCTTTAAAAAAGTGGTGGAAGGCGGGGTGTCTGGATGGTTCAGTCGGATAAGCAGCTGACTCTTGATTTTGGGTCAGGTCATCATCTGTCAGTGTTCTGGGATTAAGCCAGCATCTGGCTCCATGCACAGCAGGGAGTCTGCTTCTCTCCCTCTGCCCCTCCCCCCACTCATGCTCTCTCTCTCTCTCTCTCTCTCTCTCTCTCTTTCTAAAAATAATAATCTTTTAAGAAAATGGTAGAAGAAGATCACATGGCATGACAGGTAGCAAGATCCTCTAAAAAAAACCCCAGTCCTCTGCGGTCATTGTGCTCTAATTGCTTGACAGGGGAGGGGCAGTAGGACTGCTGTGGCAGAGAGAATATCTGGCCTCTCATTATTTTTATTCACTGCACTGGAAAACACCAAACATGGCTTCTTTCTGCCTCTTTCACCCGCTCCTTCTATCCTCTAGGATCTGTTCATTCGCTAGGCAGAGCCCTGCCTTTTTTACTATAAATCAATATAACCTTTCTGGTTTTTGTTTGTTTGTTTGTTTTAAATTCTAGTTAGTTGACATACAGTTCAATATTGGTTTCAGGAGTAGAGTTCAGTGGTTCCTCATTTACATAGAATACCCAGTGTTCATCGCAACAAGTGCCCTCCTTAATACCCATCACCCATCTAGCCCATCCCCCTCCCACCTCCCTCCAACAACCCTCAGTTTGTTCTCTATAGTTAAGGTCTCTCATGATTTCCCCTTTCTCTTTCTTTTTCTCCCTCCTGTATGTTCATCCATTTTGTTTCTTAAATTCCACATATGAGCAAAATCATATAGTATTTGTCTTATTCTGACTCACTTATTTTGCTTAGCATAATATACCCTCACTCCATCCATGTCATTGCAAATGGCAAGATTTCATTGTTTTTGATGGCTGGGTAGTATTCCATTTTATACACACACACACACACACACACACACACACCCCACATCTTTATCCATTCATCAGTCAATGGGCATTTGGGGGAATACATGCACCCAAATGTTTATAGCAGCATTGTCAGCAATAGCCAAACTATGGAAATAGCCTTTCTGGTTCTTTCATTTCTGTGTCTCAAGACCAAAGAAGTAGCATGGTATAGACCATAGATTGGCAAAGTTTTTCTGTAAAGAGCTGGACAGTAAATGCTTCAGGGCTTGTGAACTGCATGGGACATTGTTGCTTATTCTTCTTTATTTTCTTTGTTTGTTGCAACCCTTTAAAACTGTAAAAAATCATTCTTATCTTATGGACCATATGGAAACAGGCCTCACACTGTATTTGGGCCAGAAGACAGTTTTCTCATCTTTGGTATAAGCAATAGAAGCACCAGCTCTGCTCAGCCTGAGTAAGGAAGTCTTAGAACATGTCAGGTATAGTACGAGCAGCTTACTTACATTCCCTTGTCCAGTCCTTGGGGCAACATTATGAGACAAGTATCGTACGGATCCACTATTAAGAAGTAGATGCTGGGGGCACTACCCCCACCCTACCCTCAGGCCCTTGCTCATCTACTGTCCAGATTTTAGTCCCCATTTACCATTTACCTCTGTGTAACATAAAACAGATAATGTAACTTCTCTTAATCTTTAAACCTCAGTTTCATAATTTGTAAAAGAGATAATATTTTTGCCTATTACAGAGTGTTGTTTTTTTCCTTGGTAAGGATGAAATAAGCTAATATGTAGGCATAGTCTGACACACCACATAATCACTTATGCTCCATACGCATCTGCTTTATCCTCATTATTTCAATGGATCAAGTTATTGGCCCCTGTTCTATCACTTGCTGTTGGTCCTGGTAAGTACTTGCTAGCCATATGACCTCAATCAAGGCATTTTTATACTTTGTGCTTATTTCCTCTTGAGTAAAGTGGGTGATAATAGCATTTCAAGATTATCCTGAGGATTCACCGAGGAGAGACAACAAAAGTCAAATAAACATACAAATCTAAGAAATAATAACCACTTATTCACTATTTTGTCCCTAGCTTCATCCTGAGGTCTCCACATGTATTACCACTATGTTTCTAACAGCAACTCCATTAGGCAAGCATTTTGACAAGTGTGGGCATTTGTGTGAAAGCACTTGAAAGAAGCAAGGTGCTAGACACATATGTGGGTTAACTGCCTTCACTGGACCTATAAGAAAGGAGGCTCAACAACCGTGAATCTTGCTCTCAACCTTCATCTTCATCACACACTTGTTCACACAGGTGGCTCTGGGCTTGAGCACTGCATTGTTCCCATGATGAAAGTGCAAGACTTTATCGCCTAGTGGTGACTCTTATCTTCACAAGAACATCTTTTCATTCAGCTCCTGATTGTCCACATGCAAATTACCCATTTTGTGATTTATCTGTGAACAGAAAGAAAATCCCCTTGGCATACTTTGGATCACCCTTCACTTTCCCCACAGAGCCATGAGGGACTGTTTACTAATGTGAAGGAGAGAGTGAGTTCCTAAGATGGGTCCCTGCATGGGTCAGAGTTTGATCAGGGAAGCAGATCTAATCGGCACAGTAGAGAATAAGGGATTCTTCTAGGGATTGGACCTTACGTACTTGTGGGGCTGGGTAGGTAGGCTACGTGAGGCTGATGCTTCTCTGTCTGGTGCTGGAGCCTGGAGTCTGCATGGAAAGCCATGAGGAAGGAAAGATGGATGTGAAGAGAGGGAAGCTAGGACAAAGTGGACAGGCTAGAACTCATGAGAACAGCCTGAAGTCACGACGCTCTCTTATGTCGCTCAAGCCTTCAACCTTGATGATGGAATCCTCTGCAGGAAAAGCTGGCATCCTTTCTCCACGGCACTAAACACACATCCCATGTCCAGCAGGAATGGAGTTTGCTGAATACTGAATGGCTCAATGGGCAGGAAACGTTTTCAACATTTTCAGGAAGTATAGGGTGATTTGGAACTTGAACTCTGTTTTCCCGAACTCTTTGCCCAGAGATTTTCCCACAAGGCTCTTCTGCACCTGAATTTTCTCCTCTACAAACTGGAAATAGTAATGTCTTCCTCCTAAAGTGATTGCCAAAGATGATGTTTATAAAGCGGCCCCAGTATTGCTTGGCCTTCTAAAGAGTGCTGTCTCTTTTTCCTTGATGTCTCCTTAGGGACCAAGGAAACATAATTAATAAGAAAGGTAAATCTTTTGAGGGAGAAAAAAAAACATCAATTGTATTCCTCAAGACAACCATGATTGATTTGGAACCAACCATTACTTTGGATTATCCACTCCATTGATTCCTATTACTAGTAAGGGTAATGGAGAGTCAGTGACAATTTCACCAGACCAATCTAGAACCTGGCTTTAGCTCCAGCTTATGTGAAGTGGAAGAAATGTGTTACTCCCTATGGAAGAGAGAGGAACGAGAAAGAGAGACTCATTTGATTACTCTCAGCCTCTCAGCTTATGGCCTACCTCATACCCTTGGATGATTGCTGAGACTTATTCTGCAACCAAAATAAGTTGATTAAAACCAGAGTCCTGCCGATGAAGTGAAATTAAACCACACAGTGTGATTTTAATGCCAGGCTCTCTCCCTGCGGTGTATTGCATAATAGAAACCAATTGAAAAAAATATATATTAGGAGAAATAAATATAAATAAATTGATGTGCTGTGCAAAAAAAGTGGGCCCAGGGGATCCCAGAGTGAAAGGAGACACTGTCAGAGTTGTGAGCAGTGTGTTTTGATTGATAAAAGGGAAATGAGAAGGAAGAGAAATACATCAGAGGAAGATGGGATGGTGCTGTAATTTTATGAGGTTGGTGTTTTATGAGATAAGGAATTTCCAGGGACAGGTATTTAAAAGAAAGTAAAGTTAAATTTATCCTTGGCTGACTCTCTCCATGAAGGATGGCAGGAGAGCAAATATTTGTATCCCATCCTTTTCTGGATACTCTTTCTCTCGTCTCTCCAATATCTATAGCACCTGAGCACAAAATTATTTCACCATTTTTATTGTTCCTTCATTTTCTCATGTGGTGTGTCTTTAAAGTCCTTGTTCCCCAGGATGTAGCAGTCTAGGGTAGATAAGCAAAAAATGTGGCCAGCCATTGCCTCTGTAAAGAATATTTGCTTTGACTTGGGTCCCCACCCAGAGGAACAGCTGAGCCTCCCAACACCTTTACCTTTCTTTACCAGGCTGGGTGACCAGGATGACCCATCTTTTACCTTGGCAGATATTACAGTGAACACAGCTGCTTTTCAGTTTGCCATTTGGTGGTTATAATATTCTGATTCTTCTGTCCCTGTGGTTCTCACTGGGAAGGTAACTTTGGGGTTACCATTAGAGGCTGACATTGTTAACATAGCTTATGTTGACTCTCTTCTGTTAGCCTAAGTGCTTCTCTCACAGGGAATGATGTGAGATATTTCCTCAGTGGTGTCAGTTTTGTTTGGGGATCCCTAAAATATTGCCCTGTTCTTTTAGTTTCTTGGAGCATGCTATTTTAAATATGAGAGAGTTTCTGTTGAGTCAGATAATATTTATTTGAGTTGAGTCAGACCATATTTAATAATTAATAAATATTGAGTCAGATAATATTTAATTGTTCCCACATTGTGTTACATCTAAAAAGATTGCTTCATTACCAAAACTCAACATGTTTCATGGAAGAAGCCTGGGCAACTTGATTTTCTTCTACCTCAGGATAAATTTTCTGTCCCCCAAAGAGTATGATTATAAATTTCAAAGTTCTTTTTTTTCCTCTCATTCTCTCAGGACCTCCATGCGGTTTTCATGACAATAAAACTCTTAGAAATTACTTAGCTACCCTGATATGTATAGATCTTCATCAATAATTGATTTCTTCAGCCATCAGACTATAACATTGGTGGTCATGTCATCTACTGGTTTTTTTTATGCTTTTGTGTCATCTAACATGATACAACATGGAATTGTAGTCACTCAACACATATGTATTGAGACTTACTCTGTGCCAGGCTAGTGCTGGGTAGGTATGGATGAATAAAACAAAAGTGGTCCGCATCACTATGGACTTTAGAGACTTGTGCAGAAAAAGACAAAATCAAACAATAAATATATAACAATAAGTTGGGGTAAATGCTATAAATGAAAAGAATCTCTCTCATGATCCTATAAGAAAGATGGTAGTAGGGACTATCCTGGAAAGAATATCAGAAAGATTTCTGAAAAAGTCTGAAAATAAGCCAAAATTTGAAGGGTGAGCAGGAAACAACCATACCGAGGGAGTGGAAGTTAGGAAGTTTAGAGTATAACTCAGTCTCTATTCACCTTGAGGCTCTGAAACCCCAGGTTGCACCTGTTGGCTGTAAGAAAGGTAGATATTTTGAGAAATGGATTAACATCTTTAAATCCATAGAAAATAGTCGAGCATGTTATAGCAGCTCTCTTGGTGACATTTTTACCACATGTGAATGTTATATGTATGGCTGAAATGTGGTCCTCAGCTGTTATTTAAAAGTCAAGTTTTTGCCTTTATATGGAGTGGCCTTGCAGTTGTTGGGTGAGTGGCCATCTGGTAGCCTTTGCAAGCTGGATGCGGAAAAGGCCAAGTGGGAATGACTTTTGATCTGCTGGACAAGAATTTTCCCAGGAAGAAGGAGCCAGAAAGAAAGGTATGCCATGCAGAAAAAAGGGCATTCAAAGCTACGGATAAAGAACATGGCACAAAGAGAGACTTAAGAAAAGTTTGGTGTCACCTGGTGAATGATGTGGGATATGAGGCTGAAGTAATATATGAGGGCCAGATTTTAAAAAGTTACCTGGGCCACGTTGAAGAGATTGAACTTAAATCTTGTGAACAAGTCAGAGCCAATGTAAATTTTTTTTTAATTTTCTTGAAATTTTATTTAAACTCCACAAAATACTGAGTCTAAAAAAGAAGAAAATTAAAAATAGAAGAGCTGAAAATGGATTGTTCACATTTTTATTGAATTATTCAGCTAGCTTCTTGAGTTCAGCGATGATTCCATAAAGGTGGCAAACTCTTACTTTGTTAATTTTGACAAGGCATTAAAAAATTCCCATGACTCTTTCTTGAGCAAAAACTCTAGCCTCCTAAGCAGCATCACATTATCATGGTTTATCACAATAGTCAGGATGGTCTGTCTGGTTTCTGTTTTTGTTGTTGTTATTGAAGTATAGTTGACATATGATGTTACCTTAGTTTTCCGGTGTACAACATAGTGATTCAACAATGTCTATGATGCCATGCTCACCACAAGTGTAGCGACTGTCTGTCACCACACAACGCTATTACAGTACCATTAACTATATTTCCTGTGCTGTACCTTTTATTCCCGTGATTTCTTCCATAACTGGAAGCCTGTATCTTCAACTCCCCTTCACCCATTTTGCCCATCCCTCATGCATCTCCCCCAGTGGCAGTTTTTGAATTAGTGCTGCTTAAAATTCAATAATAATTTTTGGAGGGAAGGTAGGCGTGGCAAAGAGGTTATGGTAGTCATCCAGGCAGAGAGATGTTGAGGGCCCAGTTCATTGGCAGCGAGAAGAGATATCAGGGATATTTCTGAAGCAGAAACCACCATTTGGTGGGAAAAAGACAACAGAGGAGATAGCTGTGACACTGAAGTGTTGGGGACAGGGTGGATGATGACGCCATGAAAAGGAGATGTGGGAGAGTCTCCCATTGGAGTAAGTTCCTCCCTCATCTTTTCTAACACAGACCTTCTCTACAATGAACGTCTGCTTACATGTTTGCCTCTCTTGGTTGACTGGGAGCTCCTCAAGGGCAAAAATGCTTTATTTATCACTGAATCCCCAGCACAGCTGGCAAGGCATATTTGAGCAGTTCAGTAAATAGTAACCATGATTATCATTCAGCTTTCAAGAGTTGTGTTTTTGTGAATGCATGGATGACATACTTTTGACAGTATAATGGTGAGTTCTGAAGGCTCCAGAGAGGATGGGAAGTTGATTGAGAGAAATGGCTTTGACTCTTTAGGTGAATTTATTTCCAAGAGAAGAAAAGTGACAGCTCCTAAGAGAAGAAGAAATGTAATATGTGAGGGCACACAATAGCTGACCTAGTTTGGTCCAATTGCTGAAAGGCAGCCACGAGGAAAGCTTAAAAGCAAGAATAACACAGGAAACGAGTTCTGAAAATCCAGCCATCTCGATTGGGTCATCCTCAGCTCTGGATGGACAGAGAAGCTTTACATGAAGAACATACAACTTTCTCAGATATTATAGAAATTTTAGAATTAATCTCAGCTATGTTTTTCTCCATACATCTTTTTTGTTGTTGTTGTTAGACCCATTTCCCTTAGTTAGAGAATGCCACTGAATGTAAGGCTTGAATATAACTTTAATGAGAATGCTAATTTGGCCTGCTGAGGGTTTTTACATTTCTTTAATGATTGAACAATGTCTTCTCCTAATGATCAAACTTCATTTATTTGGTTAAACCATTATTTGCGTAAATTTTTTTTGAAGGAATGCTAAGGCACATAAACAGAATTCTTAGTTGAAAATTCAGCAATTGTGTTTCAGGCATTTTATTTCCTGAATATTTTTACTTATTTGCAATAAGTGAAGCACAGCATAAAAGCAATTAACAATTTTAATTAAGGAATGATGTTTTTCTAATATTCCAAATCCTGAGTGTTGGGCTTTATTTTCTTCCCTTGGTTGCTTTGTATGTATTAAGTATTTAATGAACTTGAGATTTGAGAGGTAAAATGCATTACATGGTCTTACTCTTCTAAGATAGATTTGTGTATTAGTCATGATCTTGACATCTTATCAGCTTTATTTCTTTTTTAAAAAAATATGACCGTGGCTATTTGTTTATTTCTGGGTTGCTATTCAATTCCATTTAAGCATCTTCAGTAGGTCTAATGTTGGACACACTATGAGAAGATAACTTATTATAGGTCTTAGAATTCTAGAATTGGAGGACATAGGTGGGTAAAGAATAACAAGGGACTTCCAAGAACTTAGCTATGTGAGAAAATAAGATTGTCCTCTCCAACTTGAATTATCAAATCAACTCATGGACCATTAGAAATAGGCAGTCATCTTAAGAAACAAATGCCCCATGAAACAGTGGGAGAGAACAGTAGTTGTAGACAATACATATTTACTGAGAGCTATAGGAAAGAAAAAAAGGTGAGTAATGAAAGTTTAGATGAAAAGAAAGTCTGGGAGCTGAACATTGGCACTGACTCTTTAACACTCCTTAGAAAGGAGTTCCTGTCCCAGCCTACTAAAAACAGTTCCTCTTGACAAACAGATTCTCCCGTGGAGATGGATGCATTCAGACAGGTGCTTTCAAGATCTGATGTCATAAATATTAAATCATTCAATTCTCTTTGCTTTGAGTTCATGCTTAAGTAAACTTTGATTAAAATATAGCTTTCCCTATAGTTTTTCTATAAGAAGAAAATTTCAGGGTAGGCTTCCAAGAACATTTATTATAGATTAAGAACTCTATATACCTCAATCTCCTATAAATTTAGTCTGTGTAAATCAGGTACTCCCGTCCGGCACTGATAAGAGGGTTTTTGGACTTGCCAAATGAGAAGCCAGACCCTGATCTAGAGTGAGTTCGCCTAGGCAGCCTACCAGCCTACCTCTCGTGGAGATAGACCAACCTCATTCTCCACTGTTGGGCAGAATTTCTGCAGATCTTCTGTAGGATGTGTCCTGACCAAACTTCAATTACATTGCAACTGAAGAAATGAAAGCCCAGACTATGAAAGTGGCTTGACAAAGGTTACAGGCAAATTTGGCCTCTTGCCAAGTATCTCTTCCTTCCACTACGTGGTATGGTCTCATAATACACCATAATCCTTGGAAAACTGAGGAATAACTCAGCAAATCTTATCTAACTGTCAGAAACAAAACTCCTAGTTTGGTAGTCGAATCCCTATTCTGGTACCTCAGTGAATGATGGGTCTATGGGTCATTTAGTGCACCCTGTATTCTTTTTCTTCTTTCTGATGGAGTCAGGACTTGGAAAATTCCTACTCCATCTTTCAGGACCCACCCCATTTGTCCATTTTCAAAGCCTTCCAACATCTCTAGGACTAATCCAGTAGGATTAGCTTACTCCCTCTTTGGCCCCATTCATATCGCTAGTATTTACACATCACATGCTATTAAATATCTACATACCTATCTTATTGCCTGGTAAGACATGAACTTGTCTAGGAGAGTAACCACAGTTGTTTGTCTCTGCATACGAGCACTCATCACAGCGTCTGCCACTTAGTAATGTCACAGTAAAGGAAGGGATGGATTGGGAGAAAGAGGGAAAGGAGGGAGGGCAGGAGAGAGGAAAGACACTTGAGTGCATCTTCCACAGGGAGAGGCTTCTGTTTTCTCGATAGCAGTTACTGAGATTACATGAGAAGAGGAAGGGGCAGAACATGGAAGCAGAACCACGTACACGGCTCAAAACAGCTTTAATTTTCAAGGCTGATTTGGAAGACCCTGCCTTATTTTCTCTTCCTATTACCTTATACAATGCAAATACAATTATAAATTATTTGAATTTTCCTTCACGTTCCACATATTAAATAGTAATATCCTTAGAATACTGGAGGCACTGGGGAGGACTTTTTTGCTCGTGGTTACACAGATGCTAATAAATAACTGTCGTTTCTCCAAAGTGACCTGATGTCAAAGCTGAAGGGTAGTTGGTTCCAGTGGTAACTGAGATGCTGCATCAGTTGAACAGATGGAAAAGAATCAAAGTGTATGCTTGGGAAGAGGTCCTTATGACATTCAGTGTCAGAGACAACAGTGGATGTTAATCCAGCAGAACTAATTCTATAGTGGGGAGTGAAATATTATTTAATCAGCAGTGCTTCATACATAATTCAATTAACTGCCTTCACTCATCAGTATTAACGAGAACGGGAGCCTGGATTAATGTACAAGAGCCTCATAAAGGAGCTCCCAGCCTACCTAAGTGCTGCCAAAACTTAATAAAGTCCTGCCAATCAAATCCTGGTATCTGGACGCAGTGCATCAGTGCACTGATATTACAAATTATCCCAAGCACTTCTCATTGTTTCCTAATTCTTTAATTATGCTGATCTCTGCACTAAAATGTTTAATTAGCGTACAGGGGGAAGCGAGTAAGATTGCCTGCTGCTTCCTTGACTGTCGGTATTTAGTGTCGAGTAAACAAAATCAAATTTTATTGCAAATAATTTAAAATGGCAAGTTCTGCTTTCTTCTGTCTGTAAGTCTCAGTAATTGAATAGGAGACAGCAAGTGGAGTTTTAACAAATGAAAAGGCTGCTTTTATTTTGAGAGGATCTGGAGGACGCCAGAATCCTGGGTACACCTCTGTCCACTACCTGGTCATCTTTTAATTCAGCTTCTCAATGTCAGGAACCTTAATTTTGTCCCATTGTCCTCTGAGTCAGGTATTGGAGAAGAATGAATGATACTAACAAACAAGTAACCGGGGCCGCTTGAAAGTACCAAGAGATTATCGGTCCCCTGGATTTTTCAAGATGAGTGAATACCAGCCTGCACATTATGGTCGAGTTTGTATTTTAGAGAATTGGTAAAGGACTGTGCCTGATGTGTTTTAAGACCATGCCTGAAATTAGAGAATGAACAGCAATCAGTCTGGTCTTTAGAACTTTCGTTTAATTTATAAGTTTTGTGCACTGGCTGTGTAATGGGAACTGGGCTAGGCTATAGGTGTAGAGAGAGAAAAGATAGTTCCAGATGTCAAAAAAAAAAGCATAATTCTACTGGAAGAGACAGATAAACGTGCAGAGAAAAATAATGAGGAGGACAATGATGGTGATGGTGACGATAGATCCAACTATTTAGCCATTAGCTCGATATCAGCCCCATTATATATTTTATTTTACTTAATCCTCATAAGCCTGTAAGAGAGATACTGTAAGTCCATTTTTACAGAAAGTAAAAATGAACCTTACAGACTTAACAAGAGAGTGGTTGCCTCAGAGGGAGGAGGAAGGGAACAGGGTTGAAAAGTTTATGATTGCATCTGAAACATTTATAGATCACTAGAAACCAGAACTTGAATAATATGACCTGAGGTCAACATTCATGAAATCTGCGTGGTAGAGACATGGAGGTTTTACTTCCCTGTACGTTTGAAGTGTTTTGTAATAACACCCAGTTTGCAGGAAGTGAGGTCAGATCTGTGATGGAGGATCTCAGGGTAAGACAAGAGGGGAGAGCTGGATTGGTGACCAGATTGTGGGGTTCACAGACCTTGGGGGTGCCTGTCATCAACAAAAAGGCCTTTACTGAGGACCTGTTCATTCCTGGCATTGCATGAGATGCCCAAGAAGGAAAATGAAATGACCCAGACACTATCTGTTCACTGTTGTGTTGGTAAGTAAATACAGTAGAGAATTGCATACAAATGGTGTTTAGCATGAAATGCCTCTGAAGGCTAAATGTATCTCGGAGGGGGGTGGTTGGCCATTGGGAGACCTAAAATACCGATACTGTCTAAGCCTCAAAACTCCTGTAGTTAAGTAGGAAAGGATTGCAGGGGGATGATAATGTGATATTATTCACTGGGTGCCAGGCTCTGCACTATATTTTTTCGTATCTTTTGCTCTCTGTTAATGTTCTTAGAAGCTTCTGGCACTAAGTAAAAGTGCCACATTATTATAAGTGAAACCTGAAGTTTATAGTAAACTTGTCCATGTTTACATATTGAAGCAAAATAAGGCACAAAGAGTCTAAGTAAGTTGCCCAAGGGCACACAGCTTTTAAATGGTGGAAGGTATATCACACCATAGCCATCTCTACACATGCTCATAAAGGAACAGACTCTTCTCCCTCTTTTGGGGGGTCTGCCATTGTTGGAGCAGATACTGAGGCCATCTGTGAGGCAGGTGGTTCTCCTGACTTGGCAGCGTCTCTGTGGAAAAGCAGCTGATGTTGGCAGCCAGCTTGAGATTCTAGCAAGGGGCACAAGGTGCTTCCCTACCCACAACTCCATGTCCTTGAGAGCATTTCAGCCATGTCAGTGTGGCCAGGTGAGGAACAGGGAGTCCAAAGTGCCAAAGGAACAACTGGTCCCTTTCCCAAGGGCAGGCGTTTTAACTGAGAAAATATAAATGGCATTGGACTGATTAAATTAGAGCAAAAAGCAAGAGAACCTGAAAAGGTTCGATACTGGATGTACAATAAAAATTATCCCCTGGATACTCGATCTTCTTACTTTCTCCCTTAAATCTCCTACTTACTCTATGGTCATTTCATGAGTTTTCACAGCTGCCACTCATAGAACTCAGACCAGATTATCATTTAGACCAAATTCATCTTCTAAATATTTAGGAAGAAACATTTCTTAAGCAAAAGTTGGGTTTGGATATTATCCATAACTTTTGTCAATATGAAAGCCCATTTGTTACTCCAATTTCAAAGCCTTCTCAACTTCTCAAAGTAAGATTGGTCACTTTGCTTAATATTAATGCAAAATAATAGAAACAAAACTGGTGCTTGGGCCACAGCCTACCACATTGTCATATCGTATCCACTAGCATTCATAAAATGGGGATTGTGAGTAATGGAAGCATGCATGATGACACTACAGGCATTTGGTCCTGGAAGGACAGCCCTAGTAGGAGAACAGACAGGAGTTCTCCTTCCCTTCCTTCCAAAAACATTTAGTGTATTATGTAAGTGTTATGGAGCAACACTTGTGTAAAATACAGTAAATGTCCTTGAAGAGCTGGATGTAGAAGAGACAGATATGTAAACAGATCATTATCGGTTAAGATGTAGGACTCTGGAGGCAGACTAGTTGGTTTTAGAACCAGTCCCACCACTTACTAGGTAGTGTTGGGCACTTAGACCAAGGTGAGTCCTGGGTTGGGTGATCATGAGCACGATATGTAACTTTTCAGTGCCTCTGTTTTCTCCTCTGGAAAATGGGCATGCTGGACTTGTAAAGTCTTAGCACAAGGTAACAAGCACATAATAAATGCTGCTTGGAGAAACGATGGAGATGAGGCGAGAGAGATTAGTGGCAGGAAATAAGTTAGGGAACCACTGCAGAAATTCTAGAGGAAGATTGAGTTGGAAACATGTAGTCTTGCTCTTCAACATGTGGTCTATAGATCAGCATCATTTGACAGTTTGTTAGAAACAGATTCTGATTCAATAGGTGCAGGGTGGGAACTGGGATTGTGCATTTCTTACAAGTTCCTCGGTGACGTCAATGCTGCTGGCCTGTAGACCATACTAGGTCTAGAAAGAACTTCATTGTCCAATATGGTAGGAGCCAGCCACAAGTGTCTCTAGAGCCCTTGATATGAGTATGAGTTGAGATGTGGTATAATTGTGAAAGGCACCAGACTTCAAAGACTTCAGGAAAAAAGATTAAATGGCTCAGTTATATTTTTACTGATTATGTGTTGAAATAGTAATACTTTGGACATGCTGTATTAAATAAAATGTTATTGAAATGAATTTCATTTTTAATTTTTTTTCAGTATGCCCACTAAGAAATTTTCAATTATATAGGCGGCTCCCACTGTATTTCTATTGGACAGTGCTACTCCAGAACATTTTACCAACAGATTTTCCTGGAACATGGGCATCTCCTTAAGCATTTTCCCTAGGAGCTGACTTTAGTAGGAAGGTAGACATGAAGAATGTGTACTCCTGAGTAAGAGTAAGGGGCCTGATATTTTTTAGTATAACTTTCATGGTCTCATTTCTTATTACTATGGTATTGCTATTTATTACAAAACAGTTTTGGAAGCTCGAAATAGAAAAACCAAAATTAAATCTCCCACAAACGCACTGCATCAAAGCAACCACTGCTCACACTCGGTTTTATATTTGTTCAACATTTTTATGCATTTTAGGTATACTTTTTAATCTTTTAGAAGAATCTTTCTTCACTGGCGCTCTGGAAACCATCCTCTCTCAGTTTTCTCCTCACTCACCAGTTGCTACTTTTCATTTTCTTTCCTCGTTTCTCTTCAGCCACCCCACCTACTGGACTTGCGTGTTTAAAATGTTTCTCAGAACTAATGTGTCTAAAACCCAACTCCTGATTCTTGATTTCTGTCTCTTATCTAGACTTTCTTTTGTGTGTGTCTGTGTGTGTGTGTGTGTGTGCGCATGTGCATGGGCGTGTGTGGTTGCCCTAATGTTTGCAAAATACATTTATGATTAATTCAAGTCCACTTTCAAATAACAAACACTATACCACTTCATGGGTAATGCAAGCACCTCACAGTATTCCCTATTCCTACCCCTCATCCCTCACTTCTGTCATTGATTCATTTCATTTACTCACAGGTCATAATCACTAACTACATGATTGCTAGCATTATTGTGACCAAGCTGTTATTTCTTAAAGTTATTAAGGATAAGAAAACTAAAAGATTTTGTTTTATCTTCATGCATTCCTCTCTGACGCTCTTCCTTTCTTTATGTAGTTCTGAGTTTCTGACCTATATCATTTTCCTTTTTCTAAAGAACTTCTTTTAATACTGTTTGCAAGGCAGATCTGCTGACAACAAATTCCCTCAAGTTTTGTTTTCTTTTTGAATTACATTTTTAGGTATTTGTGCTTTACTCCTTTCCTCGGTGAATAATCTACTTTTGTATTTTTATTGTTGCTGTATCTTTTTTTATTAACATATAATGTATTAGTTGTTTCAGGGGTACAGGTCTGTGGTTCATCAGTCTTACACAATTCACAGCGCTCACCATAGCGCATACCCTCCCCAATGTCCATCACCCCACTGTATCTTTTTTTTAAGATTTATGTATGTATGTATGTATTTGAGCAGGGGGAAGGAGCAAATGGTTAGGGGGCCAGAGGGAGAGGGAGAGAGAGAATCTCAAGCAGACTCCATGCTGAGTGTGGAGCCAGACTCAGGGCTTGAGCTCATGACCCTGAGATGATGACCTGAGCTGAAACCAAGAGTCAGGCACTCAGCCCACTGAGCCACCCAGGCACCCCACTCTATCTTTTTCTCCATAGAACAAATTCTCAGATTTCGTCCTTAAATCTGTAGTTTTTCTGGGGGAGATTTTCAATAAATGTTTGTTGAATGGACTTTTCTGTAAATCTTTTCATGCTATTTTTTGCTCTTTTTATATTTTCTGAGGTTATGATTTATTCATCAAATTTTCTAAACTTTTCTCTAAGTGGACCTTAAGATATGCTTCGTAGGTCAAATATATACTATTGCAGTCACTTTATAGATAATCTTCAATGAACTTTTTGACGTAAGAACTGGTAGAGGGATTTAATTCTGAATAGCTATTATTGTTACTGTTTTAACTAATTATACATTAAAATGTGTGTGTGTGTGTGTGTGTGTGTGTGTGTGTGTATAAAAGGTACTTGTGGCCTAAAAACATATGGTGAATTTTTGTAAACATTTCACGTGTACTAAAATAGAAAGTATTTGCAGAGTGTAGAATTATACACACACAAACACATACACTTATTAGATCAACTTTTTCAATTATGTTGTTTACATGCTCCATTTTCTTCCTTTGGTTTTTTATCAGTCAAAAACTGAGAAAAAAATATGAAATTCCCCTCTACTACATTGTTTCCTTAACTTTCTCCCTAAAGTTTCCTGGCATTCTGTCATTTTGCTTTAGGTATTTCAGTGCAATGTTATTCAGTACATAAAAGTTCAAAACAGTCATGGTTCCAATTCTGACTTTACCCGTGAAATTATCTCCTCTTTTCATTTTAATGCTTTTTGCCTTAAATCCAACTCGGTTTGCTTTTCATATTGTGACATTGACTTTCTTTTTGTCTGCATTTCGCTTTGTGTATTTGTGTCCATCATGTTATTCCTTGAAATTGTATACATTATTATAGATGGGTAGATGTGCATTTTTTGGTGAAGTCATGCAGTGCTTTTATTAAGTTAGCCAGTGAATGGACCCAGAAGCCACTAAGGTTGAGAAGTACTAGAATAAAATAATTTGGGGAAAACTAACTAAAGGGTAACATCTATGATAGTCAAACTAATCACAGTCAATGCTCATATAGAGACTTTAGGCTGGGAATGTTTGCCAAGGAGAACAGAAGTCAAGGCTCTCCTACCAAAGTAGGTAAGGAAATTCTACCACCCTGTTACGTGGCAAACTTCTCCCTCTCTGAGCTCTAGGCTTTATATACAATGGGCTCTTTCTGCTTTTGATGTAATGGATTTTGTCTTCACTGTCCTCATCAGTCCAGTTTCTTTCTGCCATGGATGATATTTTGCTTCACCTACACATATCCTGCTTTTCTTAATCATCGTTCACCATATTCCAGCCACAAAGCTTCTGTAGTAATTACAGAGCCCAATAATCCAGGAGAACATAGCAGCACAATTACCCCAGAAAACTGTCTTACAAAACATTCTTTTGACCTTACAGAAAAACAATGAGCCATCCAGACAGTGAATGTACTACTAAATGTTCTTGATTTGTTGGCATAGCTTAAAATTTATATATATGTACTTAGCTTAAGCTAAGTTTATATATATGTACTTAGCTTAAGCTATTGTACATATTTATGTATATATATTTGTATATATAGTTAACCCTTGAACAACATGGAGGTTAGGGGTGCAAATCCTTCCTTAATCTGCACATAATTTTTGACTACCCCCCCAAACATAACTACTAATAGCCTACTGCTGACTGGAAGCTTTACCAATAACATAAATAGTTGATTAACACATATTTTGTATGTTATATATATTCTATGCTGCATTCTTATAATAAAGTAAGCTAGAGAAAAGGAAATGTTATTAAGAAAATCATAAGGAAGAGAAAATACATTGCACTACTGTGTTGTATTTATCTAAAAGAAAGTCCATGCATAAGTGGACCCACACAATTCAGCAACTGTGTTGTTCAGGTGTCAACCGTGTGTGTGTGTGTGTGTGTGTGTGTGTGTGTGTGTGTGTGTATACACAGTTATGAAGATGTAAATGAATAACCAGTAGTCATTGACTTCTGGTTCCATTGTTGAGTAACTAGACCTTCTTATTGCTGGAGCGTTGCTGAAATTTTATCTAATTATAGTATTCTTTTCATGCTTGATGTGTAGCCACAGACAATGTCTTATTTTGTTTTGCCTTTGCATAAGATTTTAAATCAGTAAAAAGTAAACAAATAAGAGGCAAAATACATATGCAATCATCTAGCAAAAAACTAGAGGAACTGGACCCATGAAAACAAATAAGGACTGCCATCCTTTTTCAGTTATTTAAGTAGAGTAGATTATTGCAGATTCAAGAGACAGAGAAGAGGCACTTTAGGTACAGGTAATTTATTGAGATTTCTATGGTACTTTTGATATTGCACACTATAGTGGAAGAAATCAGTCAAACATATCAGAAAGCCTGATGTGAGAGAGATTGTGTATTTTAATCCCCAATTTGTTTCTAGGAGAGAAAGAAAAGTTATTCATGATGGCAGGAAGCACTCTCTGTTATGAATGTCCTAGGTAGGAATATAGCTTGAAAAGTGTTCAGGTTTCCTGATGCCCAGAAAGCTGACAGGGAACATTAAAAGATGAGTAATCTGGACAGAGTTAGTTTCATGGTGGATAAATGACATACTCTATTAAGGATGACCAGATATAAAACACGGAAGAGTTTGGAATCAAGAAAATAGAAAAAAATATATCATTTCCTATGGCAAAATTGAAAGCCGACTCTGAGATGTGAAACCAGATTAGGCTGGAGATAAAAGCAATATTACTGGGGTAAAAAAAAAAAGTTTAAAGAAATCCAAAACAACTGAATGTTTTGAGCTAAAATACCTTCATGAAGTTGACACCTACTCAGATCATATGGTTGACAGTGTTCCAAAATCTCTACTTCACATAGTTGATTTGGCCCTTATCAAATAGTTATTTAGCACCTATTGTGAGCTAGTCCACAAGGACACAAAGATGGATATTACAAAGTGCTTCCCTCAGTGAGTTCCCTATCTTCTGGAAAAGACAGAGATATGAGCACATATATTTAAAGTACCTAAAGTTGGTGAAGTAATTGATTGGGAAGAGGTTGTGGTATTCGCACAGGCTTGAGTGAAGAGTAGGACTTTAACCTGCAGAGAAAAGGGGAAAGAACATTCCAAACAGAGGAAAAGAGAGGAAAAAAGCACAGTGAGTCTTGAGTACCATGCATAGCTTGGAATAGCTTTTGCAGTTATAAATCAGTACAAGCAAATGTTGACTATAAACTTGGAGTCTCTTTTAGTATTTTCTCTTCTCAGTGCTTTATCCTTGAAGGTTTGAATGAATCGGGCATTACATTTCTCTCCCTGGATACTTTTAACTCATAGATGCAAAATGCTCTATAATATTTGACAGAATATAACTGAATACATGGATAGGCCCTGATTGTGTAATTTCAGTCCATCAAGAAACTGAGCACATTGTAGTTGGTAATGGTGATGAGAATCTTTCCTACTTACCTGCCTCCCGGGCCACCCCAGTTAGATTTTCATGGGAGGTTTGTACACAATGGATGTGCTGGCGGATATTAGATACCAGGATAAGCAAGCACTGAAAGACACAAGACCTGTACTATTTCTGCATCATTTTTTCCTCGATGTGTACCTAGCCACCATAGTGCTAAGCGTTGGAGGTAAGAGAGAGGAAAAGTTCAAAGGAATTTTTATAGCCTTACAGTGAATTATAAGTTAAAATTCATGATTGGGACTCTAGCTCTACCTCTGGTCTTGTTTCATTGCTTGTAAGGCTGAGTGGCAATTTTCCAAGCATGCTTTAAGTCCTTAATACCTTTACAAGTATTATGTTCTGCTTACCTGTGGAATGGGTTAGGAAAAAGAGACAATAAGTAAATTCAGTTGGTTTTTCTGAATCCAGCCCATTCCTTCTTAACATTTAAATGAGTTCTTTTGTCTTAACAGATCTATCCCCAGTGGCCAGACCAATGTCAGTATAGACAAGATCTGCTCCTTTCAATATTTAATGTACATCTCGGCAACAGAAAGAAAAGAAAAAAGAAAAAGAAGCTAAATACTGTCTGGGGGCAGGCAGAAGTAAATATCCACTTTTATCACTAATCACATGTATATGTAGCCTTTTAAAATCTTGAGATATAATGTATGTTCAGTAAAATGCATATACCTGCCCTCTAAAGCTTAGTGAGCTTTGACGAGCGTGAACCCCTATATAACACGCCCCCATCAGAAGCCATTTTTGTCACTCCAGAAAGTGTCTTGGTGTACCTTCCCCATCAGTTGTGTCCCTCCCCTACCAAAAAGAACTAGTGTTCTGATTTCTTTCATCATACTTTAGTTTTGTCCCCTTTAGAATTTCATACAGTGGAGTCAATTAGTATGTACTCTTTCCAGCTTGACTTTTTTACCCAACGTCATGTTTTTGAGATTCATTCGTACTGTAGCATGTCACAAGTAGCTGTTTCCCTTATGCATTTGGACAATATTTCATTGTATAACTGTCCCGGCTTGTTGTTTCTCCTGTTGATGGTCATTTGGGATATTTCCAAATGATGAATGAGATTGCTATGAACACTGATGAACAAATCTTTACGTGAACATATCTTTTCATTTTTCTGGGATACATACCTAAGAATGAAAAGGCTAGATCATATGATGGCTATATGATTAACTTTTTAAGAAGCTACCAGAACTTCTTATCAAGTGATTGTACCATTTTATACTTACACTAGTAGTGTGTGGGTGTTAGAGTTGCTACACCTTCTCTCTAGCATTTGGTATTTCTAGGGTTTTTAATTTTATCAATTCTATTGGGTGGGTAGTAGTAACCCACTGTATTTTTATTTGCATTTCCCTGATGACAAATGATGTGGAACACTTCCATGTGTGTATTATCCATTTCTTTATCACGCTTGTGAGGTGATTGTGCAAGTTATCCCCCCATGTTTTTAAATTGGGTTGTTTGTTTTTGTACTATTGGGTTATTTACCTACTATGGATACATTAATTGAATTAAATTAACGGAATTTTGTGTATTTAACCAACCTTGAATTCCTAAACATTACATTGAACTTAACTCTAAATATTTTATGATATTGTCAATGGTATTTTTTTATTTTTATTTTTTCAAACATTTATTGCTATTATATGGAACCCAGTTGCTCGTTTTATATTGGTTTTATCCATAATGTTGATAAATTCACATTTTAGCTTGTCAGATGAAAATCCTTTGTCAGGATATATGTTTTGCAAATATTTTTTCCAGTCTATTACTTGCCTATTCATTTTCTCAACCAGGTCTTTTTATGAGCAGAAGATTTTTTATTTTGATGAATTTTTTTCCTTTAATGATTCGTGCTTTATTGTGTACTATTGAAGAAAACTTTGCTTAGCATATGTTCAAAAATATTTTCTGCTCTGATTTTTAGTTTTAGCTAGTCTATGATTTGCCTAAAATTAATTTTTGTTCATGAGATGAGGTAGAAGTTGAAATTGGTTTTCCCCATATGAATATCTAGTTGTATCAGGACCATTTGTTGAAAGGAGTTTTTCTACAAACTGAGGGTTCTAGAGGGGAGGGGGGTGGGGGGATGGATTAGCCTGGTGATGGGTATTAGAGAGGGCACATTCCACGTGAAGCACTGGGTGTTATGCACAAACAATGAATCATGGAACCTTAAAAAAAAAAAAAAAAAAAGGAGTTTTTCTTTTCTTTTCTTTTCTTTCTTTCTTTTTTCCTATTGCATTGTTTTGGTGCCTTTGCCAAAAAAAAAAAAAAAGGAAAAATCAAGTCTACATATAAGTGTAGCTCTATTTCTGGAATCTCAGTTCTGTTCCATTGATCTGCTTGTTTATATTTATGTCAATATCTCATGATTTTGATTATTGTAGCTTTATACTAAGCTTTGAAATTCTCCAACTTTGTCCTTTCTCAGAATTTTTCTGGGTATTCTAGATTCTTTGCTTTTCTATATAAATTTGAGAATCAGCTTGTTTTTTTCTGTTAAAAATACAAACCCACAGGACTTTGATTAGAAATGCATTGTTGAATCATAGATCTGTACTTCTGAAACAAATAATGCAAGATCTGTTAAGAAAAAAGAAAAAGAAGAAGATAGCAGGAGGGGAAGAATGAAGGGGAGTAAGTTGGAGGGGGAGACGAACCATGAGAGATGATGGACTCTGAAAAACAAACTGAGGGTTCTAGAGGGGAGGGGGGGATGGGTTAGCCTGGTGATGGGTATTAAGGAGGGCACGTTCTTCGTGGAGCACTGGGTGTTATGCACAAACAATGAATCATGGAACACGACATCAAGAACTAATGATGTAATGTATGGTGATTAACATAACAATAAAAAATTTTTAAAAAAGAAATGCATTGAATCTTTAGATCTATATGAAAAGATTTTTTAATAACATTGAGGCTTCCAATCCCAGAGCATGATACATCTTTCCATTTACTGAGGTCTTCTTTAGTTTCCCTCCGCAGTGTTTTAAGTGTCAGCATAGAGCTCTTCCACAGATTCCATTAAATTTAACCCTAAATATTTTATCATTTGGATGATATCGTTAAGTGGTATTTTGGTTTTTATTTTTCTAAATGTTTATTACCAATACATAGGAACTCAATTACTTTTTCCTGTATTGGTTTGTATCTATGGTATTGATTAATGCACTTTTTAGTTCATTGGGGATTTTTTTTGTAGATTTCTTAGGATTTTATATGTACACAATCATGTCATTTGTAAATTAAGATGGCTTTATTCCTTCCTTTGTAATCTGTGTGCTATTTACTTATTTTATTGCACCATCTAGGATCTTCAATAAAGTATTCAAATAAAAGTACTGCTAATGGACTTTTTTTAAATCTTAGGGAGTGTTTAATATTTTATAATTAAGTGTGATATTAGCTATAGGTTTTTCAGCAGATGCATTTTACTAGGTTGAAGACATATCCTTCTATTCATAGTTTGCTGAGAATTTTTCAATGAAAGAGTATTGAATTTTATTTAAAAAAAATTTTTGTGGCACTTGAAATGATCGTATGCCTTTTCTATTCTAAACTTTTAATGTGGCAGTTATATTAATTGAATTTTGTGTGTTTAACCAACCTTGAATTCCTAGAGTAAGCATCACGTAGTCATTATATATAATCTTTAAAAAAATATTACTGGGTTTTGGGGCACCTGGGTGGCTCAGTTGGTTAAGCGTCTGCCTTTGGCTCAGGTCATGGTCCCAGGGTCCTGGGATCAAGCCCCACATCGGGCTCCTTGCTCAACAGGGAGGCTGCTTCTCCCCTGCCTGCTGCTCCCCCTGCTTGTGCTTGCTCTCTCCCTCTCTCTGTCAAATAAATAAATAAAATCTTTAAAAAATATATTACTGGGTTTTGTTTACTAATACTTTAGTAAGAATTTTTATGTATTTTTATGTATTATGTATTTACTAATACTTTAGTAAGAATTTTTATGTATAAGAAAAATTTTTTTCCTATAATGTCTGTGTCTAGATTTGGTATCAACCATATGCTAACCTCGTAAGCTTAACTGAAAAGTGGTTTCATCTCCACTATCTTCTGCAAAAGTACATATAAAACGGATATCATACATTTCTTAAAGATTTTATAGTATTTATCAGTAAAGCTTTTTAGGCCTGAGTGGAAACTTTTTAATTAAAATTAAATTTCCTGAATGGATACAGGATTAATCACAGTTCCTATTTCTTATTGTATCAATTTTGCTAAATTTTGCTTCATGGGATTTGTTGATTTTATCTAAGTAGTATAATTCATTGTCATAAAGTTGTATATAATGCTCTTTTATTATCTTTATAATGTCTGTACCGATTATCCTTTTTTGAAATACAATATTGAAGATTACTCATTTCACCATCAAGAAGGTAGGAAAGGTGGAAATGAAGGGCAGACAGAACACATAGAAAACAAACATGAAATAATGAATAGAAACTTTAGAAAATATAAACATGGCATATTTAATCTAAACTTATAAATGATAATATTAAGTGTAATTGGACTAAATTCCCCCATTTAAAAGACAAAGACTGTCAGACTAGATAAAAAAGCTAGGGTCAACTATTTGCTGTTTATAAGAAAACTTTTTAAACATATAGGCACAGACAGATCAAAAGTAAAAGGATGGAGAAAAACATATTATGCAAACATTAATCATGAGAAAGCCAATGTAGTTATATTAATATCTGACAAATTGGACTTCAGCGAGTAATGCATTATCAGGGATAATGAGATTTTATAATGTTAATAGTAACAATTCATCAAGAAGACATACGTCTTAACTGTGTACTAATTTCCTAAGAAATTTCCTACCTTCTTGATGGTGAAATGAGTAATCAGCTGATTTGAAATTTTTTTTTAAATTTTATTATGTTATGTTAGTCACCATGCAATACATCATTAGTTTTTGATGTGGTGATCCATGATTCATTGTTTTCATATAACACCCTGAGCTCCATGCAGTACGTGCCCTCCTTAATACCCATCACCGGGCTTACCCATCCCCCTACCCCCCTCCCCTCTAAAACCCTCAGTTTGTTTCTCGGAGTCCATAGTCTCTCATGGTTCATCTCCCCCTCCGATTTCTCCCCCTTCATTTTTCCCTTCCTTCTCCTAATGTCCTCTATGCTCTTCCTTATGTTCCACAAATAAGTGAAACCATATGATAATTGATTTTCTCTGCTTGACTTATTTTACTTATCATAATCTCCTCCAGTCCCATCCGTGTTGATGTAAAAGTTGGGTATTCATTCTTTCTGATGGCTGAGTAATACTCCATTGTATATATGGACCACATCTTCTTTATCCATTCATCTGTTGAAGGGCATCTCAGCTCTTTCCATAGTTTGGCTATTGTGGACATTGCTGCTATGAACATTGGGGTGCATACGGCCCTTCTTTTCACTACATCTGTGTCTTTGGGGTAAATACCCAGTAAAAGGTATTCAAATTGGCAAAGAAGAAGTCAAACTCTCTCTCTCTTCGCAGATGACATGATAGTTTATGTGGAAAATCCAAGACTCCATCCCCAAATTACTAGAACTCATACAGCAATTCAGTAATATGGCAGGATACAAAATCAATGCACAGAAATCAGTTGCTTTCTTTTACACTAACAATGCAACTGTAGAAAGAGAAATTAGAGAAATGATTCCATTTACAGTAGCACCAAAAACCATAAGATATCTCGGAATAAACCTAACCAAAGAGGTAAAGGATCTATACTCTAGGAACTACAGAACACTCATGAAAGAAATTGAAGAAGACACAAAAAGATGGAAAAATATTCCATGCTCATGGATCGGAAGAATAAACATTGTTAAAATATCTATGCTGCCCAGAGCAATCTATACCTTCAACGCCAACCTGATCAAAATTCCAATGACATTTTTTCAAAGTGCTGGAACAAACAATCCTAAAATTTGTATGGAATCAGAAAAGACCCTGAATCACCAAGGAAATGTTGAAAAAGAAAAACAAAGCTGGGGGCATCACGTTGTCTGATTTCAAGCTATATTATAAAGCAGTGATCACCAAGACAGCCTGGTACTGGCACAAAAACAGACATATAGACCAATGGAACAGAATAGAGAGCCCAAATATGGACCCTCATCTCTATGGTCAAATAATTTTCGACAAAGCAGGAAAAAATATGCAGTGGAAAAAAGACAGTCCCTTTTCAATAAATGGTGCTGGGAAAATTGGACAGCTATATACAGAAGAATGAAACTCGACCATTCTCTAACACAATACACAAAGATAAACTCAAAATGGATGAAAGACCTCAATGTGAGATAGGAATCCATCAAAATCCTAGAGGAGATCATAGGCAGTAACCTCTTTGACATTGACCACAACAACTTCTTTCAAGATTCATCTCCAAAGGCTAGTGAAGCAAAAGCAAAAATGAACCTTTGGGACTTCATCAAGATAAAAAGCTTCTGCACCGCAAAGGAAACAGTCAACAAAACAAAGAGGCAACCCACAGAATGATACTACAGATAAAGGGCTGGTATCTAAGATCTATAAAGAACTTCTCAAACTCAACACCCAAAAAACAAATAATCAAGTCAAAAAATGGGCAGAAGACATGAACAGACACTTCTCCAAAGAAGACATACAAATGGCTAACAGACACATGAAAAAATGTTCATCATCATTAGCCATCAGGGAAATTCAAATCAAAACCACATTGAGATACCACCTTACACCAGTTAGAATGGCAAAAATTGACAAGGCAAGAAACAACAAATGTTGGAGAGGTTGTGGAGAAAGGGGAACCCTCTTAAACTGTTAGTGGGAATGCAAGTTGGTACAGCCACTTTGGAAAACAGTGTGGAGGTGCCTCAAAAAATTAAAAATAGAGCTACCCTATGACCCAGCAATTGAAACTTTTCATCAAATTTGGAAAAGTTTAATCATTAATTATTCTTAATATGTTTTGCCTAATCTCTCTCTCTTGTCCTTCTGGTACTTCAATTACACATATTAGACTGCTTGATGTTGTCCCACAATTCACTAAGGCTCTGTTCCCTTTTTCAAGCTTATTTTTCTTTTTGAGCTTTAGTTTATATAGAGTCTTTCATCCTGTCTTCAAGTTCATTAATCTTTTCTTTTGCATTGGCCATCTACTTTTAAGGTCTTCTAATTTTTTATTTTATTGTAATTTTCTGTTGTAGAATTTATATTTTTGTAGTTTTTCTTTGCTGAGATTCTCAATCTTTTTTTAAAAAAAATTGAATCTATTTATAATAACTACTCTTATTTTTTAAGATTTCATTTCTTTATTTGAGAGAGAGTAAGGAGAGGGGAAGAGAGGAAGGGAGAGGGAAAGGGAGGGAATCTCAAGCAGACTCCATGCTGAGCATGGAGCCCGAAGCAAGGCTCAATCTCACAATCCTGAGATTATGACCTGACCTGAAACCAAGAATTGGACGCTCAACCGATGGAGCCACTCAGGCGCCCCTATAATAGCTACTTTTAAAGTCTTTACCTCCTAAATACAACATCATTGGCATATCTGAGTCTGTTCATATTGATTCTTAGTTATGTGTTATATTTCCCTGCTTCATTTTCTAGTAATTTTTTATTATATGCTGTATGTGTATTTGACTCATGTTTAGACCTTACACATTATTGTCTTTAAACAAAATTGATTCTTTTTTCTGGAAAGTAAATAACTGAAGAATCAGCTTTATGCTCTGAGGGCTGTTTGGGGCTTCATTAGGATAAATCTAAAGGATATGTTAAGGCTAATGTAGCCATACTCTTTAATTGTAATTTTTGTGAAATTTTAACTGAATGCTTGGGGCATTTAAGGACATATTCCCACTCTGAATGACAGAACTCCAATGTTTCCCCACATTAACAACCTTCAGAAACTCTATTAAGTTCACAATTCCCCAGAAGTTATTTTCTGCCAGACCTCATAAAGTTTAGCCCTGAACATGTGTAGGAGACTCTAAAGAGGCAGATTTCTGGGGCTTCTTATCTTCAGAACTCCATCCTCAACTGTACGTTTCCCAGCTGAGAATGTCATTCTCTGCTTGGACTCCACTTCCCTATATCAAGGCTTGCAGTGTGCCCTCTGGCAGAAATTCAGGGTAAATACGGAGCTCATTTTGTGTGTGTGTTTTTCTTTCAAAGATCACAGTCTTGGCTCTTTTGCCAATGCCTGAAAAGAGTTGTGTCCGGGTGTATAGTTGTTTATGGCAAGAAAGTTTGTCTGATATTTATTACTCTGTTATGTCAGGAACTGAAAATCTTGATGCTTTATTAGATTTAGACTCTGTAGAATGCTGCCTCATCAGTTGGCTAGTACTCCACACACCAATTTTGCAGCATTTTGTAACCTATTTGACCAGGCAATGAAGAGTCACATCAGCCTGAAATGAAGTGACTGAAAGTCTCTCCCCATGATTCTTTATAGCTATGCTTGCAGCTTATTTTCATTTTTGTTTTGGAGGCATTTGGATGGTCCCTTATTTAAACAATCACATGCCATAGATGATGTCACACAAAACAAATTAAGCTGGTCATTATGGTCAGATTCCTTCAGTACTGCTTAATACAGTTCTGTTTTTGTGGGGTTTTTTTTCTTCATCACTTCTTGTCTTTATTTATTATTTAATTTTTCCATTTTCTTCAGAGGTAAAAACAACTCATGCATATTTCACTTATGGCCACCTGTTATAAGACATAATTTTCAGGAATGTATGACATTTTCAAACAAGATCCTCTTTTTGCTCCCCTACTACCTTGTGCTCTTATCACAGCGTTTTAAATTTGTATCTGTTCATGAACCTGTTTCCCTCAAAGGATAGTTGCCTTCTTTAAGGCAGAAGTCTTCTCTTATTAATCTCTATGTGAGCACTACTGTTGTCCTTCAGATTTTTAGATATTCAGAAAAGTTTATATACAAACTTAAATCAGAATATCACTTACAATCTTGTGTATTCAGGGTATAGATATAAAATCTAGGAATAAAGAAGATTCATGAATATCAGTGAACATAAAGAAAAAAGGCAAATTATGATCACAGTGTTGTGTTTTCAACTGGTCTCCAAAAAGTGTTACAGTCTACAGTATGAATGAACTTTTCTAGGAGCCACCAGAAAAAAAAAAAAAAAAAAAAACGGGAGTGGGCCCAGAGTAAATCTCACATCTTTTTTGAGACCTTTGCTCTTTTCTTGATTCCTCAAATAGCATCCTTCCCTTATGTAACTCTCATATCACATTTTCTATAATTTCTGATTCAATATGGGTTCTATAATTGCATATGCCCAGGTATTTTCCTTCCTCCAGGAGTATAAGGTATTTGAGATAAATAATTGTGCTTAGATTTTTTAAAGTATCCCTTTACTTTGGTTAAATGCATAGTCTGAAAAATCAATAGATCTATAGTGGCTTTATTCTATATATAAGTAGGTAACAATAACTTTTTATTAACGTAAGACGCTGTGTAAAATATGAGTTACCTTTAAAGTGATAGACACAGAGGGGTGCCTGGATGGCTCGGTCAGTTAAGCATCCGACTCTTGATTTTGGCTCAGGTCATAATCTCAGGGTCATTAGCTCAAGCCTCGCATCAGGCTCTGCACTTGGCATGGAGCCTGCTTAAGATTCTCTGTCTCCCTCTCCTTTTATCCCTCCCCCTGCTCACACTCTCCCTCTCTCTCTAAAAAATAAATTAATAAATAAATAAAAATTAAAAGAAGACTAAGAAAAAGAAAATAAAGTGGTAGCAGCAGAAAGCTCAAAAATATACCAGTAAATATTTCTAAACAGTTCTACTATCTTGTTAAAATTCCGTTTTTAACTAGTACTGAAAGTTAGCTAGGTAAGGGTAACTTTCATTCCCATATCAATGTTATCTGAAGTATTACAAATTCTGATAAGCAAGTGTTAATTTTCTATTGCGGTTTCTATCCAGATTGATCATCCTCAAATAATGCTGACTAAGCTTTCTCCTGCAAGAAGAAAGGGTTAGACGTCCTAAAGAATCCTTCTATAATATGGGATCCATAGCTCACACCAGATACATTTTTATTCATCATGCCCAAGGATAAATTTAAACACAGTATCACTAGGTATTTGTTCTTCTTAGGGAAGAAATTGTTTTGTTAACAATTTGTAAGAAATTGTAGAAGTAGAATATGTTTTTCGTGCTCCTAAGCCTATGCAGGTAATAAGCATGGTTTTTGCCATTTATGGGAAATAAACTGTAAGCTCACCACTGCCTGCAAATATGCCTGTTATGTTCCAGGTTCATTTTTAGATTCTCTTCATCATTGGTCTGAGACTAATGAAGCTCTAGGTCCTTCACTACTAAATCATTTATGACAATTTTCCAAAGGAGTCAAACATCTTATCTAGAACTTATTTTATGGTATATTTTGAAATCCTTATTTAGATCACAGCGATTAACAAATTAACTCCAATTACCATGTAATACCTATTCAAATATGGAATTTTTGGAGTAGTATTTCCTGATGTAGGTCTATGATGTAGTCAGGTCACTTTTCATCACTTCTTGTGCCTATTGCTGGTCGCTTCCTCACTCCTCTCTATTTCTATTTCAATCCTGGAATGTAGGTGTTTTGCCTATATTAGTTTATTTTTAAAAGGATCTAGGTGTAGAGCAAATAACTTATCTGTGATTTTGGATAAGAAGAATAAAACAATGAATCCTTTTAGGATAAAGGGATTTTTGAAAGCATCTTTGAAGAATTTGTCTTAGTAACTTTGGAAAGACTGATTAATTAGATCGTGAAAGGATTAATGTTTAGCATGCTTATCCTACATGAGCTGATAGTTCAAATAATTTTGAATAAGCCAAACAGTCATTTCAGCATTTGAGCAGCAATACATCTATGCTTCCTCTACAAAAATTATGCAGGGTGGTAGTAGAATCACTTTTCCTCTGTTAAAGCCATGTCGCATAAAATAAAAAATATACTTCGGTGATAACTTTAAATTCAGATTTTAGACCTCTCACTCTCTATTCCTCGTACATGGGGGGGGGAGTAAAAATAATAAAACTAAAAAATTCCTTTTGCTGAGTGGAGGGCTTTTTTCACCCTCCAGGAAATGCCTTTCTTTGGGTAATTCCCTTTGTTCTTTATAAGCATTTTTAATCCATACTCCCATAAAATTAAATTGAAGAATTAGACTTTCTAGATATCATAAAAGGATATTTGAGAAGATTGTGCTTTAATAGGATTTAAATGAAGTCGAGACTTAACCTGTGCAGCTTGGAATTGGACAAGTTTTCACCCAGCCTTGCAGAGTATTTTTTTAAATTAAAGATGCTGTAAAAATTCCGTTGGGAGCACAAAATCTGCATTGGCCTGCAATGTGTGTTCCATCTCTCTTCTTCCCATTCCTTGGGCTAGGTAGCTATTCTGTGATCTGTTCCTCTACAAACAGTCTGCTCAGTAACTCCATATGCTTTGGCTGCCTCATTGCCTCCAGTCCCCACTGTCAGAGACCCACAAAAGGAAGCAGAGGGCATCTGAGGGGCAGAAAGGGTAATTTCTCAAAGCATAATTTTTCTTATTCTGTTTCTGTTTCTTTGTTTATATTGTTTCCTTCTGCCTGGGATGGACTTTTCTGCTTCTTCCCTACTCATTCTTTAAATTCCACACAGAAGTGTCTTAAAGATTCATTCATTCATTTATCTTAATTTTAGGTCTGATCTTCATTGCTTATCATAGTACTTGGCCCACAGTCAATATCCATCTGGGTGGAAGAATGAATACATAGTTGAGTTCCAATAAGAACTGGACTGTTTCTTATGGTTCAGATCTATTGTTTCATTCAGTATGCTCACAGTAGTTCAGGGAAGGCATTTTAGAGGGACACCTTTCTAAAATATCTTTATTTTACCTTTTCAACTAATTATCTTCCTTACTTAACATAAAATGACTGTAGACTTTTTTTTTTAAAAATTTATTTATTTATTTTACAGAGAGATAGAGCCAAAGAGCACAAGCAGGGGGAGGGGCTGTGGGAGAGGGAGAAGCAGACTCCTCGCTGAGCAGGGAGCCCGATGCGGGACTTGATCCTAGGACCCTGGGATCATGACCTGGGCCAAAGGCAGATGCTTAGCCAACTGAGCCACCCAGGAACCCAAAATGATTGTAGATTTTAACCATATCTACCTCACAGCAGAAACTAGGTTAACGTTTGATTTAATAACAAGGACAATAGCCTAGCTAAGGTGGCTACATAAAACTGACCACCACGTGTAATATTTTCATTTTCATTTTGTTCAAAATATTTTCTGATGTTCCTTGAGACTTTCTTTTTGACAGATGCATTATTTAGAAGTGTGTTATTTAACTTTCAAATATTTGTGGGGTTTTTTTTTCCCAGTATCTTTTTGTTATTGATTTCTGGTTCAATTCCACTATCATTATAGAACATACTTCATATCATTTCAGTCACTTAAAATTTCTTAAGGTTCGTTTTATGACCCGAGATCTTGTCTATCTTGGTGAATGTTCCATATACACTTGAAAAGAATGTATATTCTGCTCTTGTGTTGAATGTTCTATGTATGTCAAGTTGGCTGAGTCTTGTTAAAAACTTCTATATCCCCCCTGCTGATTTCGTGTTTACTTGTTCTATTAATTACAAAGGGGAGTGTTTTTAATCTAACTGTAATTTTTTTTGGAGTTATATTTTTATTTTAACTGTAATTTTTAATTTGTCTATTTCTTCTAGCTTCATCCATTTTTACTTTGTGCATTTTAATGCTTTGTTATTTGGTACATATACATATAAGATTGTTATGTCTTCTTGGTGAATTAATACTTTCATCATTATGTCATCCCCAGTAATTTTCCTTGTTCTGAAGTATACTTTATTTGACATTAATATAGGCCATCCCAATTCCCTTCTGAATACTGCTTGCATGGTTTGTCTTTTTTCTTATTTTTACTTTTAATGTATCTATATCATTATATTTAAGTGTTTTTCTTGCAGGCAGCATATAGTTGATTCTTAATTTTTTTCAAATCTCATCATCTCTCCTTTAATTTGCCTAGTACATTTACATTTAATGTAATTATTGATATGTTTAGATTTAGGTCTTTCATTTTATTGTTTTACAGTTTGTTTGCTCTGTTTTTCATTCCTCTGTTTTTCTGCCTTCTTTTGATTATTTGATTTTTTAGTATTCAGTTTTGCCTATTTACTTTTTGACTGTCTATAGTGTTTTAGTGGTTACTGAAATGATTAAAATATGTATAGCTATCTTTTCACAGTCTACATAGAGTTCAGATTTTACCACTTAAAGAAAAATGCAGAAAAACCACAACCATATAGGTTCTTTTATGCTCCCTCCTTTATGCTATAGTTAACAAATGTTGTGTGTCTATTAAATAAAAAGTGAAAATCCCACCACACAGTGTTATAATTTTTACCTTCAACAGTCAAACATATTTTAAAGAACTTAAGAGGGAAAAAATAAAAAGGCTGTTTACCCAGGTGGTTGCCATTTCTGTTGCTCTTCTTTCATTCCTGAAGTTCCAAGCTTCTCTTTAGTATCATTTCTCCTCTACCTGAAGAACTTTCATCATTTAGAGAAGATCAGCTGCTATGAATTCTATTAGCTTTTTCTGTCACCCAAAAATATCTTATTTCACCTTTTTTTCCTGAAGGATATTTATGGTGGGTATAGAATTCTGATTTAATGGTTCTTTGCTTTTCATCATTTTAAATAGGTTATTATACTGTCTTCTGGTTTCTGAGATTTCCATTGAATATGCTGTCATTGAACTGTTCCCCTGTATGTAAAGTGTTGGGAGTCTTTACTTGCTGCTTTCAAGATTTTTTTCTTTGCCTTTAGATTTCAGTAGTTTGATTATGATGTCTCTGCATGTGATTTTTTCCCTTTTTTGGGTACTTTCAGACTCTTAAATCTATACATATATGGCTTTCAACCAAATTTGAAAAATTTTCAGGTTTATTTTTTCTGCACCAATCTTTTTCCTCTTTGGGATTCTAGTAACTCAAGTGTGAGACCTCTCCTATAGGTCCCTGAGGCTCTGGATGTATGTGTGTATATTAATTTTGTTTCTCTTGTTCAGAAAGGATCATTTCTACTATTTTTTTTTCAAGTTCAATGACTCTTTTTTGCTGACATTTGCACTATACTATTGAGTTTATCTGGTAAAAATTTTAGTTATCATATATTTATTTCTAAAATTTTCATTTAGTTCTCCTTTATATTTTCTCTTTCTTGCCTCAGAACTTTTATCTTTTCATTCATTTCAAAAGATTTTTTTTTCTTTTCATGGAGTATAGTTATGACTACTTTCAAAGCTTCGCCCCATAATTTCAACATATGGATCATCTCAGGGATTAGTAATTACTTGATTGTCTTTTCTTTGGAGAGTTGGTGAGATTTTTTTTCCAGGTCTTTTTATGTCTAGTAATTATATCATAGACATTTTGAGATTTATGTTTATGACTCATCCTGTTAAATTCTCTAGGTAATGTTTTCCTTTCCTTTTGTTTGTTTTGTTTTTTGTTCATATTCTCAGATAATCAACCTGGTGTGATTCTTGCCACACCTGCCTTCTATAGGCTATGGTTTTCAAAGCATCTGTAGCCCTATTCTGTCTGCTCCGTATGTACACAACCCAGGGGTCAACTCTTTGTTTTACCGTAATCCAATTCTTGAAGCATTCACTATGCTCAATCACGTAATTTCAATGCATGTGCAGCTAAGTGGTGAGCCTGTGAATTCGTGCACAGATTTAGGGGCTCTTTTTCTCTACCACATTCCTCTACAGTCCTCAGGATTCCTGTCCAGTCTCCAGGGTTTCTTAAATCTGAGTTTTAGGTTCCTATGCTATTTCACACTTTTCATGATTGGTTCACCTTGAGAGCAAAACAATGAGAAGGAAAAGAGGAAGAAAATTAATAATGACAATTTCCCACAAACATACTCTCTCTTTGGACCACAGGGACCAGTTTTCCAATTACTCTGCTCAAAGAGAAATAATTTATCTCAGAATCTTAGGTATATACATAGCTGCTGCATCCATTAGTTTACAACTTTGTGACTATGACTTGTCTGGACTGAGCCAGATGAACAAAACAAAAAACACACAAAGGAATGGATCTCCTTCCACAGTCTCCATTCCATATACTTTTCCTTCCTAGTCCTCTGGAAATAAAGTAGGGAATATATTTCTCTTGGAGTTTTTCCTCTTCGTGCCTAATCTGCAGTTCTGGGATTTAGGCTATTCTGCAGTCCAAACTGGGAGATTAGGAAGAAAAAGAAAATACTCATAAACTCACTGCTATATTGGCCATACTTTCTCCAATTCACCTGCTATCATTTACTTTTCCTGAGTCCTCTGATGGATGCCTTTATGTCTTTAGTAGTAATCAATGGGAGATGTAGAGATACATACTTCATCATAGCCAAAACTGGAACCAAACAAAATTATATTACTTTTTCCTTTCTACTGGTACTCTCATTTGTTTCTTCATGTTTTGTTTTACTTTTGCTCATCTGTTTGTTTGCTTTGTTTTGTTTTGTTTTTATATCATGAGTATATTGGCCTGATATGTTTGAGTTTTAAAATAATTCTCAGCCTTCCTTGCTAAGGTATATTTCTCTTTTCCTATAAATTTTCTAGAGAAAATTGGGGAAAAAAAACACACCAAATACCTAACATTACCTAAGGAAAAGCCATTCACAATTGTTTCAACACATATAATAAACCATAAAGTTGAAGGAAAAATAATACCCTTTTAAATGCTACGTCTAGTGTTTTCCTTCTTGCCTTTTCAATTTTCATTCTTGAGCATACTTTTGAAGTAATTGTTTACGTTAATTAAAATAAGCATTCCACTGTTTTTTATCTAGGAAAGGTGAGGAATCTAGTAGAAAGGGGCCTACTTTGAACACAGCTTGTAGAAAAGATCCATGAGGACTACCCTCATACACCCACTCAAACATACACAGCTTGCTTCCTTGTCCAGGGAATTAAACCTAGGGCTTCCAGGTAGAGCTGAGTCAATGCCAATTACCAAAAACATACAAACAAAACCACAAAACACAATTTTTTCAAAGGAATCATATCCACATGAAGTCTAAGGCAGTTATGCTACTGGGTCTGTTGATGACTCTCGTTCCCAGCACTGTTTCTTTTCAGCTATGCAAGTCATCTAATGAACTTCACATTGAACACTTAACACAGTTGGCACTATACCAGGTACTGAGAGGACCAGAAAGATGAATGAGATGAATCCCTGTCTTCTGAGAGTGGAGGACACACTTGTGTGTGAGGCAAGCACAATTAAGAGACTATTTGTCAGACTGTGCTGAGTGCTGTACTTTACAGGGACAGAAGCAGCCTTCTCTGGAAGCACACACAGGGACGATTCACCCCTCTGGGGGGTATGAGGAAGGTTTCTTAGGGAGGTGAGGCTTCAAATGAGTGTTAAGGATGCATTAGTCTAGAAGGAAGTGGAGCATGCAGAGAATGTCATCAAAGTAGGGCTGTAAGTAAAGCTTTGTGGCTTGAAAATTCATGGCTTGGGGGATAGAAAATAGTTCAGTGTAGCTGGTGTGTGGCACACTCCATTTTGTTTTTATACTTTTGAGTCAGGTTGTATTATTTCTTCTACATCATGGTTTGGGTAGTTGTATAATTTTTTTTTAAGATTTTATTTATTTGAGAGAGAAAGTGAGTGAGAGAGCATGAGCAGGGGCAGAGGGAGAGGGAGAAGCAGACTCCCCACTGAGCAGAGAGCCAGATGCAGGGCTGGATCCCAGGACCCTGGGATCACGACCTGAGCTTAAGGCAGACACTTAACCGACTGAGCCACCCAGGTGCCCTAGGGTAGTTGTATTATTAACAAAACTATGGAAACCAGGATTTAGGTTCCAAGTAGATGTACTGTTGCAGGTGTTCCTTGGAGGCAGGGATGGTTTGTTACTGCTCCTTGCCTTTGCTCCAGCTCCCTCTATGTGGCATCCCACTCAATCTCCTGCCTCCTCCCAAAGAACTGTGCCATCTCTCTCTCTCTCTCTCTCTCCCTCCGTCTCTCTCTCTTTTGTTTCCACATACTCATAGAGTGGCCAGTAGCTTCTTAAAAGCAGACACTACCTTATTCACCCCAGTGTCCCCAGTCCTACCACCATGCCTATGAGACTGCATGCTATCACAATAAGCAGAAAGGAAAAGGTAATAAAGGCAAATGTCCCAGTGGAACCAGGGGGCTCTCTCGAGTTGAGACAAGGCATCTATTTTCCTGCCTGACCACCTTGTAATAACATTCCTCGCCTTTCTGCCAGTTTGTATAAAATCATTAAGCAAGAAAACCCAAGTTCTGCTTTAATTAGCTCCCAAAATAGTTGCGCCTGTCTGCTCCCCTCTTTTCTATAGGATTATTTATAGGCGTATTTTAAAACTGTTTGGGGAAAAACAGTGATATCACCTGTATCTAGGTTTGTTTGGGTTTTTTTTTTTTTAAGAGTTTATTGTTTCAAGAGAATGTTAAAGCAATCTGGGCCAATGCTGGGTTTAGGAAATTAGATTTCAGAGAGATAAGACTCTAGGTATCCTTTGGACTTAATTCTACAGTTTTGTATGGTAGTTTGAACAGCACCTTCTAACCTTCTACCTTCATTTTTTTGAGATTTGGAAGAAGTTGGCAGTGGTAAAGGTGCCTCTATTATGTGTATTTTCCTAAAAACTGCTGGTGGGTTCCCCTCCTGCTGTTTTTATGGATCTAAAGAAGAAAAAGATTTCTGCTGAACAAAAATGAACAAGAGGGGCACCTGGGTGGCTCAGTCAGTTAAGTATATACCTTCCACTCAGGTTATGATCTCAGGGTCTTGGGACTGAGTCCTAGGTCAGGCTTCCTGCTCAGTGGAGAGCCTGCTTCTCCCTCTTCCTCTGTTCCTCCCCCCTGCTTGTGCTCTCTCTCTCAAATAAATAAATAAAATCTTTAAGAAATGAACAAGAAACTTCTCACCACTGTCAAAAATAGTATCTTGATATCTCTATTTTTTTTCTTTCATAAGCGCTTAAATGGTGCTCTAGGGTGGGAAAGTTTATGAGCTCATGGATTAATCCATCCAGATCCACTCCCTGGTTTTGCTAATAAAACAAGTGCTGCAATGTGCATTGTTGTATGTTTCTCCTTGTCCACACTAAAAAATAAATGAGAAACTGAAATACCTAGCAATTGAATAGAATAGATGGTTGTGTATTCCTACAATAAAATACAGAAGATTAAATGAATGAACTAGATCTACAAAATCACAAACACATGTTATGTGAAAAAACAAAAGATATAAAACTGATTGATGTGTACAGAATGATGCCATATGTATAAAGTTTGACAATATACAAAGCGATCCAGTATGGCTTCTGAGATACATACATGTGAAGCAAACATATAAAAGCATGCCAATTGATCATAAGCACTAAATAAAGACAGTGATTAATTCTGAGGAGGAAAAGAGATTGAGAACAGAGAGATATACACAGAAGACTTTAAAAGTAATAGTAATGCTTTGTGTTTAAGAAAAAAATCTGAAGCAGATGTCAAAATGTTGACTTGATAAAGATGGGAGGTGAAGATCTAAGTGTTTGTAATATTCTTTATATGTTTCTGTAAAATATTTTGTGATTCTAAAAAATTATCAGATGGAAGCTGTCTATACTCTCTTTGCAGCCTTTCTGTCAATCTAAAATTAATCTGAAAAAGTTTTTTTAAGGTTTTTAGATTTGGCATTGGTTTACAAATGGCTTTGTCTTTCCGTCTAATCAGAAGAACCAAAACTTAAAGTAGGAGGCTTTGAGCTGAGACCCCAAGAAAGAGCTCAGGATGGGAGTGATTCATTCTGACCAGAAGATTTCTCATGGAAGGGAGCTTCTGAGCTGAGCCTTGTTCTCAGGGAGAATTTTTTTTTTTAAGATTTTATTTATTTATTTGGCAGAGAGATACAGAGAGAGAACAAGTAGGCAGAGAGGCAGGCAGAGGCAGAGGGAGAAGCAGGCTCCCTGCCGAGCAGGGAGCCCGAAGCGGGGCTCGATCCCAGGACCCTGGGATTATGACCTGAGCCGAAGGCAGCCGCTTAACCGACTGAGCCACCCAGGTGCCCCTCTCAGAGAGAATTTTGATCGATGAAGGAAAACAAAGGGCACACCAAGGCAGCAGCAACAAGCAACATGTTTGAGGAGTGGCAGGTGCCCGAGTGTGGTGGCGACGTGAATTACCAGAACAGAGAAGCAGGAGATGAGCCAGAGCAGAGGCTGAGTTTCCAAACACCAGGCCGGCCATGCTGAGAAAGGTAGGATTTACAGTGTGGAGAAAAAAGAAGTTTCCAAGGTGATGGCAAAACCCAACCTACTTAGCAGTGGGGAGAATGATGGAGATGAGTTGAGGCCATGGGGAAAACCATTCCGAGGTGGTGAGACCCCGAGGTCAAACACATGACCCCTTTGTGGTCCAGAAAGATCCAGGAGCAGTGAGATCAGCTTCTTGGCCTCTCTCTTCCCTCTCTCTGTTCTGCTCTTTATTCCTTTCAAGACTTCTGATAAAGCTTTCAGTTTCTTTATGAAGGCCATCAAATACTCCACCCAGTAGGAGCAAGGCTATTTTTAAAAATGAGATGCAGTATATTCTGTGGGAGTTCATCAGTAATAGAGCCTCACACTTCCTATCTCTTTTGTGAGTCTTGATGCCAGGAGAGAAGCATACACTATCTTTTACACAGACTCCCTGGAAGGAATTCATGTCCTTTCCTCTGGAGCCATAATGGGGTCTCTGTTGAAAGAAGCCTCAGCCGGCAACATGCAACCTCTTTTTATAACCTTACAGAGGAGCTGCTTTGTGCCTTCAAAGGGCACTGTGGCCAGCAATTTAATAATTTTGAGTATCACTATTGCACAGCATTGTACTCTTTTGCAGTTTCTCCCATGCATCTTTAATGACCTTTCTTGCCTTCAGAGAAAGTGGGATAAAAGCAATCTAATGTATCACAACTAAAAAAAAACAAACTGAGGTTTCTAGAGGGGAGGAGGGTAGGGGGATGGGTTAGCCTGGTGATGGGTATTAAAGAGGGCACATTCTGCATGGAGCACTGGGTGTTATGAACAAACAATGAATCATGGAACACTACACCAAAACAAATGATGTAATATATGGTGATTAACATAACAATAAAAAATTTAAAAAAATTAAAATTAAAATTAAAAAAAGCAATCCAATGTGATAGGGACTTTCTTCCGTCCAGTCTATCTCTTACTGAAATGGTGATAGATCCTACAGTTATCAGAACACAGGGCTGAGAGTCATCAGAACTCAGGATGCTGGATTTTTAACATGCTGTAGAATCTAGAACCATAGCTTTCTTGTCTGTTTTAAACAAAAGTGTTATTTAGAAAGCCTCTAAGCTCATTCAAATCCCAAGCTTATGTGACTCTGACTCTCTAAGGTCTGAAGACGGATGTCATCCTTTTCTCAGATTTTATGACCATCTGCTGAGTGCAAAGCAATGGATGCCTAAAGCACTTGGTTGGACTGTGAGAAGTTCTCCCAAATTTATATTTCAAGGGAGAAGTAGGGAAAAAAAACTCAAGTGTAAATACTAAGGAGTTTGTGAACTTTAAACATGTTTAACTTAGTTTTGCTCAGAACGATAAGACTTCAGTAAAGAGCACTGGAATTTGAATCCCAACTTGAGATAACATACAAGCTTTATCAAGTCAGGCTGTAACACTTTAGTTAAAAAATATATATATATGCTTATCTTTGAACCTCAGTTTCTCTTCCTGTCAAATAGAAATAATGCTTGTCTCAGAGCTGACAGGGAACAGATGAGATAATGGATTTGAAAACACTTTCTACAAAGGAAGCTCTCAGTGCCTGTGAGTAATTCCTTAGACTACGAAAACTCGTTTAACTTACTAACTCAGAATTGCTCAGAGTGCAGAGCAAATGTCAGGTGCCCTGCGTGCCCCTCAGTGAGGTTTACTTTTCGGTTCCCACACCTAGCTTTCCCTTTTTTACTTGCCTATTGGGGGGTGACCCTCATAAAGCAAGTCGGTGTAGACATGCTACATCCATCTTTGGGCAGTTTTCCCAAATAGGATGGTCCCTGCTGCCACTTCACCTCTGCAAATGCAAAGGAGTCTCCGCTTCAGGAAGAAGAAAACTAAGACAGTGTCATGCGCTTAGGAAAGCACCAGAACCAGAGCCAGAAGCCCTGTGTTCTAGGTCTGTCTGTGCTACTAACCACCAGCAAGCCCTGGACAAGTCACTTTATCTTTCTGTTTCTCACTAAAAAAGAAAGGGGTTGGACACAGTGATCTCTTAGCATCTTCTTGACACATCATTTAATTTTGACCATTTGTTAGGGGTTGAATTGTGCCTCCTCCCTCCCCACCCCCACCCCAAAAAATAGCTCATGTGGAAGTCCCAATCCCCAGTACCTCAGAATGTGACCTTATTTGGAATAGAGTCATTGCAGATGTAATGATAGGAATGATGGCGGAGAAATGAAAAAACACCAAAGACTGCCAGCAAACCAGCAGAAGCTAAGGAGAAGACATGGAAGAGATTCTCCTTCACAGTCAGCAGGAACCGGCCCTGCTGACACCTTGGTCTTGAATTTCCAGCCTCCGGAGCTGCGACACAATCCATTTCTGTTGTGTAAGGCACCCTGTTTGTGGCACTTGGTATGGCCCACTTAGAACACTAATACAACATTGGAGAGTCAGACCACTGCTAAGAGTGGGAAAATATAAATGCTGTTCAAGTTCAAATGAAAGAAAACTGTATCTTACTCTGTGCGTAACTGCTGGTGCAAGCTCACACACTTTGGTTGTAATAGAAAGCAGAGTTCCATTTTAATAATATTGGCAGTTAATGTCTTCTTCTTCCCAAAGACAGAGCATCTCAATGTTTTGACTTGCAGCTCAAGAAACTTAAAACCCTTAAGAAAACACTTACTCATGCCTCTATATATAGCCAGAGATGAGCACAGCATTTAAAAATGGAACCACGCGGCACATGGAAGATACTGTGTTTACAAAACGTTTCCTCGTGGATGCAGGATTCAGCAGTTTCTTGCCACTTTATGTTCTTCCTCCCAAAGCAGCCTCAGCAGGTTCCATGAAATTGTCTTGAAGATCAGGTTCTGTTCAGTACAGTAGAGACTCTTAGAACCCAGCTGCATTTATCGATTAACGCAGAGAAAGAAACTCAGGTGTGTGAAAAATGATCTGGTTTATCCAAAAGTGAAGTACCGGGCATGTTTAATAGGCAGAAGGTAATTCAGTCAGAAGCAATTACCCAAATGTTCACATTGAAGGACAGAAAAAAGGATATGTATGTGCCTCTGATTTAAAAAAAAAAAAAAAAAAAATCTGTGTAATTAGCTATTCTGCTCTAAGGGATATTGTTACTAAAGACAATTGTTAAGTCTGGTCTGGGCAACTAAGCCCTAGAAGTTATGAGTTAATTAAACAATGGAGTATTGTATGCAAATTAAGTAACTTAGCTGGGGAACAAGATATTGAGTGATTTTCCCTTGTTGTGTGAATAGGGACCAAAGGAGCCAGACATGTCTATACTTCCTTGGGCAGTTTTCATCTTCCTTATTGGAAGAAAGGAAGACAGGATCTTAAAGCAGAAATCAGGAGGGAGAAGGACAAATCTGTTAGCTCAAAGACAGCTTAGAAAGGTGAACTAATAAAGTCTCTCCCATGATTGGCTCAGTATCTGTTGAGGCCATTATTATAGGAATCTTGTGGGAGGCAAGGATGATCCTCCAGAAGGATTTGATACTAAATTACATTTCTTACAATTTAACAATAATCAGAGCCCTGTATTAGATGGGAGTTGGCTAAATGAGTCCAAGAGTTAGTAAAATCAGGCAAGAACCATATATATTTGTACCTTCAGCTAGTGATTCCCAAAATAGAATGTGCAAGACAATCCACAGGGATCCAGGAGAAAAATAGTATTCATTTGTTTACATGAGTGCCTACTATGTGCTGGGAACTGTGCATATGGCAGTGAACCACAGCAAAAAACAGATGAAAAATCTCTGTCTTCAGGAGTTATGTTACATTGTAATGAGAGGAAACAGACTAGCAATATAAATATTGACAACGTCCTGGGTGGCACACTCAAACTAAGTCACTGAGGAGAGATTGATGAAGAGCTGCTTCTAGAGGGCAAGTCAGGGTTTAAGAGAAACCAGCAAGGGTTGGTGGGACACCGTCTCCCCCAGAGGAGGAAGGAGCGTCCCAGCGCTCAGAAGGGAGAGCAGCAGCTGTGGATGGAGAAGCAGGATACCCAACAGGAGGTGTGGCCTTGGGAGAGGAAAGCAGCCCTTTCCAGTCCTTGGCCCCTGTAGGATAGTTACCGAGGGATTAAGCACCCTCTTTCTCCCTTGTCTCTCCCTCCAGTCCCCTGCTCTGCTTCCTATGGCCCAACTCAGCTGAAAGCCAGGGAGCAAGGGCGCCCAGTTGGTATAATCCACGGGTTACAGCCTCCTGGGGCACAGAAAAGGGGAGGAAGAGGAAGAGGTATCCCCAAGGTCAGTGGGGAACGCCCAGCACAGTGCTCTGGAGAGAAATAAAGCAAGAAGGGGGAGAGGGAGGGCAAGGGGCCAAACTGGGAAGGATTTTAAATTTAAATGAGGCAGTCAGGGAAGGCCTTCTGACAAAGGGACACTTGAGCAAAGACCTGAAGCAGCTCCCTCTCTGATTCCTGGACCCCGGGAAACAAACTGAGGGTTTCAGAGGGGAGGGGGTAACCGGGTGATGGGTATTAAGGAGAGCACGTATTGTGTTGAGCACTGGGTGTTATACGTACTAATGAATCATTGAACACTACATCAAAAACTAATGATACAGTGGCTAACTGAACATAAAAAAAGACCTGAAGTAGCTGAGGGTACGAGCCAAGGGGCTAGCTAAAGAAGGTGGGGCAGAGATGGTGAGGTAGGAACATGCTTGGCAAGGTCAAGGATCAGAAAGGAGCCCCCTGTGGCTTCACCGGAATGAGAGAGGATGCTGGCTGATAGGCACTGTTTTAGAGGAGACCAAGCACTAGGACTAATTAGTACAATGGCATACATGTCTAATTTATGAACAAATCTTTTGATATGGAGGTTGCATTCTGAACTCTTTTTCACCGACAGAGAAGGCCATGCTATCCAAAATTTTAGCAACCACCGCCTTAGACCAACTGCTTAAACATTGCAGGTAGAGGGTCTTATTATTATAATGACAGGCTGCATAGCTGCCAACAAAACTCTACTAGTTCAGTGCCCATTTTCACAGAGTAGGATTAGCCTAATGTCACATTATGGAACATGGCCTTGAACTTGGATCCCCTGAAGTTCCTCTTCAGCGCTTGCTTTCCTACATCATGCTCCCCTCCTGCTCTATCATGTGTTGGAGGTCAACTCTGTTACGAAGGAGTTCCATTTTGGCTTATAGAGTAAATGAACATTCTCTGGATGGGGAATCTGGGCCACATTCAGAGACCAGTCTTGCTGCCTCTGCCTTAGAGCCTCCCCCACGCAGAGCAAAGTTGAAATTTTGACAAAGGCACCAAGAAGTAGAAATTTCAAACATATGTGCAGATATTCAAACGCTGTCATTATCTGACAGGTACTTACAGTTTGATTGAAGGCAGAGGCACAGAGTTAAAATTAATTCATGAATGGGCTTGAAGATAGAAGTGTCAATGAGACAATAATTAAAGTTTTTGCTAATTCTTCTTTCCCAGCTGTGGGCTTTAATGTGAGTTGGTTTTTGCTATATTTAGCTAAAAAGTTAAATTTTAGATGCAGTAGCATGTATACCTTTGAATTAAGCATATTATGTAAATGTTTTGAGTTTCAAATTGTGGCAAAAGCATCAAAAAATTGCATCTTAATTGTTTTATGGTTATTGCAATCCCAGCTAAATATGGGGGGAAAATCATAGTGTCCTGATTACATACGTTAAAGATATTTTAAGAGTTATTTTAACAGGGCTAATAAAGTACTCTTTTAGAGATGACAGTGTCCTGTTATTTTACCCTTGTTAAACATTCCCTTTATCTTTCTCTAATTATAAAACAAATGCTTGCCACTTAGAAAAGCATTTGTTTTTATCAATCTATCAGGAACATCTTTCAGGGTAGTAATAGTGATCCTTCAGGTTCTTTTTAACAAATGCATTTTTAGCACATGGTTGCTCCTTACAAAATATAAACATAATATTAACTATATAGTAAAAGTCTGTGTCACTCCATTATAATAAATATATCAGTTATAATTATATCAATCATATTAGGACCCAGTCAAGAGAAAAGAAACCACATCATTATTTCAATAGAGATCATTTAATATAAAACAATTGTTTAATCAGAGGATTGGAAAGGAGAAGAAGAAAAAGGGACCCTTAGTGTACCACAGGAGTCACGATAAAAGTAATCAGCTTTCACCCCAGGGCTGGAAGAAGAGATTGGGGCAAGAATTTAGAAGCTTAGGGGAGAAGGCCCCAAAAGGGGGACTCGGAGCAGGGCTCCTTTTGGGGGCTCTGGAGCTTGGAAGAGGTCCCTGAAAACTGGGACCCAGACCTCTGGGGAGCAAGGCAGCTGGTTGGTGTTGGTATCTCAAAGAAGGTGTGATGGAGCTGGTCCTGAGAGTATGGGACAGAAGCCCTGCGAAATAGAACACAATGGTGCTGCTAGAGTGAGGCCCCATCCCTGGGGTAATGCCGGCAGGAGGGGATGCAGAAAGGAAGGAGCAGATCCTTCACACCAGCCTTCCAGTGTCCCGCTCGAGTCTGCAGAAGCCAGCGGATAAAGCACAAACGTGGCTGTGGAGCCCAGCAGAGTGGAAGGATAGATTGGAAGCTGTGAGGACCTCATGTGCATCGGTCGTGCCATCCTAAGTCCCAGCATTAAAAGAAATTCCACTGTGTCAAACCCAGGTCTAGCTCAGTTCTCTGGGCCCCTTCTGCTTAAGTTCCAAAGGACAATGGTCCTTGATAACCACTAGCAGACAGGCAGATTGTATGCCAAAGCCCTCAAGAATAAATCTAGATGTGTGTGTTTGCTCTAACCCCACCCACCCCTTTTATGCCCCTTGAGTTTCTTAAGCTTTCCTAGCCTCTTTGGAAAAGGCGTGTTTCGTATTCTTCTGGGTCTGACTCCCGCAACTGGAAATAAGTCCCACTATGTTATACTGTAGGGATTTGCAAGCAGAAGTGTTTAGAAGTTCTCAGAGAGGCTGAAAAAGGCCATCACAGACAGCTCCTGCATCATCTTGTGATTCCCAAGGTCTGGAGGTACACCATGGCCTCTGCAAATGACATTCCTGAGTGGAGGCTCACAGTTTCTAGTCAGAAGGAGGTAACGACTTAATCTTTGCTACAGAGAGCCGTGGTGTTAAAACGGCATACGTAATTTTACTCGAGCTGGAAAAAGGACCCCTGTCTCACATTAAGAATGCAGACTATAGTGTCATATTAAGTGAAGTTAAACATCTCTCTGTTTGCTGGGAGAATAATATCCCTGAGGATAATGTGCCTTCACAACTGAGTAGGAATATTTGCACAGCACTAATATAGTCTGCAAAGAGACCCACAAGGTCATGTCTATACCAATGAGAACAGATGCTCTGTTTACAAACCTCAGGTAGGTGAACCACTGTCAGATTTAATGAGGCCCTCCCATGTAGCACTCTACCACTTACCAATTTCTACAGAAATGTAGGCTGCTTCTTTCAGTCTTTCACCACCAGACTGGTAAAGGTAGCTCAGAAAGTTTAGACCAAGTATTTTTTTCCATGTGAAGATGCATCCTAAAATCAAGATTTTGCATTACAAAACATACCCAAAGGCCTCAGTGGAACGAGGTGGTTTTCAAGTACAGAAATTCATAAATAATTACGTTCTAAAAGCCAAGTAGAAAAAGATCTGTCTTATTTGAGAGAAAGGAAGTATTAATCGTTCTTTCTTTTTTTTTTTTTTTACTATTTATTTTTCCCTTTATTTATCAATCTTTTATATTTCAGTTAAGATATCTGAATTGTTCTCATGGACAGGAATGTGTGAGAGTATATGTGTGTGCATATGAAGCAAGAGAGAATGAGCAAGAATAAGAGAAGTCTCCATCATATGGTGTGGTGGCATTCACTCAGTTTGTGGTCGGGATTCCTCATGCATTCATCAAACCCCTGGTATCCCATTATCACACCGTAAGTTCCAAGAAATATTAGGACATTAAAAACATGGTTCCTGCCACTATTGTAAGAGATATTGTAAGAGGTGGCATTAGAGAGAGGATACAACAGAATTTCAGAGGAGAAAGGGAGTACCACTTCATGAGGCAGAGAGGAGCATTGAGGGAGATTCCCAAAGGAAGAGGTACTTGAGGCCAGCCTTGGAGAATGAGTAGGGTTTTAATGAGCGGGTGCATCAGGCAAAGAGCATGGTTCTGCTGAAGAAACGAAAGCCCCAGGACCCGTGGGGGGTGACAGTTCTTGTTTAGCTGGAGGCCAAGGTGCAGCGGGGAAGAGCAGTGAGAGGTAAGCTCCAAAGACAGGTTCCTTCCAGATGGTGGAAGGTCTTGAAAGCCTCACTGAAGGCGGCTCCAGGGGACAATGAAGCAGTTAGATTCAGTGCCGGGAATGGGGGCGCCTGGGTGCCTCAGTCAGTTGAGCATCTGTCTTTGGCTCAGGTCATGATTGCAGGGGGCTGGGATTGAGTCCTGCGTCGGGTTCCCTGTTCAGAGGGGAGCCTGATTCTCCCTCTCCCTCTGCGCCTCCCCCCAGCTCGTGCTCTTTCTCATTCTTCTCTCTCAAATCAATAAATAAAATCTTAAAAAAAAAAAACAAATTCAGTGCCAGGAAAAGGAAAGCAAGGAGAAACTGAATGTTGTAAGACCTCCTAGTGGGTGATTATCTTAGACTAGACAGGAGGTTCAAAAGGTGCACAGAAGGAGTGGAAAGGGACAAACGTGGAAGAGACTTCATTCTGCGTGTTTTGTGAATTCTGGGTTCTTCCCCCAGCTGACCTTGGAGTCCTTTCATTTACTGCAGTGGCCGATGGCCTGAATCTTGGGACCTTTGTCAGCTGATCTTGAGGTCAGTGTTGGTGGTCTGTTAGCTCTTCTCACCCTATGCTTTTTCCCATATTCCCTTCCGCTTTGTTTTTATATTTTTTTACCTTTTACTTTTTATACTTTTCCTTCCATCAGTTTTCATCTGGCCTGCCTCTCTGATCTTGCACAAGTCTCGAGCATCCTTCCACCCCTCCTAAGAGTGTGTCTGCATGTGTGATCATAAGGGCTGAGTCGTAGTCCGGACCGTATGATTGTGGTACATCCACTACCTGTGATCATGAGCAGCAGAGGTGGACCGCAAGGGAGTGAGCAAAGGAAACACAGACTCCCTGGGGAGGGAACGGGGCAGGAAGGAGGCTGCAAAGGCAGGTGAAGAGATGAGGAAAACCAATTTCACCTACCTCAAAATTTTGCAGAAGGCTAGCTCCACTTAGTTTGATCCTGATCCTTTGATGAATCGGTCCCAGGAAATGAGATTGCTAATCCCTGTGTTAAATGGCAGAACTAATTGGTGTGAGGAAAGAAAGAGCAAACTCAGCTTAGATGGATTTAACTTGCACCTTCTAGAAGATTGGTGCCCATGTGATCCAGGAGACTGAGCCCTGCTGGAACTTCTTTTCGCAGCTCACAGCAAGTCTGCCTTTGCTGAAGCTGAATTCAGTGTCAGATGACAAAATCAAGTGTGTGCCATTGGTTTCAGTTTGTCTTCAAAGAGACGGGAAGTCCCAGGGCGTCCTGGCAGGGACACTCACCCCTTTCTTGTTGGAGCCCCAACCCTCCAGGGAGCTAATGCTCTGAGCCTCAGGACCTCAGACCTCCGGACACTTAAAATGCCATCTTTTAAACATCAGTCAGCATTGGAACCCTCCTGCTATTTGTTTCCACCTCTTTGGTTTTCCTTGAGATTGGAATGGATTTGTTAGCCAATTAGGATGAAAACCAGCCAATTAACTAAATCCCTATTGACTTCTCATGTCCAAGGGCAGGGATGAAAAGGAAGAATTCTTGCTCAATATATTGAGGTTCTATATCTACCATTTGGCAGTGGCTAAGTATGACCCCCATTTCTTCTCTTACAAGGGGAAGGCATCACCTGCATTTTATGCCTTGATGTGCCCAGATCATCTCAGTTGGCCCAGAAATTTGGAAAGTGGGTATAGGGAGACAGACAGGTTTTTTGGTTTTGGGGTGTTTTTTTTAATCATTTTTTTTTTATCATTCCTACTTTTGAAACAGATGTGATAAGAAAATTAACCTCAGTTAAACAGAACAGAATTCTTTGGAAAGTTAATATTTGGCCCAAATAAGCAGTCTTTGTGTTTTTTTTTTGTTTTGTTTTGTTTTAATTTTTTTTTTAATTGTGAAAGCACTACCTCTTTCTTGTAGAAAGCTTGGAACATACAAATTATAGGTGACTATTAATGTATACATTATACATTAATTATACATAATAATAATACAGTAATTATACATAATTATACATTAATGTATACATTAATAGTCACCTAGAATTCCACTATCCAGAGATAACTTCTAGCCACGTTTTGGTTATTTTTCCCCCCTCCAGTACACATTGTTGTGTATATTTGAAACAATATTCTATATAAAAATTTGCTGTATAGTTAAGATTTATGTTAACGATGGCACAAATATTCTTTATGTGAACCCACCTAATTTTCTAAACCATCCCCTAATATTGCTGCACATTTAGTTTATTTCTAGCACTTCATTATTATAAATTATGTTCTGGTGAACATCTCTATGCACAAGTCATTTTTTTGGTTTTTAAATGCAGTTTATGGTTTCTAAAATGATGATGAGTGTGGACTCTGGTGAGGTGAGGGGAGGCTGCTGCAGAGGCAAGCCATGAAGAGGTGTGCTCTGCTTGCTGGCGGTTCCTGAGTCAGAGGCCAAGGATTGGTCAAAACCTCATGGCCCAGTGTCTGATGTGTAGATTCTCAAATGCAGAAACAGGAGAATCTTGGTATAGCCACAGGTGAGCAGGCTATTGGAGCTGATTGGTATTTATAAAAATAGCATAGGCCGATAAATAAGCCATCATGATAATTTATTTATAATGGGGAAATTAGGACCTCCCCCCTTCAGTAACAGAACTATTTCTCTTTTATTTTTTCTTTCTTTCTTTCTTGAGATTAGAACACTTGGGAACGTTTATCCAGGGGTTGCTTGGACGACAAGGAATTAGAACAAAAGACAGTGGATAAAATCGAGGGCTGAGCCCTGGTGAAATATTACTATTCCCACCAGGAGACAATTTTCCATGCCATTTTCCTGTGGCAAGGCAGGAAGCGCAATGTGGGTGTTTCTGTTTTAGTCTTTCTTATTGACCCTTCAGTTGATAACATTTTTGCCCTTAGATCTGTCATTGTTCACAAGGCTGACCTTGTGAATCTGGTAGACTCACTTTCTCCATAACATAAATTAACATAAAATGTTAATTTTATCGGCTTATTTTTCCCATTCTTATGGTCTCTGAGCAACCAGCATAGGAAGCACCTGGGCTGCTTGTTAATAATAAAGATCTCTGGACTCCACAGTAAATTTATTTAATCAGAATCTCTGGTATAGGAGTCTCCCATTCAGCTCTTTTGACAAGCTCCCCATTTGATTGTTGTGTATCCTTAAAGATCAAGACTCAAAGTGAGTAAGCTCACCTGGTTTTTAATGGGCACAGTTTCTGGAACCAGACTTCTTGGCTTTGAATCCCAAGTTGACTACCTTCTGTCTGTAAAACTTAAGCTCCCTCTGCCCCAGTCTCCTCACCTGTTAAATAGGGATAATGGTTGTATTCACATGATATGACTGTTGTGAGGATTCAATGAGTTAATATATATATAAACACTTAGAACAGGGCCTAAAGTGGAGTTAGCACTTGATAAAGGTTAATTATCCAATCACTGCATTCATTAGCCAACTCTCCACAGAGCATCCTATAAAGAGCTTTGACTCTTCAGCCATCTTCCCCTGTTTCCCCTTCTTTTCGAACATTTATCTACCCCCCCATTTCCTCACTGAACTAGTATTAACTGAGTGCCTCCTCTACTCACAGCTTCTTGCTTTGTCCCAAAATTAATGCTTCATCACTATGCTAAGACTCCACTGGTGTCCCCTTATGGTGACCAGTAATCCATCACCTCTGATTGCTTCTGGATTTGGGTATTGTGTCCTGCTTCCTAGAAGATCACAGAGAATTTTAAATGGTTGCCTCCTTCTGAGAGAAGAGGGTATACATTCTCATATTTGGTGACCCCGACTGCACAAGGGTTTTTTTTGACCTGCTAAATTGGTTTGTTGATGAAATCGTGTACTGCTACACAGGAAGTAGTGGAGTTGCATTTTTTGAGAACATGCTTTATAAACTTTAAAGTGCTGTGGGTGCCTGGGTGGATCAGTTAGTTAAGGGACTGCCTTCAGCTCAGGTCATGATCCCGAAATCCTGGGATTGAGTCCCACATTGGGCTCCCTGCTCAGCAGGGAGCCTGCTTCTCCCTCTGACCCTCTCCCCTCTCATGCTGTTTCTCTCCTTCTCTCTCTCTCAAATAAATAAATAAATAAATAAATAAATAAATAAATAAAATCTTAAAAAAAAATAAAGTGTTGCAAAAGTGAGGGCTTTGCTGATTTTTCTGATTTCCCAATGCACACAGGCAAGAAAGGCCTTATGACAGACCCAGAGCTGAGGTTGAGGCCGCTTACAGAGGAAAGTTTCAAGGATGTGTTCACTGCTGTTTAAATTTCTGAGCCGTCCTTGCTGACTCTCTTAGGCATTTGGGGCCTTTAAAACTCAAATGCTCTCCTACCGTTCGATCCAGCAATTGCACTACTGGGTATTTACCACAAAGATACAAATGTAGGGACCCGAAGGGGTACATGTACCCCAATGTTTATAGCAGCAATGTCCACAATAGCCAAACTGTGGAAAGAGCCAAGATGCCCATCGACAGATGAATGGATAAAGAAGAGGTGGTATATATACACAATGGAATATTATGCAGCCATCAAAAGGAATGAGATCTTGCCATTTGCAACGACGTGGATGGAACTGGAGGGTGTTATGCTGAGTGAAATAAGTCAATCAGAGAAAGACATGTATCACATGACCTCACTGGTATGAGGAATTCTTAATCTCAGGAAACAAACTGAGTGTTACTGGAGTGGTTGGGGGTGGGAGGGATGGGATGGCTGGGTGATAGACATTGGGTAGGGTATGTGCTACGGTGAGCGCTGTGAATTGTGCAAGACTGTTGAATCACAGATCTGTACTTCTGAAACAAATAACGCAACATATTTTAAGAAAAAAGGAAAAGAAGAAGATAACAGGAGAGGAAGAAAAGGGGAGTATGTCAGAGGGGGAGACGAACCATGAGAGATGATGGACTCTGAAAAACTGAGGGTTCTAGGGGGTAGGGGGGTGGGGGGATGGGTTAGCCTGGTGATGGGTATTGAGGAGGGCACGTTTTGCATGGTGCACTGGGTGTTATGAACAAACAATGAATCATGGAACACTGCATCAAAAACTAATGATGTAATATATGGTGATTAACATAACAATAAAAAAAATTAAAAAAAAAAAACTCAAATGCTCTCTTAATCTCTCCTCACCATGAACTGGTGTTTCCTCGGGGCACTTCAGATTCTTCTCAGTGAAGACCAGGGAGCCGCCAACTATAATGAGGAAACTTCAGATTTTTGCTGTATCAAAAAGATGATGTTGGACTTTAATGTCCCAAGCCATTGATTCAAGAGAGTCTTCGAAGCTGGATCAGTCACTAAAAGAAAGCTTCACTTAGATCAGCCTGAATTCCTTTTGGTGCGCTGTCATGGATCTCCTAGAGAGGCTGCAAGTTGGAGTATAGTTTGTTAAGTACCTCACTTTTTTTTCCTTAGGAAACAATAATAAAGCAATAGGCCAACATTCATGCTGTCTGTGTGAGCAAGCAACAACAAAGATCTATTCCTTGTGTTTAGTACATGAACTTGAGTTGTCCTGCCAGGAGAGCAAAACCGAAATTCAGAGAGCCAACTGGCCAAAAGAATGCTGGTCATTTGTAAGCATATTGCAATGCAAACATGAATAATTAAGAAATTAAGAATGTTTAATGGTTTACAAAGCATTTCTGCTTTCGTTTATTACTGAATCTTTATACAGTACCATGTGGAAATGAGAAACGCCTTCAAAATGGAAACATAAGTACCAGCAGAGTTTTTACATTCTAAAGCCATGTTGACCAGTGTCAGTGTCTCCTATGGTGGTAGTATTCTAGTCCTTCTTGCAATCTGATCATTTGATGTAGCCTTCAGTCCACCTTTCCTGATTAGTACAAGGATGATCAAATGGCTGCCCCAGAGCTACACTTTTGAGAGCTCAGAACATACCATGCTCATGGACATACAAATGAGTAAAATGCTACTCTGTCTCTTTATTGGCTGACTCATGAAATTCTTTTATTCTCCCTCCTACTGTCCACTGCAAATCTCATCACTCATCTACTTTCTTCCTTTGATTTTGCATCTTGAATCATTCTTTTTTCTTTATTCCATGTGGCAAGCCAACTTTGGACTTTTGCCTTGATAAGAATACCATCAAATCCCCACCGTGTCTGGTATTCATACTTCACTACCTGGATAAATAAGACCGTGTCACCGGGATCAGGCCTTTTCTCCTACTTCATCCAGGCAAAGTGATCAGACATGAAATAGGCATTCTGAATAAATGCCTAATACTGAGCCTGTCATACAGGGGATGCTCATTAAAATGACAGATCGCCCCACTCCTCACCCTTTGACTTCTCTTTCACTAGTATATATCAGGTCTTGACTACTTTTTATCCCTTTGTTTTTTATTCAAACAACATTGCCTAGGAATTTACTATATCCCAGGCACGGTGCTTAGTGATGGTGATTTAGAGACAGAATATTTTCAAAAAATGTCCATTGTAATTGGGGGGATAGGCATGTACAAAATTGCAAGGTATAAGTATTGGAAGATAGGAGTGCCCAAGTTGCACAGGGTGGGACATGTGACTCTAGCAGGAAGAGTAGAAGATAGAGGGAGGAGCAGATGGGAAAAGCGACCTGCATCTTGAAAGAGGAGAACGTGCTGTCTGCATGTGCCATTGTGAAGGGCATTCTAGGCATGGAGCCACTGCAGGCAGGGTATGTTAGTGGAACTGCAAGGAGATTCTGAGGGCTGGGCATATGTTGGGGCACTGGGTGGCAATGAGTGTCAAAATACCATCAAATATGTTTCCCTGCTGGTGTCTTTTCAAATACAAATCCTTTTCTTTAAAAGCCCCTTAGAGAGATTTAATCTTGGTCAATCACTTCATGAATCATCTTTTATGAGCCTGGGCCCTGTAATCAAGTGCTGTGCTATGTTTGAGTTCCTGATCTTGAAGTGCTTGCTTCTACTTAGGAAATGATAATAATGCATTTGCAAAACAGTGAACAAGATAGCCATGCATAGTTAAGTATGAAATGATCTGGCATCGAACTGGCTTCCCTAGAAATCCAGAATGATGACCTTGAACAATAGACAATAACTTAATGGAGGGATTGGGATTTAAATTCGGAATTGTAGAATGTGTAGGATTTTATTACAGGAAGGTCAAGAGAGAAAAGAAGAATAAAAACATGGGATCTAAAAATTCTAACTCTTAGAAGAGAGTAGGGGCTGGGGAGTGGAGCCAAATAAGTCACAGGGCACATAGTTTCAGTTATGAGATGAATGCATTCCAGGCATCTAATGTACAGCATTGTGATTATTAATAGCACTGTATTATATACATGAGATTTGCTAAGAAAGTAGGTCTTAAGTGTTTTCAACACACACATACAAACGACGTGGATGCGTTACTTAGTTGTTGTAGCCATTTTATAATGTATATGTATATTAAATCATCAAATTATACACCTGAAAAAAATCACATCATAATCCAAAAAATATGCAATTTTTTTTGTCAGTCATATCTTAGTGAAGTTGGAGGGAAAAAAGCACAGAAGTAGGAATGAGCACACTGTGTTGTTGAGGGTATAGAAATGAAACAGAACGATGTGCATCCGCTCATTCCATAAATTGTATTAAAGGACTGTAATCTAACAAGCACTAGCAGGAAAATGGAATGCAAAGCAGACAGCACTGTCCTGCTCTCTCTCTTCCATCCATCCATTTGTGTATCTACCCATTTCATAAATAGTTATTGAGTGACTACTCTGTGCCAAGCATTGGGGATATAATGGTGGCATCAAATCAGAGTTCTAGGGCCACAAGGAAAAGTCTAGGGTAACCTAACCCTGACCCTGCTGTGTTCTAAATTCTGTTTGGACCACAGATCTGGCACAATTTCCAGACCTGGTTCTTCCTTGTGTGCTCAGCTGTCAGGCCATTTGTGAGATGAAATGGACCCTGGAGCTGGGGAATTTATTTAAGGAATTATTGCAGAGACTAAGATACATGGCAGTGGGAAGTTGGATGAGGCTAGAGGTACCAAGGATGGATAAGGGGCTTTTCAAGGCAAAGAACTCACCTAGATTTGATTGTTCGTAAGATTTTGACAGAGATCTACAGTTAGGGAGATGCCTGCATGGTTTCTTGCCGGCTAATAGGAAGCATATTGATACAAAAGTCAAATAAAAAAGTTAAGAGGAGAAGTTAAATGTGTTAGTCAAGGAACTCTATCAGAGAAACTAAATCTAATGTCTCAATAGAAAATACACTGTGGACATACTGGACAGTCCATCCTAGCACAAAATCAGAAGACCAACAGACCATTTGTGTGTCTTTGTTCCCTGTTTAGTGACTGATTCCGTTGTGTTTGGGCCCCAAGACTCACTGATGGCATGACGGTTATTTCTCCTGATGTATCATGAAGATAACGGAGCCCTGTTATTTGTGCAGATGATAAAGAAAATGCCCTAAATACATGCCAAACTCAAGACAGACTGGAACAGCTGGGGGTTTCTGTGGGATGACACAGATGTGGACCCAGTGAGATGTTTCAAAAGACTGAGATACCTACCGCTGGGATGCGCTGAGGTGAGGCTCAGCTGATCTCCACACATCTGGGTAGTAGGGCTTTCCCCCTTTTGACATTTGTATAAGGGGTATGATTTTGTGCACTTATACAGAGGGAGGGAGAGGGAAAAGAAGTTGTTTACACATTCAACTAAATCAAGGACAGTGTAGTCCAAGATATCCAGATGTTTTGCAGGATTTTAAAAGCGTTTCACCAGATGTTTGAATTTGTGGGAAATTGTTGCCAGATACTGGATTAGTGAACTTTTCTCAGTTTCCAAAGGCTGAAGAAGATTAGCTACTTTCACTGGCAAAATACTTTTTACCTGGTGTTCGATTCTCATGCCCCAGCTGGTTTCAACATTACTGGTGTGTACTTCTTGAAGTCAAGAGGATGCAGCTTTTATCTAAATTTCAAGTAGGTTGTGTGGTTATTCAGAGACATCAGGCTGGTCATTTTCTTCGAAGTTGAATAGGCAGAAATAATTAATGGTCTGGTTTATTGACATGCATTGAGACATTCTTCTCTTTGTGGTTTCAATTACCAGCTTCAGTAGACTAATTTCAGATTTTATCTGAAGTACCAATAATTACACGGGGCAAGAAAAATTTCCACCAAATTACAATCAGATAATGCTTAACACCATTGTTAGGCTTAAATCTTAAACCTAAGACAGACACACAGGGCTTAATGCCTACATAAACCAGACTGTGTTTTATGCCCTCCTGTGGGTTCTCAAAAACAAGTCATCCTGACTCACTGGCAAATGAATTCTGAGAAAGCAAAATATTGAGGAGAAAATAATATTGGCTGCTTAGTTCCGCTGAGCTCTGTGCTCGATATGGGATGTGGGAGTCAGACCTGGGTTCAAGTCACCACCAGCTCAGCTCTGTACTCGTTAAATGTCCTTGGTTAAATTACTCAATGCTCTGAGCTTCAGTTGTTCATCTATAACATGTTTAAATCTTGGGCAACTTACTTAATATCTTTGTTCCTCAGATACCTATAAGACCCAGTAAGAATTAGGAAAATAACAAGATCTACCTCCTAGATTATTAAATGAGCTGATGAATGGAAAATGCCTAGTGTGGTGGCCAACACATGGTAAGCACTTAGTAGGCGTGACTTTTATTAGTGGAACCAGGAACTAGTTCTCCTGGCCCTAAAAGCTGTGTTTTTTCTATCTCAGTGCCCTCTCTTCCAAGGAGTCCATTTTGGAGGTTTTTTTTGAGTGTGCCCTTTGCACTTTTAGTGCTTTTTTGAGGAAAGAGGCAAGCACTGTCCTCTCTTGTCAGTTATGATTCAAGTATACAACTACCTACCTTCATAGGTGGGTCAGATGGCCTCTAACGACCTGGTGTCCCCAAGAATACTACATCTATGTTCCATATCTAGAATCACTAATCCTAGCAGGTTACCCTGGAGCTCAGGTATTTATGGTCCCCTAGAGGTAGCAAGGAAAGAAAGCAGGCTTTTTTTTTTTTTAAGATTTTATTTATTTATTTGACACAGAGAGAGAGCACAGACAAGCAGGGGGAGAGGCAGAGGGAGAGGGAAAAGCAGGCTCTCCCCTGAGTAGGGAGCCCAACACAGGACTCAGTTCCAAGACCCTGGGATCATGACCTGAGCTGAAGGCAGACGCTTAACGGACTGAGCCACCCAGCCACCCCGAGAACAGGCTTTTTGATCAGGAAGTCTGATTTTATAAATTACCAGAAATGTTACTATACTAAAAACAACGTGGCACTGACACAGAACAGGTGGAACAAGCTCGAAAGTCCAGAGGCAAATCTAATATATATGGAAACTTAATATGTGGTAAAGTAACATTTGTCTTGGTGGGGGAAGATGATTTATTTAATAAATAATGTTGGCATTATTCACTTTCTATCTGGGAAAATCTAAGACCGCTGTCATAGCATATGCAAATTCATCTCTGATAGATTTTAAAAGTCAAATTAGAAAAAGTATAATAATAAAAGTAGTTTTTAATAATTTAGAAAATACTTATACAATCTGTATTTGGAGATACAATCTTAAGTAATAGAGGAAACTCAGAAACCTTATAAAGAAATAGATCAATATATCCAACTACATAAAACTTAAAAAATCCCGGGCACCTGGGTGGCTCAGTCAGTTAAGCTTCTGACTTCCACTCAGGTCATGATCCCAGGGTCCTGGGATCGAGTCCCGCATCCAGCTTCCCACTCAGCGGGGAGTCTGCATCTCTCTCTGACCTTTACCCTGCTCTCGTGCTCTCTCTCTCGCTCACTTGCACTCTCTCTTAAATAAATAAATAAAATCTTAAAAAAAAACTTAAAAAAATCCCTATATAGAAATACCCAAAATGAGGTTAAAAGCTAGATAAAAAGCAAGGAGAAAATGTTGACAGCACATGACAAAGCGTAAATGTTTCTACAGGTCAAATTACAACAAAAATTTATATGAAAATATAAATAACCCAGCGAAAAATGCATGAGGAATATTTTCAAAAGAGAAAAGCAAATAGCTCATGAACATGTGAGAGGATGCTCAACCTCAGCAGCAGTTAGGAAACGCAAATTAAATCAATGAGATCTCATTTTCCCTGTTAGATCTCCATAAATAAATAAACAAACAAATAAATAAATAACATCCAGGGCTATGCAGATTATGGGGGAAAGGGACACACATGTAGCCAATAGGAGCATAAATATTTATAGACACTGCCAGTATCTTTTAAAGGAACCTGGGTGGCTCAGTTGGTTAGGCAACTGCCTTCGGCTCGGGTCATGATCCTGGAGTCCTAGGATCGAGTTCCACATCAGGCTCCCTGCTCAGCGGGGAGCCTGCTTCTCCCTCTGACCCTCCCCCTTCTAGAGCTCTCTCTCATTCTCTCTCTCAAATAAATAAATTTAAAAAATAAATAAATAAAGGAACCTGTTGGGGGGGCGGAGCAATATGGCGGAGGAGTAGGAGACCGGGATTTCGTCTGGTCTCAGGAATTCCGCTGAATAGGGATCAAACCATTCTCAACACCTACGAACTCAACAGGAGACCAAAGAAGAGACTAGCAACAACTCTCTGAACAGAGAAGCGACCACTTTCTGGGAGGTAGGACGTGCGGAGAAGTGAATCCGGGGCGATATTCGGGAGGATAGACGGCGGGGGAGGGGGCCTCCCTCGGCCGCTTCTGGCAAGTCATAGAGCCGCGGAGCACAAAATCGGAACTTTTAGAAGTCGGCTCCGCTGAGGGACGTCGCTGCAGTGGCTAAACGGGGGGGTGGAATCCTACCGGGACAGTGTGGTCTGAGGACCCGGGGTCACAGAAGGACCGGGGGTGCCTGAGTGCAGCCGAGCTCCCGGGTATCGGAGCGGGGAAGCCAGCTGCAGAGATGGAGCCGAGGTGTGGGCTCTCAGCTTGGGGTTGCCATAAACTGTGATCCGCGGCCCAGTCGGGTTACTGCTCCTCCAGCAGGGACCCAACAAGCGGCAGATCCGGGGAGACTCCCCTTCCTCCCCCCGGGGGGAGCGGCGCGGGAGCGCACTGCAGGGATCTGCTGGGTTTGGAGACTCCACACGGGGTCGGGCGCCAGACATAGAAACGCTCGATCACAGGCCGGGTGAGCACGGAGTGCGGCCGGAGACCGGGGACACGGGAGTGACTACTTTTGTCTGGGGGCGCACTGAGGAGTGGAGCCCCGAGTTCTTGGCTCCTCCGGGCAGAGATTGGTAGGCCACCATTTTCGCCCTGGTCCTCCAAAGCTGTACCGAGAGCTTGCAGGGAGCAAAAGCTCCCGAGAGCAAACCCGAGCAGATGGCTTAGCCAGGACCGACAAGGGTGGGGCAATTCCGCCTCCAGCAAAGAAATTTGGGAACCACGGCAACAGGCCCCTCCCCCAGAAGATCAGCACAAACAGCCAGCAAGCCAAGACCAAGTTTACCGATCAAGGAGAACGGGAGAACTCCAGCGCTAGGGGAATACTGCACATAGAATTCATGGATTTTTTACCATGATTCATTAGTTTTTCAAAGTTAATTTTTTAACTGTTTTTTTTAATTTTTCTTTTTCCCTTTTTCAACCAACATCTTATCAATGCCTTTTTAAAAAAAAAACATTTTATTTTTCTTTTTTAGAGTCATATTTTATCCCTTCATAGTAATTACCCTTATTTTTGTCATATATATATGTAAGTTGTTCTCTCTTTAAAATTTTAAGATACAGTTTCTTCTAACAGATCAAAATATACCCTAAATCACTGGTGTATTGCTTTGTTCTAGTCTCCTGCCTGATCACATTCTCTCCCTTTTTTTAAAAAAAAATCATCTTTTTTCAAACAACTTCTTATCTTATCAATTCCTTTTATAAAATCTTTTATTTCTCTTTACAGTCATCTTCCATCCCTTCATTGTATCAACCCTTATTTTGTACATATATAAGTCTTTCTTCCTTTAAAATTTTAGGAGGCACTTTCTTCTAACAAGCCAAAATATGCCGAAAATCCAGTGTGTGGCACTGATCTATGCACTAGCCTGATCATATTTAATCATATTCTGTTTTTTTGTTTTCTTCTGTTTTTGTTTGTTTTTATCTTTTTCTTTTTCTTTTTTTATTTTTCTCCTCTTTCTTTTTTCTTTCGTTCCTTTCTTTTCCCCTGGTTTCAGGTCTTTTCTGATTTGTATAGAGTATATTTGCTGGGGACGTTGTAAACCTGTTAGCATTTTGTTCTCTCATTCATCTATTCTCCTCTGGACAAAATGACAAGACAAAAAAAATCACCTCAGCAAAAAGAACAAGAGGTAGTACCGTCTGCCAGGGACCTACTCAATACGGATATTAGTATGATGTCGGACCTAGAGTTCAGAATCATGACTTTAAAGATATTAGCTGGGCTTGAAAAAAGCATGGAAGTTATTAGAGAAACACTTTCTGGAGAAATAAAAGAACTAAAATCTAACCAAGTTGAAATCAAAAAAGCTATTAATGAGGTGCAGTCAAAAACGGGGGCACTAACTGCTAGGATAAATGAGGCAGAAGAGAGAATCAGTGATATAGAAGACCAAATGATGGAAAATAAAGAGGCTGAGAAAAAGAGAGAGAAACAACTACAGGATCACGAGGGCAGAATTTGAGAGATAAGTGATACGATAAGATGAAACAACATTAGAATAATTGGGATCCCAGAAGAAGAAGAAAGAGAGGGGCAGAAGGTATATTGGAGCAAATAATAGCAGAGAACTTCCCTAATGTGAGGAAGGAAACAGGCATCAAAATCCAGGAGGCACAGAGAACCCCTCTCAAAATCAATAATAATAGGTCAACACCCCGACATCTAATAGTAAAACTTACGAGTCTCAGAGACAAAGAGAAAATCCTGAAAGCAGCTCGGGAGAAGAGATATGTAACCTACAATGGTAAAAATATTAGATTGGCAACAGACCTATCCACAGAGACCTGGCAGGCCAGAAAGGAATGGCATGAGATCTTCAAAGCACTAAATGAGAAAACTATGCAGCCAAGAATACCATATCCAGCTAGGCTGTCATTGAAAATAGAAGGAGAGATAAAAAGCTTCCAGGACAAACAAAAACTAAAGGAATTTGCAAACATGAAACCAGCCCTCCAAGAAATATTGAGAGGGGTCCTCTAAGCAAAGAAAGAGCCTAAAAGCAGCATAGACCAGAAAGGAACACAGACAATATACAGTCACAGTCACCTTACAGGCAATACAATGGCACTAAATTCATACCTTTCAATAGTTACCCTGAATGTAAATGGGCTCAATGCCCCAATCAAAAGACACAGGCTATCAGATTGGATTAAAAAACAAGACCCATTGATGTGCTGTCTGCAAGAGACTCATTTTAGAACCAAAGACACCCCCAGATTGAAAGTGAGGGGATGGAAAACCATTTACCATGCTAATGGACACCAAAAGAAAGCTGGGGTGGCAATCCTTATATCAGACAAACTAGATTTTAAAACAAAGACTGTAATAAGAGAAGAGGAAGGACACTCTATCCTACTTAAAGGGTCTATCCAACAAGAAGATCTAACAATTGTAAATATCTATGCCCCTAACATGGGAGCAGCCAATTATATAAGGCAATTAATAACAAAAGCAAAGAAACACATTGACAACAATACAATAATAGTGGGGGACTTTAACACCCCCCTGACTGAAATGGACAGATCATCTAAGCAAAAGATCAACAAGGAAATAAAGACTTTAAAGGACACACTGGACCAAATAGACTTCACAGACATATTCAGAACATTCCATCCCAAAGCAACGGAATACACATTCTTCTCTAGTGCCCATGGAACATTCTCCAGAATGGATCACATCCTAGGTCACAAATCAGGTCTCAACTGGTACCAAAAGATTGGGATTATTCCCTGCATCTTTGCAGACCGCAATGCTTTGAAACTAGAATTCAATCACAAGAGGAAAGTCGGAAAGAACTCAAATACATGGAGGCTAAAGAGCATCCTACTAAAGAATGAATGGGTCAACCAGGAAATTAAAGAATTAAAAAAATTCATGGAAACCAATGAAAATGAAAACACAACTGTTCAAAATCTTTGGGATACAGCAAAGGCAGTCCTAAGAGGAAAGTATATGCAATACAAGCCTTTCTGAAGAAACAAGAAAGGTCTCAAATACACAACCTAACCCTACACCGAAAGGAGCTGGAGAAAGAACAGCAACTAAAGCCTAAACCCAGCAGGAGAAGAGAAATCATAAAGATCAGAGCAGAAATCAATGAACTAGAAACCAAAAGAACAATAGAACAGATCAACGAAACTAGGAGCTGGTTCTTTGAAAGAATTAACAAGATTGATAAACCCCTGGCCAGACTTATCAAAAAGAAAAGAGAAATGGCCCAAATCAACAAAATCATGAATGAAAGAGGAGACAACCAACACCAAAGAAATACAATTATAAGAACATATTATGAGCAACTTTATGCCAGCCAATTAGATAACCTGGAAAAAATGGATGCATTCCTAGAGAAGTATCCACTACCAAAACTGAACCAGGAAGAAATAGAAAACCTGAACAGACCTATAACCACTAAGGAAATTGAAGCAGTCATCAAAAATCTTCCAAGAAACAAAAGCCCAGGGCCAGATGGCTTCCCAGGGGAATTCTATCAGACATTTAAAGAAGAATTAATACCTATTCTCCTGAAACTGTTCCAAAAACTAGAAATGGAAGGAAAACTTCCAAACTCATTTTATGAGGCCACCATTACTTGATCCCAAAACCAGACAAAGACCCCATCCAAAAGGAGAATTACAGACCAATATCCTTGATGAACATGGATGCAAAAATACTCACCAAAATACAAGCCAATAGGATCCAACAGTACATTAAAAGGATTATTCACCACGACCAAGTGGGATTTATCCCTGGGCCGCAAGGCTGGTTCAACATCCGCAAATCAATCAACGTGATACAATACATTAACAAAAGAAAGAACAAGAATCGTATGATCCTCTCAATAGATGCAGAAAAAGCATTTGACAAAGTACAGCATCCTTTCCTGATCAAAACTCTTCAGAGTATAGGGATAGAGGGTACATACCTCAATATCATAAAAGCCATCTATGAAAAACCTACAGCGAATATCATTCTCAATGGGGAAAAGCTGAGAGCTTTTCCCCTAAGGTCAGGAACGCGGCAGGGATGTCCACTCTCACCACTGCTATTCAACATAGTATTAGAAGTCCTAGCCACAGCAATCAGACAACAAAAAGAAATCAAAGGCATCCAAATCGGCAAAGAGGAAGTCAAACTCCCACTCTTCGCAGATGATATGATACTGTATGTGAAAATCCCAAAAGACTCCACCCCAAAACTGCTAGAACTCATACAGGATTTCAGTAGAGTAGCAGGATATAAAATCAGTGCACAGAAATCAGTGGCATTCCTATACACCAAAAACAAGACAGAAGAGAGACAAATGAAGGAGTCGATCCCATTTACAATTGCACCCAAAACCATAAGATACCTAGGAATAAATTTAACCAAACAGGCAAAGGATCTGTACTCAGAAAACTATAAAATACTCATGAAAGAAATTGAAGAAGACACAAAGAAATGGAAAAAACGTTCTATGCTCATGGATTGGAAGAACCAACACAGTGAAGATGTCAATGCTACCTAGAGCAATCTACACATTCAATGCAATCCCCATCAAAATACCATCCACTTTTTTCAAAGAAATGGAACAAATAATCCTAAAATTTGTATGGCACCAGAAGAGACTCCGAATAGCCAGAGGAATGTTGAAAAAGAAAAGCAAAGCTGGTGGCATCACAATTCTGGACTTCCAGCTCTATTACAAAGCTGTCATCATCAAGACAGTATGGTACAGGCACAAAAACAGACACACAGATCAATGGAACAGAATCGAGAGCCCAGAAATGGACCCTTGACTCTATGGTCAACTTATCTTTGACAAAGCAGGAAAGAATGTCCAATGGAAAAAAGACAGTCTCTTCAACAAATGGTGTTGGGAAAATTGGACAGTCACATGCAGAAGAATGAAACTGGACCATTTCCTTACACCACACACAAAAATAGACTCCAAATGGTTGAAAGACCTAAACGTGAGACAGGAGTCCATCCAAATCCTAAAGGAGAACACAGGCAGCAACCTCTTCGACCTCAGCCGCAACAACTTCCTCCTAGAAATATCGCCAAAGGCAAGGGAAGTGAGGGCAAAAATGAACTATTGGGATTTCATCAAGACAAAAAGCTTTTGCACAGCAAAAGAAACAGTCCACAAAACCAAAAGACAACCGACAAAATCGGAGTAGATATTTGCAAATGACATATCAGATAAAGGGCTAGTATCCAAAATCTATAAAGAACTTATCAAACTCAACACCCAAAGAACAAATAATCCAATCAAGAAATGGGCAGAAGACATGAACAGACATTTTTCCAAAGAAGACATCCAAATGGCCAACAGACACATGAAAAGGTGCTCAACATTGCTCGGCATCAGGGAAATCCAAATCAAAACCTCAATGAGATACCACATCACACCCGTCAGAATGGCTAAAATTAACAAGTCAGGAAAGGACAGATGTTGGCGGGGATGCGGAGAAAGGGGAACCCTCCTACACTGTTGGTGGGAATGCAAGCTGGTGCAACCCCTCTGGAAAACAGTATGGAGGGTCCTCAAACAGTTGAAAATAGAGCTACCATACGATCCAGCAATTGCACTACTGGGTATTTACCACAAAGATACAAATGTAGGGATCCGAAGGGGTACGTGCATCCCAATGTTTATAGCAGCAACGTCCACAATAGCCAAACTGTGGAAAGAGTCAAGATGTCCGTCAACAGTTGACTGGCTAAAGAAGAAGTGGTATATATACACAATGGAATATTATGCAGCCATCAAAAGGAATGAGATCTTGCCATTTCCAATGATGTGGATGGAACTGGAGGGTGTTATGCTGAGTGAAATAAGTCAGAGAAAGACATGTATCATATGACCTCACTGATATGAGGAATTCTTAATCTCAGGAAACAAACTGAGGGTTGCTGGAGTGGTGGGGGGTGGGAGGGATTGGGTGGCTGGGTGATAGACACTGGGGCGGGTATGTGCTATGGTGAGCGCTGTGAATTGTGCAAGACTGTTGAATCACAGATCTGTACTTCTGAAACAAATAATGCAATATATGTTAAGGAAAAAAAAAAGAAGAAGATAGCAGGAGGGGAAGAATGAAAGGGAGTAAGTCGGAGGATGAGACGAACCATGAGAGATGATGGACTCTGAAAAACACACTGAGGGTTCTAGAGGGGAGGGAGTGGGGGGATGTGTTAGCCTGGTGATGGGTGTTGAAGAGGGCACATTCTGCGTGGAGCACTGGGTGTTATGCACAAACAATGAATCATGGAACACTACATCAAAAACTAATGATGTAACGCATGGTGATTAACATAACAATAAAAAAATAAAAGTGGTATCCCTCTCCTCAAAAAAAAGGAGCCTGGCTGTATCTATTAAAACGTGTATACCTTGACTGGACAGTACTACCTTTAGGGATATTTCCTGCCAAAATGAAGGCATTTGTGTGAAAAATATATGAAAAGCTCACTAAAATAAGATGGAAATCACCCTACTCTCTCATCTAGGGAATGGTTGAGAAAAGTGAAGTACATCCAAACTATGGAAACTCTGTCACCTAACACATGAATGAGAAGTTCTAGGGACCATTGACAGAGTGGACATCAGTGGCATATTGTTACTTGAAACAAAAAGTCATTTTACAGGGGTGCTGGGGTGGCTCAGTGGGTCGAGCGTCTGATTCTAGATTTCGGCTCAGGTCATGATCTCAGGGTCGTGAGCTCGAGCCCCGCATTGGGCTCTGCACTGAGCATGGAGCCTGCTTGAGATTCTGTCTCTCCCTCTCCCTCTGCCCTTCCTCCCCACCCACCCCTGCCCCTGCAAATATGGGCGCTCTCTAAATCAGTCAACCAATCAATAGTTTTACAAGTAGAACCTTTATAAATATATGGATACATGTTTAGGCATGTGTATGTGAGCTTAGTGAAAGATGCCTGACAAAAGTGTTCATACCGATTACCTCAAGGCATCCCTGGAAAGAAGAAGGGGGAGATAATTTCCCCTTGATCTACACACTTGTATATTGCTTCACCTTCCACCACACATGAATGATTTTTGTCTGGTTGTTTGCTCTAAAGAAAGGAACTGATCTCAAATTCTGGTCACTGTACTTACTAGCCAAATGACCTTCGAAAATCATGTAACTTCTCTTAAGTCTTACTTTTCTCATCTATAAAATAATGATAATAGTATCTCACAGAGTTGTAGGAAGGATTAGCAAGATGAGATATGTCAGGTTTGTGGCACAGAGATTATGGTGTGTGGTCAGCAAATGCAAATTCAAACCCCCTCTTCCTTCCTTTCACCCTCAAGTGATATGTCTTCAGAAATGCAATCCAGTCCCCACGTTGGAAACAACCCCAAACAGGTGGGTGAAGGTGCTATACAAACAATCCAACAACTTTGAAAAGCTAAATAAAAATGGTTGTCTTTGGAGTTAAAACCACTGTGAATGATTCATATTACTGCTCACTCCCCCATTCATCCAGACATTGAGTGTTATAGATTCGAGAAATAATTGCACATGGCACGTTCAGGGCGTGAAATTAACTGGTCAGCCCTTTGATCTGGACAGCTCCCGCTCTGAATCCAGGTTGAGCTGTGTGGGCATCTGAAAGCTGCCTCTCCTCCCTCTCCTGCCAGGATCCCTCACCTTTTCCCTCTCTGGAAGGCTGCAGTGGTAGAACCAGGGTTGGGGGCCACAACATCCTCCAGGATCCCTTCACTGGACCCCTTCTCCAACCCTCATGGAATACTTATTATAAAAACCACAAAATGCTAGACCTTTGATAAACATGTTCCCACTTAATCTTCCCAGCACCTCTGTGAAGTGACTGTCACCCCCATTTTATAAATGGAGGAACTGAGACTACAGAAGTTTAGCCATCTATTCAAGGTTCCATGGTGAGGATATAGTAGCTCATGATCTTTCTCCTATACAATAATAACCCCCTAAATCGGAGAAGTTAGAAGAGCCAGTGGCTTAAACTCTCTCTCTGCATAATAGTTATTCAGATTCCAGTGATAGTGCATCTTGGGTGCTAAGAATGACAAGTTTCTCTGTGTGAGGAAGAACTTCCGGCTTTTAAGTAGTTCTAAGACTTTTGTGGCTTGCAGCCTCTAGTCATATTTGCAGGCTGAACTCCAATATCCCCTCTAGTAGGAAGGCTTATCCTAGCCCTGAGGAAAGGGTCAGAGTCAGTTTACTCCCCTCTCTGCATTTAAGCTTTAATATGAATACTCCTTAATTATAACACTTACCATGCTTTATGATAACTGTTTGTTAGCATGCCTATATTCCTACCATATGGGGTGTACTTAAGAGTGGGGGCATTTTTTTTAATCTGACTCAGTGGAGATGTTTCATTAATTTGCAAATGAATGCCCAGCTAAATGATTATGTGTTAAGTAGGTTACTTTGCAACCCCTGAGAGGTCACCAAGTGAAAGAATGGGAAGCCTTTGTTAGATGCCCTTTATGAAATATGGATTAGAGGCCCAGCAATGGAAGAAGAATCCAGAAGCAAAAGAGTTATTCAAACACTATTCCTCCTATGAAATAAATCTGAAGTCAGAAAGAGGCCAAAAGCCTGCAGCAGTGGGTATTTTAAACATGCTTATTAATAATGGCTCAAAGTAGAGATTTATTACAGTTGAGAATAGGGAAAGGGACAGTAAATCAGCATTGGTGAGGAAAAGAGCAAGGGAAAGATATGAGTTCTTATTTAAAATGTATTCATGTGCTTTATAACCCTAAAGTAGAGATTGCTATATTGAAGTGGAAGGCTTTATTTGTAGGATTGAATTCACCAAAGATACGTTTTATGCCAGTATTCATTTTCCCATCTTTCATTTGCTTTCCTTTGGCCAAAAAGTTGGGGACTTAGTTTATTGCTTGAAAGCAAGAAAAGATTGCCTTAGCGGAATCTCTTCATGAAAATATTCCTTGCTTCGGGGCGCCTGGGTGGCTCAGTCGTTAAGCATCTGCCTTCGGCTCAGGTCATGATCTCAGGGTCCTGGGATCGAGCCCCGCATCGGGCTCCCTGCTCAGCGGGAAGCCTGCTTCTCCCTCTCCCACTCCCCCTGTTTGTGTTCCCTCTCTCACTGTGTCTCTCTCTGTCAAATAAATAAAATCTTTAAAAAAAAAGGAAAATATTCCTTGCTTCAAATGGTGACTTGTAAAGCGCTCATTGGATCCTAGGAAAAATGCTATTTTATTGGCACATATGTTGAAGAGAATAGTTTTTAAAACATTCAATTAGTTCTGCCTTTGAGATAGAATTTAAACAAATCCAAAGCAATAGGATTAAATTCACGTAAAAACCCAACTGTTGCTTGGGAACCGATTCTTTTCCCACTTAAACTACTCTAAGGATAATCAAGCTCACTCTTGGCTATATTCCAGCCAAGGCAAATACATGCTTTTAATTCATCAATCAATTCATGGTACTCCTGTGCCTAAAACTCTCAGTGGCTTTCTAATACATTAAAGTACAAACTCTCCTCGCTGTGGTCAGCAGAGCCCTGAAACATCAGTCCCTTGTCTACCCAGCCAACTTCATCTCCTCTTTCTTTCTCTCTCATCTGGTTCATCAGGTTCAAGTTAACTGGCTTCCTCTTTTTCCTTGAACACAGGAGGCTCTTCTCTGCCAAGACCAGTCCGCTCCTCTGCCTCAGACACACTTTTCCCTGCCACTCTTCAGGCACGACTCCTCTCAATTCTTCCACTGCTACTAGATATCACTTCCAGAGAAATTAACCCTGACCATTCTAGGCTATTTCTCTACCCATGCTTTATTCTATAATCCATTCCCATCTTTTAAAAAAAAAATTGTATTTATTTATTTTAGAGAGAGAGTAAGTGAGGGGGGGAGAGGACAAGCCCCCCAGTGACAATGAGGAGCTTGATCCCAGGACCCTGGGATCATAACCCCAGCCAAAGGCAGATGCTTAACCAACTGAGCCACCCTGGTGCCCCAGTACATTGGCCATCTTGATTGTCTCTACAGCATGCTGACCGGAAGTGCTAACTATGTGGATAAACATATGCAAGTGTGGTGATAAACAGTGTCTCCCATATTCCCCGCTAGACTGCAAGATCCCTGAGAGCAGGAGCTGTTTTCATTCATTGCTGAACTACCCAGAACTGATAACACGGCCTGGCACATAATAGGTCCTCAGCAGATATTTGCTACATGAATTCTTGGTGTCAAGGCTAATGCCTGGCATGTCATAGGCTGTCAGTAAACACTTTTTAAGTGAGTTTATCTTGCTCCCATCGGATTTAGCAAATTCACATAAGCTGCATGAATTAATTCCCAGTGCCAAACTCCCTGCCCACACCAGCATGGTCTCTGCAAATTCTGTTGAGACAAGAAATGAAAATTCAGGACACATGAATAAAGAGGGTGCCTAAGAGCTCAGACAGACTCTGGGCATCATCTCTAGGATAAAAAAAAAAAAAAATGTCCCAGGGCAAATTTTAACTCTCAATATCAGACTCGAGTTCTCTGGTTCCTTGCTCTCCTAATCTGTTTCTTGTTTTGGTGAGAACTTTTCTGCTTTTGTGTGGGGGTTACCATGATGTGTTAATAAAGTAAACTGGGGATTTTTTAGGTTCACTGGTTTTGAACAAGCAGCTGATAGGTTTTGCTTTGGATTTTCCAAGGCTCATATTTTAAGCAGCCGAAATCCCAGTCACTGGGCGTCTTTCATAGCTCGCTGGACCCAGAGCCAAGAGACTGTTTGGGATTTGTAGTTTATGGTAACAACACAGCATTGCCATGGGGGAGATGTTTTGGCAAAATAGCATACAGCTGTGGTGCAGCTGTTAAAAGCCATTGTTTGGGCTCTGTGGAAATTAATTTACAAAAATATCCAGGTCTGTTGTGTGTTCTAGTTTATATGTAAATCAGAAGACTGTGGGGAAAGGATGCCAGGGATGATGCCATTCAAACAATTTCAGACCAGTTGTCCATTAACTGGTTAGAGTGACTCTCACTCAGTTTTACTTTATTTACATTTGTGGGGTTTTTTTCCTTAACAATACGTTGCACCAGTTGAGCTAGAAAAAGACAAAGCATTAGCCAATAAGCCATAATAACGGATGCTTTTAAAAAATGACAGAGAGCTTTAAAAATTTGATTTATTGGGACAGTCATGGAAACTACGAGAAAAAGAATTCAACAGTGATTCTCTAAATTTGGAAGTAGAAGCCACACATAGCACCCCTTGATGCCACTTCTGCTCCCAGGGGTGACATGGGGTGTTTATCAACCTGAAGGATCAATAACATGGAGGACAGTTAAGTATCAGAATCCTGGGGATAATGTTCTGCACAAATCCAGAGGAAGAGCCTCTTACTCTAAATCTTGAAGCCTTCGCTCACACATTCAGCCTTGCTGTGCGGGTGAAATCTGCTGGCTCGCTCCCATGCCGCAGGAATCATGGAGTCTCCATGCCCTCCTGTTTCCAGATGCTTTCTCCTAATGCATTTCCCTAGAACCTAGATTTCACCGCATTTGCAGACATCTGAGTCTGGTCCTTTTGGCACCTAAATACCCTAGACTAGTTTTGACACCTTCATTATTGTGCCAACACTTACGGATTCTAAAAGCATTGGCTTCTTTCATCTGGACTAGAACCTTCCCCAGCCCAGCTGGCCCCAGGACACCAACCCCTGGAGCTGCTCTTCATGAGCAGTCATGCCCATTAGATCTCCTCGAGGGCCCTGCAGAGGAGACCCAAGCACCTCCTCTCTTGCCTGGATTGAAGTCTCTGTATCTAACACACCCATCGTTGCATGGCTTTTTAAAAATCCAAATTTTGTTTGCAATGGTTGACGTTCAAAGCAGGTCGGTTTGAACCTTTGTGCTTGAAATTTATTTTAACTGGAAAATGGGCACTTTTCATTTGCCAATAGAGAAACGGGAGCAGAGTCTTACAATGGCCAAGGCAACACTTAACTCTGACACTCCTTGGCTCCCATAATCTGCCCTCGTGTGGAGCCTGCTGGGAAGGAAGGACTTGACCCTCTGGTGCTAAGGCCTTAATTTCATGTATGTGTTCAGGCCAGATGATCCGTAAGGTGGCTTCTCTTTCTGAAAGACGGTGAATTCATGGCTGATTTGAAAATGAGCAGTCCAGTAGTGAGCAAACTTAGATAGCCCTTCAGGGGTGGAGCTATGAATGGGGGTGAGGGCGCACAGCTATTCCTCCGTCATCTGAGCGGGTGGTGAGAACCAGACACATAGGCCTCGACAGTGAAGTGGGAATATAAAACCCTGAAACTGTTTGTCATAAGAATGGCATGCCCAGTAAAAGCCAAGGCAGATGTTCGCATAAAGTTTCTGTTGTTTGTGTTTTTGTGGGGGTGCTTTTGGGGTGTGAAGTTTACTAGGCCCCGCAGCATCTGCCTCCCCATGTTGCCATATATTAGCAGTCTTGCAACCCATTTATAGTGTTGGAATTATTTTTGGTAATGATTTTCAAGGGAATAGATGAGATGCAACCTGCACTTAGCTCTCACTACATTTATGATACTGCTGCCTTCCGGGGAAAGCCCCCAGACATCATAGATGGCCCGGCTGTCAAAGAGGTGATGGTCTCACAGAGTTTTAAAGATCAAAGGGGGCTGTATTAGTTTCCTGCTGTGGCTATAACAAGGAACTACAACTTAGTGACTTAACACACCACAAATTTATTATCTTACAATTCTGTGGGTGAGAAGCCCAAAAGGAACGTTGGGGTGTTAAAAATCAGGGTCAGTATGCCAGGGTTCTTTCTGGAGGCTCTGGGGGGAAATCCCTTGCTTCGCCCATTCCAGCTTCTAGAGATCACCTTGGCTTATATCCCCTTCCTCCATCTTCAATACCAGTGTCTTCTGTCCTCTCTTTCCACCCCAAGATCTTTTCTCTATGCCTCTCACCCTCCTACGCCTCTCTCTTAAAAAAGACCCTTGGGATTACATTGGGCCCACTCAGACAATCAAGCATAATCTACTCATCTCAGTACCCTTAACTTAATCATTTCTGCACAGTACCATTTATTATGGAAGGTAACATCTTAGGATGTGAACATCTTTGAAGGAGGACCGTTATTCAGCCTACCACACAGGCTATAGAGACCAAACCGAAGCCCAAAAGATAAATGATTTATCAGTCTGGGGCAGGGCCATAGCTGTATCCCGGGCATCCTCACATCTGCCATGTTTATGTGCATCACTGACAGAGATGGGTAGGAGCAGACACTGATGGGGACTTTATTTGCATAACAAGCTGAATGATTGGGGAATAAGTATAGGATTGTCAGTGATTTAAAAATAGCAGTTTAGAGGAGACAGAAGTTTATATTTTTAAAAATACATGTTTAATTCAAGAGCTTCCTTAAATATTATCATTTGGCTGGGGCCTGCTACCTTCTAAAGATGTTAAATGACTTGCAGGGATAACATAACTTAAATAATGATGGGAAATGAAAGTGCGAAGGAACACATGTACAGGTTCTTCTCTTCTTTCTACCCCACCCCCTCTGCTTCTTTTTCTCCCTTTATTACTCTACCCATGGCTGCCATTTGAAAATCGGTTAGAGATAGAAACCCAATTCAAACTCCTTAAACCAAAAGGAATGGAACCACCCAATGGGCTTACTGCCATGGGTTAAGCCAAATTAACTATTTGTTATATTTCACAAGGAAGCCCCCCTTATTTTGGTGTTGAAACATTTTTCTAAGAATCTGAGGAACTTGTTTTTGGTTTTTCTCCCACTTTTGCCCAACAACAGCCTGTAACAAATAAAAGGTTGGAAGAATTTTGGATTTCAATGGTACTAGACGTACCATCCAGCTCGATTCTTCTCCTGAATTATGGGTCTTTTATAGAGTCTCTTTGGCAGGTATTTGCACTACTCCTCTCTTGCCTCAATTTTCTCCATCCGTGACATGAGAAGGAATGATGGCTGCTTAAAGTGAAGGCTGAATTAAATTTGAGTTCCTGAGAGGACAGGTGCATTTGAGAGGGTTGTGACTTGATTGTTAGGTTCAACTACTCTAGGAATCACTCCCTAACTCCACTACCACTCTATCGGGGTTTGGTGCCCCTCACCTAGAGATTCATAACCCACTCACCTTGTTCTGCAACCCTCCAAGCCCTCCAACTGCCCGCAGTGTGGTAGTCATACATGTCTGCCTTCTTGAAATTCACCTAACCCAGGGATGGACCTGCAAAAGGAACTCACTGTACTGTTCATGGACACTGTGGATGGATGAGTGAATGATAACCATATAAGCTCTTGGCCACATATTGGACACATGGATCCAGAGCCTCAGTGGAAATACTGAGCACAGGGGACGGGGGCAGGAAAAAGCTGAAGATATAGTCTGTGATCTTCACTGACATAAAATTAGTAATTGGTTCCCCCTGCTCTACTAACTTTCTTAAACAGAAGAGAACTGGAAATTGCCTTAGAAATTTATTTTCATAGATGTTTTAATGGGACACGGAAGATGAGTAGATGATTCCCCTTTGGATATTTGCACCCAGCACTCCATGTCATTTTTTTCCTGCCTATCAAATGAACACATTCTTAAGCTGCTGGTACATTAGGTTAGTGACACAGTTGCTGGATTAAACAAATACAAAGTCATTTTGCCAAGCTCCTGTCTGGCATTGATTGGGAGTCATAAAAGTCATTCATTCCCTCAGTTTGGTTTTGACAACCCACAGAATAACATCTTGTATATGTCAAATGCTACTTTCTTTTTTTAAATTTTTTTATTGTTATGTTAATCACCATACATTACATCATTAGTTTTTGATGTACTGTTCCATGATTCATTGTTTGTGCATAACACCCAGTGCTCCACGCAGAGCGTGCCCTCTTTAATACCCATCACCAGGCTAACCCATCCCCCCACCCCCCTCCCCTCTAGAACCCTCAGTTTGTTTTTCAGAGTCCATAGTCTTTCATGGTTCGTCTCCCCCTCCGATTTACTCCCCTTCATTCTTCCCCTCCTGCTATCTTCTTCTTCTTTTTTTTTTCCTTAACATATATTGCATTATTTGTTTCAGAGGTACAGATCTGTGATTCAACAGTCTTGCACAATTCACAGTGCTCACCATAGCACATACCCTCCCCAATGTCTATCACCAGCCACCCCATCCCTCCCACCCCCCACCACTCCAGCAACCCTCAGTTTGTTTCCTGAGATTAAGAATTCCTCATATCAGTGAAGTCATATGATACATGTCTTTCTCTGACTTATTTCACTCAAAATGCTACTTTCTTTTAAAAGCTTTAAATACCTTCTATATATAACAAGGGTGATTCCCATATCATTCCTGCCACACGGAAAAGCAGAGCATCAGCTCAGGAATTACTAAATATTTGGTGTACTTCAAAAGATGATGTGGGTGGACTACACCTTCTTCCCATTAAGGCGTTAATGCTAACTGTACTCATCAAAGAGGCCCCAAGATGAGTGGGTCTGAAACAAAATCTGAAGGTAAAACTTAGAGAAATGGACCACGATCCAGGCCAAGAAAATACCCTAGTGACACCCAAGTGTCTCTATGGGTGGGAAACATCGGGTGGCTCTCTCTGATGTCACCACTTTGGTGCCATGGCTCTTTTTGCATTGTTTTTCGAAACTTCCACCCAGACTAATTCTACAATTTCTTTCTGTTTCTAGTTCCTTCTTTCTGGGGATTGGTGAACTCAGCTTGGAATCTTTGCTCTGTGGGGAAACGGCAGTCACCGGTCAACATAGAGACCAGTCACATGATCTTCGACCCCTTTCTGACGCCCCTTCGCATCAACACTGGGGGCAGGAAGGTAAGCAGCCATGTTGCTTCCGTTGCGAAGTTAAGGACGCCGGGAGATGCTGATTCTGAAAGCTAGTCTTCTGGGTCTCCATCTCTGTGATGAGTTTGTCTTTCCATCTAGGAGTAAAATCACAGACCTCAGGCCTACTGCCAACCAATAGGCAGTTGGTCTAATTACATAACCAATTATGTCTAAATTGTGCTTTCTCTCCTTAGCTAGTCAAACCCTCATTGTAATTACTTTGTGCCCCCTGGAGGTTGCCCGAGGCCCTATCCCTTGGTACCCCATGAAGGTCAGAGAGCAATGTTGCTTCCCAAGCGTATCACGCTGGGAAAAATCCCTCCTCTCAGAAACCTCTTTACTGGGGCTTCTTTTAACCTCAACAAAGTGGGGAAAAATTTGTTTTAACAAAAGTAAAATCAGAAATGTATCATCTTGGAAGGAAAAACAAACAATCACCTTAGATGACTTATAAGAAAATCAATAATTAATCTTTCTAGGGGCATCTTGGCTGGCTAAGAATCCTAGCTCCTGCCCAGAAATGCTGAGTTATGCTTTGTGATTCTCACACCAGCGTCTCTCCTTCCCCCACCGCCCCCCGCAATGTGCTCCTCCTTAATTTTCGGAAGGATATAATGCCCATGGGGTCTTCTTGTTGCTGGGCTCTAGCATTTCTCTTGTGGGTTAATTTCTTTTTGGCTACCTTTTACTGTTGAGTAGTTCATTGAAGGTGGGAAATACACACACACAGCAAATTGTATTTGAAGGTGATTTAGTTATTGTGAACTCAAGAGGAATGGAAAATCATTTGTGTCTAAGAAATTGAGATTAAAATTATGAACAACTTTTGTTACTGCTGGCAGCCGATTCTCCAGGGTTTGCGTTCCTTGGGCTCTGCTCTCTACTTACACAGTCTGTTTGCCTTACTTACTATGGAGTTTGTAAGAAAGTTTTTCCACTTCTGATATATCGGGATGTATTTTTTCCTAATATATAACTGTCACCGAAAAACCAACCAAACAAACAAACCCAAAGTCTGATGACTGTTTTCGGAGATGTTAGTGACTTTGACTCAGGTCACAAAGCGGGTCTTAAAAGGCATTGCACGTAAGTGAGACTATTTCTCTATGTAGTGTTTGTGTGCTATTTTAAATATGACTTGAGAAGCATTTTTCTAGAAAAGTCCTATGTAGGTCATGTAGTTTATTGCTCTGATTCCATAGAAATTAACCTATCCAAATTATCATTCGATTTGAAGTTTTATTTTTATAAACTCTAAAGGAAACTTGACATGGGTTCTACATGTACCTCTCTCCTTCAAGTCATGAGCATGGACAGGCTCATTGACCAGGACTCCGAAAGGGCAAGTTGCAGTTTTGACTTTTCGATCCTTCTTTCCTTCTTGGAGAGGGTGATGGAGAGAATAATTGTATTCTAGACAAAGTGAGAAGCAGTAAAAATGCAGAATGAGGGCTGGTGCCTGAGTTCCAGAAATCAGCTACAGGATGACCAGCAAGACTGAAGCACAGAGATCAAAGAGGTGGAGGAGGGAGGTAAGGATGGAAAAGGAAGATGGGGCCAAGTTTAGAGGCTGTGTTAAGGAACCGAATCTTTTTCCTGAGTTACAGCAAGCAATTGAAGCATTTTTAGGTTAAGAGTACGTTGGACATGGGATGAGAAAGGTGGCAAGCTAACGCAAATAATGGACACATAATTTTCACTTTTCCATCAGCCCATCTTAGAGGAAAATATTGATGTGAAAGAAAAAAAATAATTAACTCAAGACACTTCTCCCTAAAATTTATTGGGAAAGAAGAGATGGGGGGATAGCCTGATGTTAAAAAGCACTCATGTTTTGGTTTGGTATTTTTTTGTTGTTGACAGAGTTTTTTTTTTTTTTTTTATTTCCAATTCAGTAAAGTGTACCTGATCCAAATCAATTTTCAAATGCATTGGAGTTTGGAATTTTGGAAACATTTACTTTTGACGATGTAAATATTTATATCTGGCACGATTTGTGTTGTCAGCTGTTTGAAGAGCTGAGAACTGTCTGATGGCTTCCCTTGCATTAGCAAAAGGTGGAAAATAAAATATAGATGGTAGGAGGATAAACTAACTGGTAATGAAATGTCTAAACGTGATAGACAATACCTAAATTATGTTTGCCAGCTTTTTAAAGGTGGTGTTTAATGAGTTGGAGACTTATTTTGGAAGTGAGTATTCAAATCACTGCTGTGAATTTAGTTTTGCCTTGAAGAAATGTGTATCCAAATCAAAAGGTTTAAAGACCACCCTGTAAGACTGGGAGGTTTTGTAGAATGTGGGCAAGGTGCCACGTTGTGAAGTCTGAGATCTGCTGGGTATCAGCATGTTAAATGCATCCCAGTCATTATGTGTTTAATGTCACATTCTTATCCATGAACATGATTCCTGCTCGTGTTTCAGTGAACCTTATGCCCAAACCCATGAAGCAGCGTTGCTGCAATCTCGGACTTGTGTTGCTGTGTTCGTTTTAATGTGACTGACCTGGCATGGGGCTCAAATCATGAATTAAGGGCTTATCTTAGCATGAGCAAGGGCTGAAATTCAACCTGAATGCAAAAATACAAAGAATAATAATAGTTAGATGTCAATCAAAACATATTGTGTCTTGGATAACAAAGTATATTCATTATACTTGAATAATGGTATTTCCTTTTTTTTTTAGGTTGCTTCTTTTCAATGGTAATTCTTAAGCAATGTTTGGGTTGTTTGTTTTTTTTTTCTTGAAGGAGACTGTTTTTTTTTTTACCTAGTTGTTCGTATCTGACACATAGGACTTTTATGGACAAAATTTAAAATAACTGTGCTTTTCAGACAATACTCACTTAGGGCTGGGTTGTGTATGGTCATAAGAATCTTACTTGGAATCAGTCTCCCACCCTTGACCCCATTCAACTTAACTCCTAGTAGTCTAAACATTTTTTTTGAATCTTGGAGCTAATGAATCTCTTCTAGAAAAAGCTACTGAGTCAACTCAGAAATTAGAGTAGGCAGGTGGAGATAATTCTTCCTTCACGGTCTCAGATCATTTAAAATCCCTGTATGTGGGAAATTGGATTCTGACAACTGGTATTTTAAGCTCAGTTCAAGCCTGATTGACTCTTTTAAAAATGGAGACCATTGGTAGTCAATGGACTTGTACAGATTCACATATATTTTTACCTTCCTTGTCTTTTTCCTCATGTCAAAGTGAGTATACGTTAAGTGTTTGTGTATTAAATTCTGTGTGCTATTCACCTAAGTAAGCTTCTTGGTGTAATTTGAAAATAACAGTGTAGAGTGTGAATGTTACTGAATAGCAAAATCTAAATGGCCTGGCTTGATCATTTTGGGATATAGTAGTTCCTCTAGATATTTGTCTGATACAGGTGGGTGCTGAAGGGTTTCTGGATTAAGAGGTGAGGTTCGTGTTCATGGAAGAGATATGGTTTGTAGATAACCTCTCTGCTGATCTGAAACATCTAAAAGAAGAAAGAACATTAAAACTGAGTCTAAAATCACTTGCTGATCCTACCATTTTAACCAAAAATCAGTTCTGGCATCCTTCCCCATCTTTTAGGTCTTTTAATAAAATGGACATCTCAGTAGTCAGTGACATGGGCCTTGCTCACGAGAATTAAATATAAAAGGTAACCTCTAAAGTCATTCACTTAATGATCCCTATGTATTTAAAAAGCACCCATGCTACGCATAGAAGAGACCAAGATTAAGAGTAATATTGTTTCTTTCAACCTTCCTAAAGCTTCTAGATTTTCTGTATCAAGCTTGCATTAATTTAATAATCTGAAAAACACCTATAGATTTTTAATTCATCCCTTCATTTTAGGCAAACATAACAGAGTTGGCAAATATGGTAGAGGGAATAATGCCCTCTCCTAAAGATATGTATATCCTGATCCCCAGAACTTATAAATATGATATCTTACATGGCACAAGGTATCTGGAAGATGCGATTAAGGTAAGCATCTTAAAATGGGAAGATTATCCTCTATTATCCTGATGGGCCCAATGCAATCACAGGGTTCTCATAAGGAACAGACAGAGGCAGGGGAGTCCAAGGCAGAGAATGAGATGTGACAAAAGAAGCAAGATCAGGGTTATGCATTGCCATGAGCCAAAAGAATATGGGCTGCCTCCAGAAGCTGGAAAAGGGCAAAGAAACAGATTCTTCCATAGAGTCTCCAGAAGGAACACAGCCCTGCTAAAACCTGGATTTTAGCCCAGCAAAACTGATTTTTGACCTCTGACTTCCAGAATGTAAGATGACCCTTTCAAGGAGACTGGTTGCAGCTCATGCAACCACAGGGATGGAGCTGAGGACGAAAGACCCCAGCTGCACTCCTCCCCACCCCCACTTTGTCAGGCTCCCTCTGGGGAGAAGTCAGAGACTAAGACAAGACTGCTGATTCAGTCTAGCTAAGCCAGCCTCCAGGCCACAGGGCAAGGTGAAGGTAGATTTGAAGGGGCAAGAAGAAGACATCCTATGCAAGGCTATACCCTTTATCTACATGACCATTTGCAAATTTCCCATTAAATGAATATGAGGTAATAAAACTCATCATTTCCTATAAAATTAGGTATAAACGTCTCAACCTGGCATTCATAGTCCTTGCAATATGGCCCCAAATCTTCCCTCCAGAGCCTTATTCATCTTACATCTTATGCCTACGTTTTGTTCCCAGTGAGATTGTGATGCTTTTTTCTTAATTGACTGTATCTCACCTTTCCCTGTGATCTGTGCTTTGGCCACAATGTAACCCTTCACCTGATGTACCTCTGGACCTCAGCACTCCCCATCCCTACCTTTTTATTATTCAATCTCTCTGGCACCAGTGCCGCCTCCGCCATGATGCTCCTCTGGATGTCTTTCATGACTGGTGAAATCCCTCCTCATTTGCCTCCTTAAGCAACTTGCTTATCTTTCATTTAGGACCTGAACCTTGGCTTCTATAGTATATTAGTCTTACTTGCCTCATCTCCCCATCTTAGATTAAGGGCTCCTCGTGATAAATGTGCTTTCATATTTTCATTTTATATCCCTGAGGTTATCTATGATGAGGCTGGTTGATTTGAACCGAACCAAGATTATCTTTGATCACCAAACAAAAGGTTTATGTGGAATTAGTGAAAAGTTGCTTTCGCTTAAGGTGGGAAAAATATGAGAAAGTCCCATGATGAAAAGTAACCTTGCCATCAACAGAATCTGCCATTAGAAACTAAATTTTCGATTATTGTACTTTTCCTGAAACATGGTCAAAATATGTTGAAAAAAATAATGACTGTGAATTGGTTGGGTGCCTAAAATCTTATCACTTCTCTATTTTTTAAATTTCCACCATGAACCAGATAGCAAAATTTAGTTGACCACAATTAATCATTGCAGTGTTTACATTGCTATGTTTAGAAACCTTTTATGAGTAAGGCATTTATGTTCCTTCAAGGACTTCATGATATATTAGGGGAGAAAATATGGAGATACAGAAATTAAATCACAGTAGCTGATTTAAATAACTATTTGAGATAATAGTGGAAGAGAACCTAAGGAAACAATGAAATGATTAATTAGCAAATCAATCATTTTGACACTAATATTTAATGGTGGTAAGAAGTTGGGTTGGCTGAACCAGGCTTTATGGAGGTGCTAGAATGTGAGCTAGCGTGGACAGGTAGGTGGAATGAAATACTGTTTACAGGAGGGTCTTTAAATGTTAGATGTTCTGGCTCCCCATGTGAAAGATTAAAGAAAATGTAAGGATCCATTTTGCCATCTAAATATGTTACTGTGGTGCTGGTTTTTATTGGATAACTGATATTAAACTTTCATAGATAAGTATTCTTTCCCATTTGGAACTCATTAGCTATCTTTAAGTACCACGGGTCTTTTTATACTGAAGCTCTGGTATGGAAATGATACCTATAATTTTACATGTGCTTGTGGGATACAGTAGATCTCTAAGAGCTGATGAAGAAGTGAATGTGATTCTTACTCATTTGTATTTTGTGGTTTGATAAGTTTTTTGACTTGCCATACTGACAATATCCTTTCTCACAAGGAAACAATAAAGGGTCTCTTTATTTGAATCTAATTCTAACCAACAAGGAAAAGCAGCTCGGTGATATGGAATGGACAGTAAAATTCTGGAAGAAAGTGGATGTGTTATCTTAGAAAATACGGTATTCCAAAGTAAAAAAAAAAAAAAAATGCTGATAAGCATTGTCAGACATGGATCCTAAAATCTTCAAAAGGCAGATTTTTGAACTATCATAGTTAAAGTAGATGTGATCTCTCTGCCTCATGGAAGGTAACTCTAGAGGACTAAGAAGCTCTTAAAAATGAAATTATGGTAATACAATTACAAATGATGATACCTCAAAAAAAGGAAGTGGTAGGAGCTAAGGCTACAGATGTGGCTGCACAGGGAGTTTTGCCAAAAATAATGTTTTTAAATGGCAGGGAAGAGATGTGAGAGAAAGGGCTTTATAGCCAAGGAGGACGATGAAAGTGGAAGGAACCTGTGAAAATCATTTCAGGGAGAATAAGGTCCAGAATGAGTTTAGGGTGGCAGAACGAGAAGGTCTTTTAAAGTTACAGTTACAGGGAGAAGGAACATTAAGACAATACAGACCTTTGTTTGGCGGGTTGGGAGGGATAGGTACCCACAGATGTTCTGCTCTGGGTTTGGATTTTAGGTTTACCACTAACCGCCCAAATATGAGAAGCCTAACCTCTCTGAGCTTCAGTTCCCTCCTCTGTAAAAGAGAGATCGTAATTGTACCCACCTTGCAGGGTTGTGGTGGTTGTGGTGGAGGGAATTACATGAAGTAACACACTTAGTAGGCAGGTGGTCATTCGAGTTCTCAGATCGGCAGCTGGTGGAGAAGGAAATGTGCTACAATTGTTAGCTACTGGCTTCATCCCTTTGGGCTGCTGGAACAAACTGTCACTGACGGGGTGGCTTCTAAAGAATGGACTTCACAGTTTTGGAAGCTGGGAAGTCCAAGATCAAGGCAGGGGCATGGTCACATTCTGGGGAGGGCCCCCCGTCCTTGTTTACAGCCGGCGCCTTCTTGCTGAGTCCCCACGTGGTGTGAGAGGCCAGGGAGCTCTGTGGTGCATCTTTTCTAGGAGCACCAGCCCGGATCAGGAGGGCTCTGCCCTTATGACCTAATCACCTCCCAAAGGCCCCACCTCTTAATACCCCACTTTAGGGATTAGGATTTGAACATATGAACTTTGAGACCGTGGTAACTGCCATCAGAGATGTTGTGGCCGTTAGTGAGAAAACACAACCTAATCCCACCAGAGTTTCTCCATCAAAGAAACTAATATTTACTTTAGAATCAGTAACATATATGCTGAGAGGTGAAGTGGACGACAGAATACGAATCCAGAACCACCTTGCCAGCAGCCCCTATCCGAGAGTTTGAAATTCAGTCGGCATGAAGGTAAAGCTTTCCTCTCAGGCCCATCTTTATAAAAAGCTGCACAGATTCAGAGTGGGCTGGATTTGTTGTAAAATCACTACATGTGAAAAAAGTAGAGGAAGTTAATGGATAATGTGATTGGCATGAGTAAATATCACAGGGAAGATGCCAAGAGACAAATTCAACCTAATTACATAGTACATAAGGTACTCCTCTGTAAGTGAGGTCATTGTCCTATAATAACCTTCAGGGAGAAGAGGGTACCTAGGATATTGCAGTCAGATCCCTCAGTGTTGATGGTTAGAATAACTAATGGAAAAGATGTTGACAAAGTGAAACGCAGAAAAAGGGGAACAAAGTAGCGATGAGAAGAATCAACCATTCTGTACATTCTGTATTCAATTCTATCTGAAAGGATGACATTTTAAGATATAATTACAGGTGCCTTCTAACTATACCTGTCCTGTGCAGCCTCAGACACCGAAAACGAGTCCTGGTGTTTGGAAATGGCATGAACCAGATTTTATTTCAAAATAAGAGCTCAAGCCATGTGAAGGGTGAATGACCTCCATGTGTTTCATTGAGAACCCCAGCACAAAAAGAGTTCCAGCAGGCACTGAAGTCCACATGCTACTCTAGAACAAGCTCAAGCATCAGACGAGAAGCCTTGACCTGGCCTGGAATCCCCCTTCCGATCTAGAAACTACGAACAATGGTTAGATGGGCACACAGAATATGTTTGTTTGAGGCTGACCCCGGAATGAGGATTTACCTCCGAAAGGAGAACTCCCTTTAAAGCCCCAGCATTGGTTTGGAAGAAACCTGCCTTCTCCTCTTTCTCATCCGCTATCAGAATTACTCCCCAGAGTGTTGGATACCGGACTCTTTCTCCTTTAGGATATTTTGCTCTGAGTTGCTAAAATGGAGGATCCAGGGCAAAATGAATGTTACAAGAAAGGACTTTGATTAAAGATAAAGAAACGAGGCCAAGGTAATTGTGTTTATGCTCAGAGCAGAGCGTTTTGCAGGCAGTGGAAGTTTTCAGGGCCTTGTGATGAAAGATAAGCAAAATGTGAGACCGATGCCGTATCCTAAGTTGGGAATGGGCTCAGAGCAAAGGCGTTCTGTGGCTGGCGTCAGGTTCTCATGCACAGTCGCCGGGCTTAGAGCTGGGCTCAGGATTACTGCTCAGCATCTCAGCAGTTGCTTGTAATGTATCCCTCTTGACATCACCCAGAAAATCAATGCAGTCATTAGGCAAGCCTTTGAAGGAAACACCTGGATGTTGGCTTTAGTATTTTATAAATACATCTAGTTCTGTGGCTTTCTTTATTCCTCTTGTGAGTATTAGAAAAGACTTTGCTTTCCCTTCCTGCTTCTTGGTCTCTGTCTCTCTCTATCTCTCTGTCTCTCTCTCTCTCTCCCTTCCCCCCCTTCACTTACCTTCCTCTTCTCATTCTGTCTTGCTCTCCTACCCTTTTCTCCCCTCCCCTGTCTCCTTTCTCCCGTTCACCTTGTCCCATTCCTCTGTCCCCACTTTGCTTTCCTCCCTCCTTCCTCCTGGTCCTGGGTTCATGTGACCGAGGAATCCGTGCCTTCTGTCTTCTGCATCAGTGTGAAATAGGTACTCCCCTTTCATACATTTTAGAAGGATTGACAATTCTATGATTTCAGTGGCAACACTTAAATAAAAGAAAATTCAAGTTATCCGAGGACTGAGCACAATTTTTATGAGAGAGTGTGCGGGGAATTGACTCAAGAAATCTAATGAATTTAGAGGCAGATGAATTCCCCCAGGAATTTCATGGGTGTTAAGTATCAATCACATGGTACCATCTTCGTTGTCTGGTTACTTGATTCCATAGATGAAACCAACAGGCATTTGGCAAATTAACTGTCCTTTCAAATAGGTGACAAAATGTCGTACTCACTTACACTGCTTGTAGTTCAGCTCTTTTGCCATTCGTCTAAAAATGAGGTAGAAGAAGAGCAAGAAAAAAGGGAAAAACACGACCTAATTTTTACTTCTCCCACTTTGTGTTATCTCTCAAGCATTCCAGAACAAGTGTCTCCATCACAGTCTAGAGGATAAAACTGGCAGAATACCTGGGTGACACAGAAACAGTCATATACCCAAGAGTTCTGAATTTTGATACTAAAAATCTGATATCGGTTGTGCATTCTCTCCAAGAAGGCTCTGAAATTGGCCAGTCTTCTCCTTGTAAGCCTGGTCATTTGGCTGCATAGACCAGCCAAGCTCTCCCTACCTGAACTTCAGAGACTCTGAGTCCAGTTAAAGGGCCATTGTTGCCTAGAAACCAGGTAGCTTTGGTCTGAAAATAAAAATAATTTCCCCATCATTTCAGGGGAAAAAATGAAGTGGAATTTGTGTGAAGGACTTAAGAAAATACAAATTTTCTTCTTATTCTGCTTTTCTGAAACAAAAGAATTACATTAAAACTGGAAAACTAGAAAAAAGGTGTGATTTGGGGAGTCTATGCATCATTAACAATTGAACATCTGAGCAACAATCAGACTTTTCATTTTCTTATGAAAATTTATTTGTTTAAAGATTTATTTATTTATTTATTTATTTGAGAGAGAGAGTGTGTGTGTGAGTGGGGAGAGAGGCAAAGGGAGAGAATCTTCAAGCGGACTCCCTGCTGAGTGTGGAGCCTGATGCAGGGCTCAATCCCAGAAGCCTGAGATCATAAGCTGAGCTGAAGTCAAGAGTCCGATGCTTAACCGACTGAGCCACCCAGGTGCCCCAATTTTTTCTTATGAAAATTTAATGTCGTATAGAAGCAACCTTATTAATGTCTCATGAAGCATTAAGAATAATTAAAATAGGTGTCTTCTTCCTGCCTTGTCTTGGGCGTTTTTATTCTCAGAGCCGCTGATAGCAAGATGTCTCCAGGAAATGCCAAAATTGGGCATCCTGCCCCCAACTTCAAAGCCACGGCTATTATGCCAGACCGCCAATTCAGAGGCCTCAGCCTACTGACTACAAAGGAAAATACATTGTATTCTTCTTTTACCCTCTTGACTTCACTTCTGTGTGCCCCACAGAGATCATTGCTTTCAGTGACAGGGCAGAAGAATTTAAGAAACTCAACTGTCAAGTGATTGGTGCTTCTGTGGATTCTCATCTCTGTCACCTGGCGTGGAGCAACACACCCAAGAACCAAGGAGGACGGGGACCCGTGACCATTCCCTTGGTATCAGACCCCAAGCGTACCATTGCTCAGGACTATGGAGTCTTAAAGGCTGTTGAAGGCATCTCGTTCAGGGGCCTCTTTATCATTGATGATAACAGTATCCTTAGGCAGATCACGGTAAATGACCTTCCTGTCGGCTGCTCTGTGGATGAGACTCTGCGAATGGTTCAGGCCTTCCAGTTTACTGACAAGCATGGGGAAGTGTGCCCAGCTGGCTGGAAGCCTGGCAGTGATACCATCAAGCCTGATGTCCAGAAGAGCAAAGAATATTTCTCTAAGCAGAAGTGAGCGCCGGGTCATTTTAGGGCTGGGCTGCAGTGGGTGGCCATGAAAACAAAATCTCTTTTGTACTATTGTCATGCTTAGAACGTAAGACATTAGACTCTGTGCAGATGTGGTATGGGGACAGGACAGGCCTTTCCTGCAGGGGTTGGGGAGGCCAGCCTTTCTTCCTCTGGAGAGAAGGGCCTGAGCTGTTATGGGGCAGGCCACCTGTTATGTACAGTAGCAGGGCATTGCTTTTTGTCTTTTGTTGTTTCTATTAAACTTGAACTGAGAAAAAAAAGAATAATTAAAATAATCCATTTCTTTCCAATATCTCATATTTTTATCATTTTAGAATGTAGGTGTTCTAATCCCTGTTCTGTACTATGTTAGGGCCAAGATCTAAACTGTATGAAAAGTTAAGAGCAGCCAGTTTATTTTTCCATTTCCCCACCTCCCTACCCCAATGTTGTAGTTACGTCGGATGAGTAGGCATATAGATCTAATGTAGACCATAATGATGATCATTAATAATGCCCTACTGAATACTGGAAATTTGCAAAGACAGTAGATTTCAGGTGCTTTCACCAACAACAAGAAAATGCTAACTCTGAGTAGATGAATAGGTTAATTTTACCTTAGGAGTCATTTAACAATGCATGTGTATATCAAATCCTCATGTTGCACACCTGACTTCTATATTGTGCACAATATAGAAATCAGCTCAGTGCTTAAAGACTCCCAAATTATTTATTTTGAGCTTGAGAGACTCTGACAAAATAAGATTTGGGCAAAATTATCAGTTCAAATTAAGTGTATATATATATGTATATATACAATTTTTATTAAAAAGGTAAATAAAAAATGTTCAGAGATTAGCTAGTTCAGCCTAGCATCTGTTTTTTTCATACAATAAACCTGGTGTCTATTCAGTAAGACATTTTGCTAATGCTGCCTACTTCGTGTTCTGAACAGATTCTTTTCTCTGTTTACTAAGATCTTCACCAGATGTGACACAATATAATATTAGTCATTTCTGGCCCTTAGCCCTGAAACCCATATGCTCTGACCATATATACAAAACATGTCTACATATGATATCATATGATGAAGGTGCATGATCTCATTTTTACCAAGTGAAAACACACACATATACCGTGTGATGCGTTGGAGTCAATGGAAACCTGTCAAACTAGCAGCATCTCACCTCCTGAAAATATTTTCTCCCACCTTCATATCACAAATATGCCTCACATCAAATTCAGTGGAGCAGAGATTTTTCCTAATTTGCATTTTCCTCTGAAATATTCAGGAAATATTTCTTCTTTTTTTATTTCAAGTTGAGAGAAGCGACTTTTTTTCTTTTAAGCCAAGTAGCTATTTTCACTGATTTCTCACTAGAAGCAACATGCATGGCTTGTGCTGGCATAGGAGGGATTATGCAGTATATATAGCTCTTTATAGTTACTATTTAGTGCCCGTGTGCTAGGTAGGTTTGAATATAGAAATCAGCTCAGTGCTTGAAGACTCCCAAATTATTTATTTTGAGCTTGAGAGATTCTGATAGAATAAGATTTGGGCAAAATTATCAGTTCAAATTAAGTGATGCATCACCCCTTCAGAGTCCAGTGCTTCCCCAAGCCCAAGTTTTTAGAGCCTGAGATACAGCTTCCAGAACCAATGAATTGCTGAGGAAGTGTTCTCAAGTGAGAACTGCAAAGGAGTGGGGGCAGCAGGGCAGGGAAGAAGTTCAGCAAAGATGGGAGTCCACCTGGAGTCCAACTGGAGCTGGATCCCACAGGGAGCTCTTGAGCATGAATGGCACCACTGTTCTTGCAGCCTTCTACTTACCCTCACGGGCCAGGGAGGCAGACTAAGTGGTGTATAACATTGCTGGTGTTCCCAGGCAAGGCGGCTCATGTGCAGTGATGCACTGGAGAAGCTCGCTTACACTGGCTTTCCAGAGCCCATCTGAACATCTCTTCCCACCTCTACATTCAGTGACATCAAGTTGGTAACTTGAAATCCCCATGGTAAGTGTGTTTATACCAGAGAAATCTGCCAATGCTACACAACAGGGCCCTTTTTCCTCAGAGAGCTGGTTGGTAAATATTGACCAGCGCACCTCGGTTCATATAGGCCAAGGGCAATTCCCAAGAGGAGGGTGAGTTGATTGCAGCCAACACTGAGAAGCTGAGAGACCTGCCCACTCTCCCAGAAAAGGGGATCTGAGTGGATCACCAACAGCATCTGTGATAACTAGTGTTAGAAGTTTTAGATTTGCTGCAGATATTCATATTGGAAATGACTCCAGTGACTGTGTTGGCCTCCTTAACTATCATTCCATTTGGGCTGCCCTGTACTCTATCCTCCCCAAGCCCAGTCTCCACTAACGGGGGAGGAGGTAGGAAGCATAGACACGAGTAGATGGAATTCTGACGTTCCTTACCTTCATTCTGGTTCCTCTGTTAATACATCATTTTTCCTTGGTTGCCTTCTACATTACTCCTAATCATGTCTTTGCAAAGTAAGGTTGGCATATGGAGACAGCTTTTACCCAGTGCCCTGGCAATCACAAAGCAACGTCACCAAGAACTTTTCCAGTTTAAGCTGCCACTGCCCCAGAACTAGGGATGTCCAGGGCTATTTCACAACCCCAGTTCCCCAAACCCACCCCCCCAGCTTCTTGTCAGTGATAGTATGTTTCCAGAAGAATAGCATGCTGTATAGCAACATTCTTCTTTCCAGAAGAATAGCAACACTGTAAACACATGCAATAAACTTATTTGCAGGAGCAAAGGGAGGAAATGGGGAGGAGCTTCTGGGCTTTTCCAAGTGATCTTTATTCAGCACATTGCCTTGTGATGATGATTTCACAGTTTCTGATTCTAAAAGGTATGCTTTTAAAAAAAATCTGAATAAGACTGAGGAAATAGCCCTGTGCTAGGCAGTTTTGAGTCCATGCTCTTCCATCAATTCGAAGTATTACTAGCATTTTTCTCAAGAGTGTAATATACAACAACTGCCAAGCTTTCCTTTTGCGATTACAAAAAGGACAGATACTGGAGTGAGCCATATTTCAGCACTGCAGGGATATAAAAAATGAACTGCTAAAAACGGCCCAGGAGGAATGAATAGCAATAAGACATCAATGTCATCTGTATACTGATTTGTGATGAATTTCCAAAAGGCTTAATGGTAAGATGTTATGATATATAGGGGCTTCCTGAAAGTTAATAACTGTAAGTTACCCACTTGGAAGAATGTAATGGAGGAAAGCAAGTGATCACAGATAATATATAAATAACTAACTTCACTAATATAGTCAAACTGTTCTGTGTGTTCTGGATTGGGACACTCCGTGATTAGAAATATAAAATTCAAAGGATTGTGAAGACAGAAGAAGGCCAAATGTTACACAAACACCCATAATCATATGTTTGGTAAAGCCTTTAATTTGCCTTTCAAAGACTGGCATCCATATAGTGAAGAGAAAAGTGTATACCTTGATCACCTTTCGGAGGTGAATTAACCTCGGCCAGAGTCCTTTGATACAAATTCAAGTGGGAGCAACAAAATCTTGCATCTCTGCAGCCTGTTTGTTTGGAGGAACATGTTGTTCTTGCTAATTACCATGTGGTCTGGCCTTTCCCTTGTGGGTTGTGTGCTTAAAGCACCAACAGCTATGAGACATAGGGTCTGGAATGAGGGTAACCCCTTTCAACATGCAGTCTGGGCTCATTTGGCCCACTTCTTTTCATGGCCGTGGCTGACAAATTCTGATTAGCAGCAAAGTGCATGGCACAAAGAAAACACTCAATAAATGTTTATTGAATGAAATGATAAATAGATAAGTGAAAAAAAAATGCCCCAGATCCTGGAATTACGAATAATGGGAAGAGAGAAAGGAACTAAATTTATTAAGTACCTACCACATCCATTTATACATATATTTTATCTCATTTAATTCCCCAATCTGAGATGGTCAGTTTTGCAGACCAGGAAGCGGAGATATACAGTTGTTACATAATTTACCTAGAGTTACAGGGGAGACAAGAAAAAGAGCTGAGTTTCAACCTCAGCTTATCTGCCTGAAACACTGTGTCCCTTTCCAGAATGTTGCACTAAAGCTGAAGACAGGGGAAAAATATCCTACAATATAGCATGGATTCAGGAAGGAGAGGGTCTGGGATCAGAAGAGCCCTGACCTTCAGCCAGTTTCCTGCTCTTTGCCATCATTTGAGAGAATGAGGGAAGGTGGTGCCCTGTGCTGGGTTCCTGCCATGTTCTGCCTGTTAATTGCATCTCTGCAGCCTGTTTGTTTTGGCTCTAGCATCATACATATTTTATCCTTAGAGGTGATGCTCTAGGTCTGCTTTGTTATCTGGCTGCCACTCTCCTCCCTGGCAAGGCGGCAGAGCACATACTGAATGTCATTTCTAAATGGGTAGTTAATTTTCCTACAGCCTTCATCAAAGAAGTGCCACCTAAAATGCCCCAGATAGTTATTGTCATCACCGTACCAGATCTGGTAGCTCTAGAGTCAGGAGAAAGACATACAGTTTTAATTTCAAGGACACAGACATGAGTGTTTTCTCTCTGTTTACAAGGTGGCAGTGTTTTCTCTGTGTCTTCCGTCTGCTCTGCTCTGTTTCCCTTGCTTTGCACTGAGGACACGCCGTGGTGCTTCTGCATGTAGGGTATTCCCCCAAAGAATAAGAATTGCACGGCGGAAATCCCGGTAGGCACATTTCCATGTTCCGCCAGGCTCATGGCAGATCAAGAGAAACTTTTAAAGTCACGAGCCTCAGAGGACTGGCCAGTATAAATGGCCTGTCCCTGTTTCTTCTGGGCACTCATCCTTTAAGTCATTTCATATGATGTGCATAATGTAACAGGGGCAAAGCTGGTACACCCCTGCCATTCATTTCTCAGCCTGCCCTTAGTTCTCTGTGGATCATAATGATGATAATGGTTGGAAATTTTGGGTTTGTTCTTCTCCACATCCAGTGTTAAGACTGAAAGGAATTCAGAGGTGACCCTCAGTTCTCCAGGCATCTCGGGAATAGGACAGTCAAAGCAAAGACTTAAGATGACAATGGTTTCTGGCTCATGTCCCTGTTCTAGACCATTGCTGGGAGCTTACCTCAGCCTCCCAGGTTCATCCCTTCTGCGTGGTCCCGGGTGATTGGGGTGACTTGTGCTTCCTGGGAGTATGCCTGTGCAGGTGGGGTCACTCCTCCCCATGCGACCCACCTCCCCGGTACTCTGCGTGCGTGGCTCTTGCAGGCACTGCTGAAACATGAACGATCATTCCCATCCTGACAGTGGTATTTCTCCAAAGCATATGAAGACCTTTATCCCAAGCCCAACTGGTCTGACCTTGAACTTTCTTTTGAGTCCCTAGAAGATAACATGGCTTTTCCAATTCCAATAGGAGCCTCTGAGTTTATACCAAGACCCTAGGGACTTGTCTGGAAGTGCTCTGAGTGACCATGCCTGGTGGGAATCATACATGAAGCTCTCAGTCACCAACAGAAGGATACCTCATCTCAAACATGTGTCTTTGTACTCTCTTCTACCTCTAAGTAATTCACCCAGCCTCCTGTCCCCCAACTACCAACAACTGGTTTCTTTCTCCTTGTTTTTCTTGAGACTGTCATTGTCTACTCCAAAATCCTCTTTGCCAGTTTCCTGAGAAAGCCCTAAAACCTTTATGTAAATTGTCTCTCAGAGGCTAGAATCAATACCCTTTCGATGCCAGAAGAATATGCAAATTAAGCGAGGCTAGTACTTAACTCCCAGTGCTCAGGACATTCCTCCCCCATCTTGCCAATTGAGAGGAAGCCTTTATGAATGGATGCCCTTTACTCTGCCCCTTAGCTTCCACCTGCCCCCTGCTATGAAGAGTGAGCAAAGCCACAGGGTTGAGCTTTCCTTCCTGGAACTGAAGGATATTCATTCCTAGTACAGACTGGTGAGCTACCAGAGCCCTGTGAATTGTTTTGAATGCTATTAATGTGCATGCAGCATTATTAGAAAGTACTTTGAGTTTTAGATAGATATTTTATTCTTTTGTTACCAAGGCTTTTCAAAAGATAAAATATACATTATACTGCATGGAATATATGAAAGTTCAATAAAATATGATAATGTTGCTCCACATACTGTTCTCTTGGGTATGATAACAGGAAAATATTTTCCCCTGACAACCCTCTTATAATGGATGAAAATATTCCCTCTCATTGCACCTACAGTGCAAGGTTTGAGGCATATTATTGGAGTCAGGTAATCTGCCTCTGAAATACTGGTATTTGAAAGGCAAATTTAAGGCTTAGGACGTTTCACTTTATGATCATTGACACTGATGTTAGTAAACTCTTTCTTTAGCTATGAAGAAGAGAAATGGCAGGCAAGTTTTTTTTTTTTTTCCAGTTGCCATTTGCTTTTTCCTGACTGCACCATATGGAGCACAGTAAATAAACTATGAGGGTAGCAGGATGCAGAGAAAAAAGGAATGCACTTAGACTCTAACAGCCCTTAAGCAAGTTACTTTATCCCCTTGAGCCTCTTTCCTGATCTATCCAGTGGAGTTAATATTAAAGAATTCTGATGAGAATCACAGATTATTGGAATGCTCCCATCATTGTGCCTAGCGCATACTGTTTCCACAATTTAATTTTAATTTAACAGAGAAATAGCTGACCCTGGAAATTATGTCACCATAGTAATGATGCCCATGTAATAATACGTACTCATGTAATAATATGCTTGTGATTTGAAGTCAATTTTATTTATGCCATCAATATCAGTGTATTTTTTTGTCCATAAAAAGAGGTAAAAGGTGGTACATAAAACATGATAAAATATATAGTAGATGATAAGCTTTGAACAGAATATCTTTTTCCTTCTGCCCTAGATTGTCCAGCTGGTGCCCTGTAGATTAGGTTGACAAAAGACAGATTAACAAGAGAGAAACAAACAGAAGTTTATTAACATGTGTGTGGTGCCTATTAAGGCATGGGAGTAATACAGGGATAGAGATGAGTAACTCAAAGGGATGGCTCGAATTGGGGATCTATATAACTAACTTAGTAGGGGAAAGGGAGGGGAAGAGAGGGCACTTATTGGAAAACAAATGGCTTTTTGGAAAGATAAATGGGCTCTTAGGAGACGGGATAGGAGATAGGATAGTTTGTGACGTCTGTCTGAGTGTGGTGTTGTTCCAGAAGATAAATTACTTCAGGGGAGGGCTTTATGACAGTTGAGTTCTTTGGGGAGGCTCTGCTTTTAGGAAGATAAGGGACATCAGGAACCCAGATGAGTTCCGCTCAAAATAATTCTTAAGCCAAGCTGGCTTATTTTGGGGCTGCATGTCCTGGTCCCCATCAGTGAGAGCTAGACTTCTTCGTCTTCATGGAGTACAGTCTTCATGTGTTTTATAATCTGGCATATATTTAACCATGTCTAATGATCTATCTTGCTTATTCCTGAAGCCACGTAGGATTTGGCTCATAGTTAGGTGCCCAATAAATATGCACTGAAATTGTTGGTAACCTCTTGATAAATGTTTATTGTATTTAATCTGGGCTCGGATGACCAAAGTAGGTTAAAAAAGATATGCAGAAATGTGGATGTTATCATTATTCCCATGGTGACCCCCAGGAAAGGACAGGTAGGTAATTCAGATCTTTACTGGTTGAACAAAGTAATCTCCATCATATCAAATGATTAATGCTTAGCAATAGATCAGCCAGACTTGTACCTGGGTTTCTAGACTCCTCCTAGTAGCTCTTTACTATTTTGTCCCACTCCTTCCAGCTTCTTCTGGATTGTCCTTTTGTGTCACTCCAGCCAACAGTCTCAACTCACTCTCCCATCTGTCCATGATGGGCCAAATAGACACAGTATTGTGTTCCAGTACACAAGGGTCCACCTAACCTGTCAACTAATGGGTCTCTCAATGCCAGGCAGAATGAACCACCTCCTCTACGATGCACTTGCTGGGTATGTGACTGTCCCAGGATCGGTTCATTTGCCAGCAAGCAAAAGGCAGGTCTGCTGTCAACTCTATAAGCCCTATATTGGAGTAAACATCAGAGAAGTAAACAGTTATAATTCATCCATTAAATTTGGTTATGCAAATAATACCCTTGATCATTCTCTGACTTAACCCTCACAACAACTTTGTGGCATAGTCAAGGCAAGGTATTAGCAAGCTATTGCCACAATAATGCTATTTAATAGCATTACTTAACAAATAACTACAAAATCTCATAAGCATGTATTTCTTACTCATGGGTCTTCAGGTCTGCCGGAGCCGGGTCTTATTCAAGTCAAGGTCAGCTAGGCTTTGTGGCCCAGACTGAAGGGGCAGCTACTACCTAGAGCATGACCTTTTAGCTGAGATCAGAAGTTCTCAGGGGGAAGTGAAAGCACACAAGACCACATAAGCCATAGGGGCAAAATTGGACCCTTGTTGCTTCTACCCACATTACACAGGCCAAGTTGCATAGCCATCTGTGGTTTCTACTACAGTCTCTCCACTCCCCAGATTGGCCTGTATTTGAGAAAATTTCACATGAAAAAATCCATGGTGAACAAAAGTGATAAATTGAAAGGTGATAACTTATAGACCAAAATGTGTCCCCTCCCCCCTAGCAACAAACACCTTTAAGATTCATTTCGCCTTACAAAACTCCAATTTATGAACAATCTAGGGGAAGGATCTACCCTTTAAATTGCCACTGGCATTTTGTAAAGGACATTGTGTCATTGGGTCTTCCTGAAGGAAGCCCTCAGTGAGAAATTTCTGTTAACACTAAGCGTTAGGAAAAGCCTTGCTCCCTCCGCACAATTGATGTGCTTTTTCCCTCCATGAGAACTGTGTTGTTCATTTCCTTTTAAGTATAAAGAACTTCAGAGCCAAATCTTTACCTGTAATAAAATTAGTGGGCCTTGATAGCCTGTTGAATTATTCTCTGGGCCCTGCCATTCTATTCTGTTTTTAACCTGCCTTGATAGTTTTGTTATATATAAATTTTCCCCCGTAAGCCATAGGAAATCTTTTGTGGCATGATGCAAGATAGAAAGAACAAAACAAATAATTAAATAAATCAGAGGTACCTAATTAAGAAGAGGGAAACCAGCTGGTCTGTTTCTCTGCTTTCTACTTTTATTAATTACCATGGGTAGAAAGATATTTTGTTTATAATCAAAATTAAACTAAATCTTTGGAGATTACGTTTTCTAAAAGAGCTTAAGGGTAGGATCAGAGGGGATTCTGTGCATCATCCTTAAGGCTCCCCTCTGACACCATGCCCCTCCCTAAGCCTCTCTTCTCCCCACCCCCCAGCCCAAACCCACAAAAGGAGCTTCCCGTTCTGCTGTTCATTCCTGTCTCCCTACTTCTGGCTGGGAGGTCTGGTTCAAATAGCTCAGTCCCCAGGATTTGAAAATAAAGGACAACAGATAGAAGCAGGAGCAGATGAGTTAAGCAACACAGGGCAGGGTCACATTTTATGACATATCTACAATTCCAAACATTGAAGCAGAAAATATTCTCAGTTACAGACAAAGTGGAAGAAGTTGCAGTAATTTAGAAACACCCTGTGTCCTGAAAAGAGAGGAGGGGGCCATGAGCTTGCAGGCTGTTGAGGAGAGGGGTCTTTCTCAACATTCTCATTACCTTCTGAGGTTAACATCAGTGAGATGAGCAGATCGCACAAGAGTGGATTCTACAAATCTCAGAGGTGCTAAATACTCTCCTGAGAGAAGAGGATGCTCTTCCTGGGAAACCAAATTATAAAAAGCTGAGCCCCAAACTGACAATTAAAGAAGCAGCTATGAAGAGAACATCTGCAGAAGATTCCCCGAGATGGGCTCTTTGTCCTTTCAATGATGATTGGAGATTGGCAGGTGCAGTCTCATCCTGACACTGTCCTTTTGCTCTTCTAAAGGGGGTTGCTTTTCATGTCTAATATTGTCTGTGTTTCTCCACTGTCTTCCTATGTCTCAAAATAACTCAGTAGAAAGAGCAGAGGACACCATGTTTCCCTCTTTCAAACTGATAGTGTTTACCTCGGAATTCCACCTGCCTCGTGTGGCTTTCATTTCCCGAAATCATAATAGGTCGCTCCGTGCTCAGTGTGTAGATAAATGGTGAATAATTCTGCAGGCCTGACCTCTAGTTCCAGAGAAATCTGAGCTCCCCTTCACTATAATTTTGCAGAAACAGAGATGGCATCCAGTCTTATTCAGTATTGCTTTAACTGGGAAAATGATTTTTTTTTTCTCTTTAACAAAGACCAAGAAAGAGTTTCTCAGTACCCTTTCCACCTTCTGTCTCACCTGTGACAAGGAAATGGCGGCCCATTTATTCCGACTGTGGGTAAGATAGCATGGCGGCTTCAAAACATCCTGCGTGCTCGTGCATGCATTCACCTGAGTTACGGTCTTCCCTGAAGTAGAAGGGCAGCTGTATCTCTGGCTTTTGCAGAGAACCAGATGAAGTCAAGTCAAGAAATTACTTACAGGAGCCAAGGACATTTCATTCAGTGAAAGTAGCCCTATTTCACTAATGTCCTTGCATTAGTAACTGATTTGCATAATCAGAGTTTGGTTCTCTCTGCATTTGGACAGATGTCACGGCACATAGCTTTCCTAGTGATTTGGTAAAGTAAGTACTAAACATATCACTGGAATATGAGCTGCAGGGCTGTGAATTTTAATCCAGTGGATGTGACAGGAGTCATTGGGAAGATACAGCATCATTCCTTAACTGAATTGGCTTTTTATTTCGTAACTAAATTTGTATTTCCCCGGTAGTCTGGGTTGAAGGTGGCCAATATCCTCAGCTATTTCTATTGGCTGCCTCCCATTTTATTCTGGTGTACAGCTAGCTAATACCAAAAGCATCTAAAGTGGAAGGCGAGAGTAGGAAGATACGGAGTTGAATGCTCTCAGAGGAAAACTCAGCTCCTTAACAAAATTTAATCTAGCAGGCAGGAGCTGTCAACATGATAAATATTCTAGTCTTTAATATCGGTTTACATACCAGGACAGAAGAAACAGAGAAATTATTCACACACTCAAAATTTGTTAAGATGATGTTGTTTGACTTCAAGTGACAGAGGCCCAAGGAAATTCAAAGTTAAGATGGAAACCTCTCGGGCTGAGTGGGATTCTGGACCCTCCAGGGGCCTCCTGATGCGTCAGTGCCACCAAAGCAATTACACAGCCACGCATGAGCTTCCCCCAGTTTACCATTTGTGAGAACGAATTCTTCCAATTAATCTCTGTGCTTTAGCTAACCGCAAGACTCATCTGGTACCAGGTGCATGCAGAAGCAAAGCAGAGTTTCAAATTGAACTGGATCTCAAAGTTATAAGTTGGAAGTGGTAGTGTTTGAGGAGCAGAGAGTACTGGCTTGGGATCTTGCAGGACTAGATCTGATGCCAGCTGTGTGATTTGATTCATTCATTTACCAGCTATTCCTTGAACATCTGCCATGTACCAAGTACTGTTCTAAACTCTGGCATCTGACTGAAAAACAGACAGATAAGGTCCCAGCACTGGTGGAACTCACATGTTAATGAAAGTATTACAGGTCAGGTTTCCCAGGAAAAGACTCAGAGATGAGCACTGGTGTGTAGGAAGTTGACTGAAGATGGCTGTCCAGCTCGACTCCTGTGGGGGAAAGAAAGGAAGGAAGACTGAGCAGAAGAAGCTGGGTTGCAATGTGGGTGACCCCGTGACGAGCTCTGAAGCTAGGATGGCCCTGCAGAATGATCCCGCATTGGAATGTGGGGGCCCTCATCTTCAGACTGGTGCACAGGGCCTGACTGAGGGCTATCCGGAAAGGGGGCGTGATCTTGGGCAGGAGGCTGTTACCCTCTAAAAGCAATTCTGGGAGAGAGCTAGCAACTGGGTACTCCCAGCTGTAGCACTCAGAGCAGTTGGGGGGATAAGTCCTGCAGCCTTGAATGGGGATCTGGCCAGCAACAGATATTAAATGAACAGAGAGAGAGAGAGAGAGAGAGAGAGAGAGAGAGAGAGTGTGTGTGTGTGTGTGTGTGTGTGTGTGTGTGTGTAGATATAGATTTATAATATACATACTAGAGAGAGAGCGAAATTAGAGATTTAGGAATGAGGATCAAAATAGGTGTTGTAGTTTTTTATTTCAGACAGGTTATATATTAGGACATAATCATATGCTAATGGGAGTAATCCAATTCACTGGTAATGCTGGGGAGCATGACAAGCTCCCTGTGGGCGTCACGTCCTCCTTTAGGCAACAGAAGGTGGGATCCAGTGCAGAGGAGGTGCTGACTATAGGTGGATGGAAGGACAGCTCACTCCCGTAACTGGAGGGGTGAAGAGAATCTGGGTGCAGATGGGGCTGGGGAAGTAGGTTTGGTTTATGGGAAGATGAAGTAGCTCTGTGTCTGACTATTTTGTGTTATTCTTCAAATAATCAAGGTCACCAACTGAGAGCAAAGAATGGGAATGGGAAATTTGAGGAGGGTGGGGAGGAGGTATAAAATAGATATCCCTGAATATGGATCATAAATTGACCAAAGCATTGCTAGGGAGTACTGAGGGCATACTTGAGAGTTATGGTTGAAATGAAAATACAGTTGTATGCTTTTATCCAAACTCATTCTGTAGTTGGGGACAGGGACAAGGTAGGTGGAGAGTTAGTTCCAGCCAGCTATCGGGTGTGGCAGGTGACCGTGATAAAGGAGTTGAGTTATAGGGAAGGGGCTGGTCATGGTGATGGACCGTGGATTCTAAGCAAGGAAGAAGGGAAGCAAGGGAGTGATAGAAATGCTATTTACTAGTCATGTGAGCCTTCTATTTCCTTTACCAGAAGGGAAAAAGAGGTCCACCCAACTTCACCAATGGTCATGAATGGTCTGTGCCCCATGCATGGTCTGTGTCCCATGCTTTTAGATCTGTTCTCAATTAATTCTTACAAGTTGGTGAGGTCAGGAGGAATTATTCCCACCTGAGATGCATTGTGAACTGTTTGCCCAACCACTTCTAACTCCATGCCTAAGCCTCATATTCCAATTCTGTGGCTCTCTCCATGCCACGGGGGAGAGCCAACTGCAATTTCTGGGACACTGATGAATAATCCTTTGGATTTCCAATCTTGGGGAAAATCATCAACCACTTCCTTGCCTTAATGAAGAAAATATAGAAAATGTACTTGCATCTTTCTCTGACTGTTGAGATTCCCGTGTGCCTCATAATTATCTATCATGCTGAACCTCGAAGCAAACAAAGCAGCCTCCTTAGAAGGTTGGCAACATGTAAATATGACTTTTTGATGTTTTTTTACATCTCTGTGACGATATTATAATGAGTAAACCGAGGTTCAGAGGGATTCAGTAATTCATCCAATAGTATTCAGCTAAAACGTGGCAGAGCCAATATCTGAAATCAGATGTGAATAGGCAGAGAACCCTAAAATCCACATGGTCTGTACTACATTCGCTGCTTCCTATGGTCATGAGCAGTGGAAGGAGCCCAGGATAGAGACCTCGTTGCCAAGCCTGTAAATAGTAGAGGCCAAGAGAGGTTGGAGATGGAGTAGAGGTGGGATTGACTCTCTCAGGCACACAATTAGTAAGTAGGGACACCAGGAGAGAACTCACTCCATCTACGTGTTAGAGAATTGCGAAAGCGTATTTTTATTGCGAGATTTTTGAGGCCATTTGTCACTTTGACCGTTTATCTCATTTTTTTTTCTGTCCCCTGGTTAAAAATCTCTACAAAATGTGAAAGGAGCTCTGGGCCTGCTTTGTGAAAAGGGGATGGATGAGCCTGAGACTCTTCTCATGCTGCTGTGAGCAACTGACTGTGTTCGGCCAGGAAGCCATGAGGGTGGGAGCTAGGCCACGGGGAGCAGGACCAGAAGAGAAGAAAGATGGTGGAGACAGGATTTGGACAGATGAGCCAGTTTAGGAACAAGAAAGATCTCCTCTGATGTTCCTAGGAACAGTCAGCCTCCTTCCTCCAAATGGTAAAAGGAGAGCAGAAGAAACCACTGGCCTGGTCCACATGACCTTCGAAGCTTGTAATGAAAGTCTTCTTATGACTATTGTTTACATGCATTGAAGGTGACATGGACTTCCCCAGTGTAATGAAATTCTTGCGTTGCAAAAGCCCTCTCAGTTCCAGGCAAACCAGGAGGGCTGGTCACCCTAGGATGCAGGCCCGAAACACAGGAACTATACTTCATTCAAATATACTAGTCCCTGATGCCCTATAAGTACACACAGGCGCGCCAGTATTTCCCATTTTTGTGTAGAAGGTATGCCAGCCTGCATCCGAGGAACCAAGAAGTTTCCTCCTGCTTGAGCTTATCTAAGAAAGTATGAAAGCCTTGGGAATATAAGATAGCTTATTGCATTATTCTCTCTCCTTTGTAGCCTAAGAATTCCCTTCTTGCCAGAACATTTTAAGCTCTTTTCTCTTGCTTTTGAAAACATCGTTCCCAACACAATATAGATGGGGTACAAGTGTTGGCTAATTAAGTTTTGACACAGCACCGTATTTGATGAGGGACTATAGCATGCTTCATGTAGGAGGGGGAAAAAATTAGAAAGAGTATAATCAGGTTTCCACTCCTTCTAGCATAGGCGTCCCGATGCCATCTGTTACCCTCAGCGGAGGATCCTTCAGGTTAGGAGCTAATGCTTTACTATGAATAATGTGATATGATTGCAAGAGGGGAAAAAAATAAAACTGTGTGCGCCTGGCTTGTTCGGGAAAAGAGGAACATTCCAACTTCACACCCCATCCATAAACTGAGGGCAAGAGGATAAGCATTTACTCTGTGCAGTGGTGGAGAGGAGAAAACAGAGAAACAGTGAGTCTATCAAATTATTACCATAAATGTATAAGCATTATTGAGTAGGCTTCTTCCAGTCAGCCCCTGGAAACTATCCCGTGAATGTCCAAGCCTTCAAGGGACTACCAGATGTCTCACTTTCTAGCAGAGGGTTGCAAAGAAACTCTCCCTTGAGTCAAAAGCATATATCATATGTAGAACATATGCTTTTTACAGCACTGGTTAACTATCCTTTGGCACATTTACCTCATTTCTGATTTAATTTAGGTCTGTATAATCAATATAATTCTGTTTTCCCCATTAGATGGTAATCCTTCTGGGTAAAGATCACATGTTCTTTGCTGTGGATCCCAGAACCCAACTCAAAACGTGGCAGCAAGAGGCATTGAATGAGTGAATGAATGAGGAGCAGCACACCCCTCTTTTGAGAGCTTGTTATACCTTGTTATGTCTCTTTTACATTACTCATCCCACTGAATTATACTACTAAGTTTCATTCCCCATGGTAGGCTACCGGAAGGCAGCCATCGCTGAATCCCCAGGACTTCCGTAGTGCTTGGCATGCAATAAATATTGCATGACTGGCTGAATCAGATTATGATACCACTGGTATGCCTTTAATTTTCTGAGGTTTGCACTATAATGAGTTTACAGCAGACATTACATAGAACCTTCATCCATCCACATTTTACATGGCCGATGGCCTGGTAAGCTTGTTTTTGCTGCCAGGGGTAATCAGGACTCTTATGTAGATAGCCCTGTCCTTAAAGAGGGCATGGAATTAAGAGCTGAGATTAGGTTCTCGTCTCAGATGTTTACTAGCTCATTGTGGGGCCAGGTAGCTGTTCTCATTGTCCCTGACTTTCTGTAATGAGGATGTTAACAGTGCCTGGTGTTGCTGACTCCTAGGGGTCTTGTGAGGGACAAGGGGGAAGAGAGGAAAATGAAGTTGCTGAGAAGAGTATCACTCACCAGACCCACCTGAGGTGTCTTATCTCCTATAATTTTTGGTTCACCAGCAGCAACTTTCCAGATCTGAGAGGTCCACAACTATGTTCCTTTTTGGGAGAATTTTGAAGTAGTGCCTCTAAGAAAGAATGGTAGGCAGTGGTTTTTCAACCTGCTGAAGAACATAAATCTAACTTAGGCTCTCTGGAGACCCCCCAAAGACCTTTTGAGAACAAATATTTTTCTAGTTAGTCATCTTCAGAAGAGAAATGACACAGCATTTGTTTATTTTAAATAAGGTTTTATGTATTTTCCCAGTGGAAAAGTAACAAGGGTTTGTAAGAGAAAAGAAATTCAGGAAAAGAAGGAAGAAAAGGTACACATAGTCCCACCTTTGACAGTTGACCACTAGTAATATTATACTGTATTTCTTTGCAGTTTTTTCTAGTAACTAGTTTTTCTCTTGCAAAAGAAAGAATTTTATGTCCTATTTTCTTTAGTTCTCTGCTTTATCATGAACTCTTGGCAACATCATCTTATACTGACTGTGTTCCTGAGCTTTATAAGGTTGTTGCAAAGGTGAAATGAGGGGGTGAATCTAGTCCTGGTGATTCCTAATAAGGGCTTGATAAATGCGTGCTGCTGTGGTTATCAATGACGACATCATCATCATCATTACTAACATTGCCATAGCTTACTCAGTGTTCTCGGATGTTGGCGGTGTAGAGTATTTCCAAATTTGGATATTAAGAGTAAATTCTAGACTCCTGGCTACTTTGTGTGTGTGTGTGTGTGTGTGTGTGTGTGAGAGAGAGAGAGAGAGAGAGAGAGAGAGAGAGAGAAAGAGAGCACACATGTGAGCGTGAGCGCACACATGTGTGCATGTAGGGGGAGGGGCACAAGGAGAGGGAGAGAGAAAAATCTCAAGCAGATTCCCTGCTGAGCAAGGGGCTTGAGCCCATGACCCTGAGATCATGTCTGAGCCGAAATCAAGAGTCAGATGTTAAACAGCTGAGCCACCCAGGCGCCCTCTCCTAACTCCTTTTTTAATAAGCTTCTCTAAAATGCTGAGGAGTTGGGTGCCTGGGTGGCTCAGATGGTTAAGCGTCTGCCTTTGGCTCAGGTCATGATCCCAGGATCCTGGGATTGAGTCCCACATCAGGCTCCCTACTCCTTGGGAGCCTGCTTCTCCCTCTGCCTCTCTCTCTCTCTCTCTCTCTCTCATGAATAAATAAATAAATAAATAAATAATAAAATGCTGAGGAGTTGTCATGATTATTTAAAAGCTACCCAAAAGCAAGAAACATAAATTTAAAAAAAAAAAAACATAATGGTACTAATAGTTCTTTTTTCCTTTTAGCCTTGCTGCACTAGATTCACAAGAGTGCAGGGGTGTTATAGCTGGGATATCAGAAAGCCCGGGAGAACGTACAAGTTCTTGGTGTTTTGTATTCACAAGAGTGCCTGCCGGCATTCTAGCTTGGAGCATTTATTCTGTCAGTAGACCTTCGCCTTCGTGTCGTCATGGCTCGGAAGCAACACTGACCAGGAGCTGACTCGGGGCTGGGCCCTCATCATACACCCAGAACTATGTCTGGACAGTTCCTCCTTCGTGGGGGCCTGCAAGACAGGTGGACCCACAAGAGCAGGTGTTAGGGGCCAAGCTAAAGTAGAAGGGGTATTCATAGAAGTAGTTTACCAGTCGCTAAGCGCATGGGCTCTGGGTACACACGGGATCCCTTGTCCTGCTTCTTCCCCTTCCAATTCCTACTCTCTGTCTTTATAAGACAGAGACATCACTTACGACCAAGAAAAGGAACTGAGATGGGAGCCAGAAAGTGGTACCAAGTATGAAATCTTAAGGGTAGGGTAGGGCTAATAATAAGAACACGAGGAAAGGCATCTGTCATACGAATGCGGGAGAAAGAGTAGCTCGCTTTGTGGAGAGAAATTTAACACCGAGTTTATGAAAAATGTGAGAACTTCATGGCAAAGGCTTATTCTTATCTGGCTTTTATTGGGACCCTGACAAAGGGTGGATCCATTGGCCAAACAATCCACTCTTCACTGGTATTATCCATTTGTGACTTAAAGAGATAGAGAAAAAGTTGATGGGGGAAGAAGTAGGGATAGAGATAGATGATGGATGGATGGATGGATGGATGGATGGATAGGTAGGTAGGTAGACAGAGATACAGCTATGACTCAATCGGCAAAACACAAACTATTTAACTTAAATATAGCTTAAAGGCAGTGATACTTTTTATGATGCATATAGGCTAGAGCTAATTTTGTTTTAGATTTAGTAGTATGGTATAAAAAATAATTCCGTTGTTCTTTAATGTATGACCCAGTCAGGTATAGTATATACAGCGTATATATGGTACGGTATAAGATATAAGTGAGCCATCTAGGGGAGACATCTGGTATGAGGAACTTTGTTAAAGATTGGCTAAAAAAGAGAAAAGTACATACACCACCCCATGAGCCAGAAATACTAAGGAAAAACCATCAATAGTCTCTTTCTTTCTTTTTTTTTTTTTTTTCTGGTTGAGGAGCAGAAACTATGGGTTGAGTTTTTCTCTGTAAATCAGAGCGACCCATAGAGCCCGTGTCTCTCTCAACCATAAAGTAAGCCAATTTGAAAAGAATAGTTTTTGCCTCTGAATTTTAGCTAAAATTACTCAGGAAAAAAAAATTACATACAAAAATCACTTAGCATTCCATTAAACAGAGACTTTTTTTAAATGTTTATTAAGCAGGTTCAAAATCAATTAAGATTCAAATAAATGGGTCAAGTCCCCATCACAAATCAGAAGAAAGAAAATCACTTTTTGGTAAGAATCCAATCAGGCTTGATTTCATAAGACTGACTTGCTTATGATTTGCCTACATGAATGTCAATGTTACCTCTTGTGTATTTCTAGAATCCTTTCATTTTTCTATATACTCCCAGCTTTATCCTAATCCAGACCATTGTCCCTTTTGAAGACAATTTAATAATCTTCTAATTGGTATTACCACCTCCCCACACACATTTACTTTCCACTTCATCCTCTGTTCTCTCAATCCAGAGATTTTAAAATTATAGTTTCCTTACCCCCAACACTAGCACTGTTTCCCACCTTTCAAAAAATTTCCTGTAGTGTTTAAGCCAAAAACAAAATTCCTTACCATAGCCATATTGTAATCTCTCATTGAAACTTTCACCATTCTTTTGAAGCAATGATGACGGTTTAATTTTACCTTCCCTTACGTAATTATTTAAATGGCATCTGCCTTCCCTACTAGACTATAAGCTCCACTGGGGCAGGGACCACAGAATTTTACACAACACACTACTTAGCAAATAGCAGCTAACACAAAGGAAATGTACTCAATGTTACCTAAATCCTCAAGTTGAGTCTTTAGGGGTGCTTTTCACCCTCACGTGGCCTTGGTTCTAGGCAAGGCTGTCAAAGTGAACATTTATAATCAGAGACCTGAGTATTTTTGCCTCTTGATTTTTCATCTATTACAGAAATGCATGGTCATGAATTTGGTGTTTTCTGAGACTTTTTCAGCTAGAATGAAGAGTGGAGAGAGAATGTACTCTATGCTCCGACAGACCTTGGTGTCAGTCTCAGCTATGCCACTGAATAGTTCTGTGGTCTTGGGGAAACTTCTCAAATTCTATAAGCCTCAGTTTTGTCATCTCAACCTTATAGAACGGCTGCGAGGATTAAATAAAGTAATGCTAATGAAGCACTTAGTAGCAACATGCCTGGAAAATAGGAAACACTCATTAAAGGGTAGCTATGATTTTTGCTATTAGTATTGCCATAATGACGATCAGATTACTATGGCTATTATTATTATTATTATATTTTTTGTCAATAATTCTGTGATCTGATTTCCTGATTGCTCCAAAAGATTTTATGCCTACTCAAAGTATAAGCTTTTACTAGAAAGCAGCCATGAATCTCTTTTACATTCCTTTACAATGTCTGCTACCTGGGGATAACTTAATAAGTGGTTTGGTTTCATTTTGTTTTGTTTTGTTTTGTTTTGTTTTTTACATAATAAAGATGACAAATCTATAACCATTCTGTGGGATCCAAGGATACAGGAAATGTCTAGGCAAGGGGCTTGGGATTCCAACCCTTGGAATGTTCTTACCTAGTTTTGGAAATATTCGTCACATCAGTGTCATACCCTTCTGTGGTGTGAGCAAACAGAGCTGTATTCTTAGTGACTGGAAAGTGACAGAGGTAGGAAGACAGTATTTCCTGATTCAGGTGATAATTGCTCACGGTTTACTCAACATTATTATTGAATTTGTGTTAAAAAGGTAATTTCGTGCTTCATGAAGTGGCAAATTTGATTCATATGCTAGGAAGGCAAAGAAACAAATGTGACATTGATGGTAATAATTACACCCCACCCTAAAACAAGGCAAAGTAAACATTTCACATCACTTTGGCATGAAGCATGCTTTTCCTTACCTTAATAGACTGAGGACAGAACATCCTAAGATAACAGAAGTCCCTTTGTTGGAATTTATTGGCCTGATTTTTTTTCTAAGTAATAAATTATTTCATTTTGTTTGTTCTGCTCAGGAACAAATTATATGTAGGTATGAATAAGTTCTGCATCTCCAAGTTGTCATCATATTCTTTATCCAGCTTGGTTCTGGCTTTGATTTAAAAAGAGTTCTAATTCTTCTCTTTTTTTCAGATTTTTTAAAAATTTATTTGAGGGGTGCCTGGGTGGCTCAGTCATTAAGCGTCTGCCTTCGGCTCAGGTCATGATCCCAGGGTCCTGGGATCGAGCCCCGCATCGGGCTCCCTGCTCCGCGGGAAGCCTGCTTCTCCCTCTCCCACTCCCCCTGCTTGTGTTCCCTCTCTCGCTGTGTCTCTCTCTGTCAAATAAATAAATAAAATCTTTAAAAAAAAATTTATTTGAGAGAGGGTCAGAAAGAGCACAAGCAGGGGGAGGGGCAGAGGGAGAGAGACAAGCAGACTCCCCGCTTAGCATGGAGCCCAACACGGGCTCAATCCCAGGACCCTGAGATCATGACCTGAGCCAAAGTCAGATACTTAACCAACTGAGCCACCCAGGCACCCCAAGAGTTCTAATTCTTGAGGGGGCAGTTTGTGGGAGCGTAAGCTTGTTTCATCTCAGATGTCCCATTGCTTTATTCTTCACTTTGTGCAAGTGAGTAGCATTTTTTTTTCAGTGCTGCTGCTGCTATGGATGTTTCTGTCTGAAGAACTTAACTGGGATTCACTAATATTTTCTCAAGGAAGAACTTCGGACTTCCTTTGCTCCTCACTGGGATTAATCTTATGAATGACTATGTGGTCAGTTTAAGAAGCAGCCTTACAAATTAATCATGCTATTTCTTATGGGTAGGGTTTTCCCTTTCATTTGTATCAATGATTTATATGAAGCCCCAGGAGAAATATCTTTTAGACCAAAGTGCCTGGGGAAATGGTACCTCTCAAGAATATGGCAACTGTTTTGCATAATTATTATGGTTTCTGTAATCATATACCGGTTATGTTTTTCTTCTTGCTTTGACTCTTAGGAGGCTCAGTGGTGGATTTATGGCCCACCTAGCCCTAACAAATGCCCTGGATTTATGTAAACTCACCTACCCTCAGTGTCCTTTTACTACTATAACCTTATCTTACTTCCTACCTTGATTAATTTATCTATTGTTAGTTTTGGAATTTTGAAAGTAATGTTACATGTTTAGGCAAAAATATATATATATACAGTTGTATAAAATTAAGTCCTAAGTGTCCTGCTCTAGGGAAAGTCATTGTTGACAATTCAGCAGTGTGTATTCTTTTAGACTTATCTATAGACAGTCACATATAAGTAATATATGTACATACACACATATGTATATACACTTGCATATACATGCATGCATGGGGGGGACATGTATGCGGGCATACGAAGGCTTTTCTTAACAATATATGGACATTCTTCTGCAGCAGTACGTAAAGATCTTTACTGCATTATTTTGAGAGTTGCTTAGTATTGTATGGAATAGCTGAAATGTACTTGATCCAGCCATTCTGTTGTTAGAACTAAAGTTATCTTCAGTTGTTCGTTCTTCAAATAATCACACATTGAGTATCATTGCAGGATAGATTCCTAGAAGTAATCTTACTGTTTCAAAGGATCTATGTTTTAAAGTTTTGGATTAGTACTGCTAAATTGCCCACCAAAAATCTGAACCAGTTTATTTTTTTAAGTTTTTATTTAAATTCTACCTAGTTAACATATAGTGTAATACTAATTTCAAGAGTAGAATTTAGTGATTCATCACGCACCTATAACACCCAGTGCTCATCACCACAAATGCCCTCCTTAATCCCCATTAGTAATTTAGCCCTTCCCCCACACCTCCCCTCCAGCAATCCTCCGTTTGTTCCCTACAGTTAATAGTGTCTTATGGTTTGCCTCCCTCTCTTTTGGCCCCACTCCCATGTTCATCTGTTTTGTTTCTTAAATTCCACAAATGAGTGAAATCACATGGTGTTTGTCTTTCTCTGACAGCCTTATTTCCCTAAGCATAATACACTCTAGCTCCATCCACACTGTTGCAAATGGCAAGATTTCATTCTTTTTTGATGGCTGAGTGATATTCCCTTGCGTATATGTACCAGATCTTCTTTATCCATTCATCAGTTGATGGACTTTTGGGCTCTTTCCATAATTTGGCTATTGTTGATAATGCTGCTCTAAACATCAGGGTGCTAGTACCCCTTCGAATCATTATTTTTGTATCCTGTGGGTAAATACCTGGTAGTGCAATTGCTGGGTTGTTAGGTAGTTCTATTTTTAACTTCTGAGGAACCTCCATACTGTTTTCCAGAGGGGTTGCACCAGCTTGCATTCCCACCAACAGTGTAAGAGGGTTCCCCTTTCTCCATATCCTCGCCAACATCTGTTGTTTCCTGTCTTGTTAATTTTAGCCATTCTGACTACTGTGAGGTGGTATCTCATTGTAGTTTTGATTTGTATTTCCCTAATGATCAGTGATGTTTTTATGTGTCTGTTGGCCATCTGGATGTCTTCTTTAGAAAAATGTTTATTCATGTCTTTTGCCCATTTCTTAACTGGATTATTTGTTTTTTGGGTGTTGAGTTTGCTAAGTTCTTTATAGATTTTGGATACTAACCCTTTATCAGATATGTCATCTGCAAATCAGACAATAGAAGGAAGTAAAAAGCATCCAAATCGGCAAGGAAGAAGTCAAACTCTGATTCGCGGATGACATGATTGTCTATGTAGAAAACCCAAAAGACTCCACCAGAAAATTGCTGGAACTGATACACAAATTCAGAAAAGTTGCAGGATACAAAATCAATGTACAGAATTCTGTTGCATTTCTATACACCAGTAATGAAGCAGTAGAAAGAGAAATCAAGGAATCAATCCCATTTACAATTGCACCAAAAAACCATACGATACCTAGAAATAACCCTAACTGAAGAGGTAAAAGATCTGTACTCTGAAAACGATAGAACACTTATGAAAGAAATTAAAGATCACACAAAGAACTGGAAAAAAATTCCATGCTCGTGGATTGGAAGAACAAATATTGTTAAAATGTCTATACTACCCAAAGCAATCCTGCAATTTAATGCATTCCCTATCAAAATACCACCAGCATTTTTCACAGAGCTAGAACAAACAATTCTAAAATCTGTATAGAACCATAAAAGACCCCAAATAGCCAAAGAAGTTTTGAAAAAAGAGAACCAAAGCTGTTGGTATCACAGTTCTGGACTTCAAGCTCTATTACAAAGCTGTCATCCTCAAGACAGTATGGTACTGGCACAAAAACAGACGCATAGATCAATGGAACAGAATAGAGAACCCAGAAATGGACCCTCAAGTCTATGGTCAACTAATCTTTGACAAAGCAGGAAAGACTATCCATTGTAAGAAAGACAGTCTCTTTAACAAATGGCGTTGGGAAAACTGGACAGCAACATGGAGAAGAATGAAACTGGACCATTTCCTTACACCACACACAAAAATAGACTCCAAATGGTTGAAAGACCTCAATGTGAGACAGGAGTCCATCAAAATCCTAGAGGAAAACAGAGGCAATAACCTCTTGGACCTCGGCTATAGCAACTTCTTACTTAGATATGTCTCTGGAGGCAAGGGAAACAAAAGCAAAAATGAACTATTGGGACTTCATCACCATAGAAAGCTGCTCAGTGAAGGAAACAGTCAGCAAAACTAAAAGGCAGCCTATGGAATGGAAGAAGACATTTGCAAATCTGAACCAGTTTAAACACCAGTCAAAAACTGTAAGAATGCTATTTCCCCACCACCTAACCAAACTGGTTATTAACAGACTTAAAATATTTTCCAATCCAGTGGACAAAAACTGTATCTTATTTCAGTGTGCATTTTCCCCATCACCAGTGTGAACATCTGTTGCTATGTTTACTGGCCATTTCTGTTTCTTCCTGGTGAGTTGCCATTTCTCTATTTCTCTATTGGCCTGTCTAATTTTTCTCCTGAATTTATATATTCTCTTTGTATGTTATGAGCACTAAACCTTTATTAAATAGGCTGCAAGTGTTTTTCTCCTCTGTCCTTCAACCAATCAGTGAGTTTTTCTACATGAGAAGTTTAATTTTGGGGGGTGCCTGGGTGGCTCAGTTGGTTAAGCGGCCAGCTCTTGATTCTGGCTCAGGTCACGATCTCGGGGTCATGGGCTAGAGCCCCGCATCGGGCTCCATGCTCAGCAAGGAGTCTCCCCTCTCCCTCTACCCCTCCCCCCACTCTCTCACTCTCTCTCTCTCTCAAATAAATAAATAAATCTTAAAAAAAAGAAGATGTAATCTTTTTGTTACCAAGCCCGAGGTTCTTCATGACTTTCATGTCTCAGGTTTCTTACAGTGTTCTCACTTTCCCTCATTCCTAAGGAGACTGCAAGGTCAGTTTTGACTTTTGCTTTACACACAATGTTAACGCAGATGAGCCTTTAAAATATATCCAAGGATTTTGATTTCCTTTTGCCTTTCTTTGTTGTGTTATGCCCTTGGTTTTAATATCCAACTTCGTTGTACAGTAATCAGAGAATGTAACTTGTAGGATTTGAGCTTTTGTACATTTATGCAGTTTCTTTATGGCCAAGAACATGATCAATTTTGTAAAGATTTCATAGTGTTTTTTTTACAGATTTATTTTTATTTTACGGAGAGAGAGAGCACGCTTGAGTGGGGGGGAGGGGTGAGGAGGGAGGGAGGGAGGGAGGGAGAGAATCTCAAGCAGACTCCTGGCTGAGCATGGAGCCCAACTTGGGGCTCCATCCCAGGACCCTGAGATCATCATCTGAGCTGAAATCAAGAGTCAGTCGCTTAACTGACTAAGCCACCCAGGCACCCCAAGATTTCATAGTCAAATAAAAAAGAATGCATAGTCTCAGTATGTCTGAGACAAAACCCAGTTTTTCCCAATTCCTGTCTTTCTTCATTCCTTCTTACTTCCTTGCTTCCATCCTTTCTTTCCATCCCTGCTTCCTGTCTTCCTTCTCCCCCCTCTCTTTCTCTTGTTCTTTCTAGCTTGTTAACTGTGTTATTCAAATCCTCTATATTCTTACTTTTGTGTCTACTTCATTCAATTAAAAAATCTCTCAGTGTTTTTTTTTTAATAAAACTCTCCTTTCATTATCCTTTTTTTTTTCTTGATGTACATTTAACCCTTGAACAATATGGGTTTGAACTGCATGGGTCTGCTTATACAGGGATACTATGAAAGTACAGTCCTATAAATGTATTTTCTCTTCCTTATGATTTTCTTAATAACATTTTCTTTTCTTTAGCTTACTTTATTGTAAGAATACAGTATATAATACATATAACACATGAAATATGTGTTCATCGACTGTTTAGGTTCTTGGTAAGGCTTCTGGTCAACAATAGGCTTTTAGTAGTTAAGTTTTGGGGAAATCAAAAGTTATACATGGAGGAGCACCTGGGTGGCTCAGTCATTTAAGTGTCTGACTCTTGATTTCTGCTTAGGTCATGATCTTGGGGTGGTGAGATGGAGCCCCATGTCAGGTTCTGTGCTCAGCATGGAGTTGGCTTGAGATTCTCTCTCTCCTCCCTCTGTCTCTGCCCCTGTGTGCACTCAAATAAATAAATAAATAAGTCTTTTAAAAAAGTTATACATGGATTTTCAATTGTGTGGGGCATCGGTGCCCCTAACCATGAATTGTTCAAAGGTCAACTGTACTGTCCTGGTTATTAACATTCATAGCTAGTATATTATTAGAACACATGTTTTTATCAATATAAATTGTGCTCTCTTTTTATATATATAATGCTTTTTGTCTTGAATTCTACTTTGTCTATAACTCTCAAGTTGTTTTGAACTGCATTGGCCAGATAAATCTTTGTCTTTTTCCTGTATTATTATTATTTTCAACTTCTTTATGTGGTTTTATTTTAGGTATTTCTCCTTAAATACAGTGGGATTCTCTTGTTTGTTTCCCCCACTCCAAACTGAGAGTCCTTTAAGTGAAAAAATTCAGCTGATGGTCATTCCTTATAATGTCTGACATGTTTGTTATTTCACGTTTTCCATGCTTTATCATATTTTCTTGATTATTTTACATTTTACTTTTTGGTAGTTTAAAAGTATTACCTTGTATTTTTGTTCTGCTAGTGGTCGTCCTTAAACTCTTCACATTGAGAAGTTATTTTCCTTTCTCCATAAAAATGAAGCAATATGTACAGCCACCTCACTGAAACAAAATAAGAGTTGTATCACTGGTTATTTTATATCTTTCCTTTATTTCTTCCTTACTGCCTCCTCTGTACTGTTAAAATTATCTTCAATTTTGGTTCCAGATTGTTAATTTTTTACTTTGTGCCTCTTCTGTTTTATGAATACCTACTTAACAATTCCATTAAATTTCACTGCCATATTTTCAACAATTACTTGGTATTAACTATAAGTTTTACTGATATTGCTCATTTTATTGGTTTGTTATGTAATATTCTGTTTCTCAGCTTTATTTTGCTGAAGTACAACCAGAAATTTTATCTTTTTTGGTGTTTTGTTTTCAGAAAAGGTTATGTGGATGGTAAACTCGCTGAGTTCTTGTATATCTAAAAGTGCTGTGACCCTCTGCCTCATACTTTAATGATAGGAATCCAGCTTCAAAACACATTTCCTTAGCTCTTTATTTTATTTTTTTTAAGATTTTATTTATTTGACAGAGAGAGAGACAGCAAGAGAGGGAACACAAGCAGGGGGAGTGGGAGAGGGAGAAGCAGACTCCCTGCTGACCAGGGAGCCCGATGCAGGACTCAATCCCAGGTCCCTGGGATTGTGACCTGAGCCTGAGGCAGATGCTTAACGACTGAGCTACCCAGGCGCCCTCCTTAGCTCTTTATATAGATGTATATAAATATATATATATATTTATACATATGTATTTAGCATTAGTCTGTTGTTTTCCTGCTTTCTTTATTATAGATGAGAAGCTTGGTGTAAGCAACTGAGGTTACAAGTTTCAGAAATAGGCAACTTGAGTTTTAATGCCATTCCTACCACTAACTGTAGAACTGCCTTCTGTCAGTGAGGGTCTTCTTCCTCATGCATATGTATGAGATAAGCATGTGATATAGAGTCCTGCTGTAGCAAAGATTAAAGAAAATACTGAGCACAAATGAACAAGGGACTCAGTGATGAGAATGACAAGAGTTTCTTTTACCAGCCTTAAATGTTTTTCCCCCTCTCTGGAAACTTGTTCGGATTTTTCTTTATCCTTAAGAATCCCAATTTTCTACAATTTTGCCATAAAGGACTCAGTTGGCCTTTTTCTCTCTGAAAGCTCAAATCCCTTTCAGCTCAGAGACATTCCTTCAGATATTTATTTGGTTGCATCCTACCCTCCATCCACACATCTTTTCTCCTGAACTTCCTTACACAGCTGTTGGATTAGCGGACTATTCTCCACGTGCATTTATTCCTCAGGCTGCTGTAACACATGACCACACACTTCATGGCTTCAAAGAAAACAAATCTATTATATTATAGTTTGGGGGCTGCAAAGTTAGGAATGTGTTTCACTGGGCTAAAATCAAGGCGTCCAAAGAACAGCATTCCTTCTGGAGGCTCTGGGGAGAAGCCACTCAGTTACCTTCTACAGCTTCTTCAGGCCCCCTGCATTCCTTGGCTTATGGCTCCTTCCTTTCTCTTCAAACCCAGCTGCACATCATCTTTAAGTTTCTCTCTGACTGATGCCCCTGCCTCCTTCTTTCGCTTACAAGGGCCCTTGTGATTACAGACGTCTCCAATTTATGATGGTTTGACTTACAATCTTTCAACTTTATGATGGTGCAAAATCAATACACATTCTGTAGAAACTGTACTTCAGATTGCAAATTTGGATCTTTTCCCAGGCTAGTGATGTGAGGTATGATGCTTTCTGAGGATGCTGGGAAGAAGCAGTGAGCTGAGGCATCCAGTCAGCCACACGGTCATGAGGGTGAACAACCAACATACTGACAACCATTCTGGACCCATACAACCATTCTGTTTTTCCCTTTCATTACAGCATTCAATAAATTACATGAGATAATCAGTATTTCAGTATCAAATAGGCTTTGTGTTAGATGATTTTGCCCAAATGTAGGCTACTGTAAGTGTTGAGCACAGTTAAGTTCAGCTAAGTTAAACAATGACGTTTGATAGGGTAGATGTATTACATGCATTTTCCACTTACAGTGGAGGGATTTATTGGGACATTATGGTTATCCCCATTGTAGGTTAATGAAGATGTGTACATTGAGCCCACCCGAATAATACAGGAGACTGTCCCCATCTCAAAATCCTTAACTTCATCACATCCACAAAACCCCTTTTGCCATGTAAAGTAACATATTTGCAGTTTTTAGGGATTCAATAAGGGCATTTTGGGAAGGGCCATTATTCTGTCCACAACACTTTTTTACTTTCTACATGAAGTTCATCTCTTAGGCTTTTTACTTTGTTGTTGTTTTGTTGTTGTTGTTGTTGTTGCAAGAGTTCTTTATCTTGTTTTTTCGGCTTTCACAAATATGTATGCATTTTATTTCCACAGTGATATTTTCAATTTTCAAGAATTCTGATTCATCTTTAAAAAAAAAACTGGGAGGAAACTCACAATTATTTCTGAAGATGCTAATTTTACTTGCTTTAAATTTTTTTCTATTTTATGCATTAACTCCTTCTCCTAGGGGATTTTTCTGGGTATTCCTCCTATGAATCACTTCAGACTATTATATTTCATTCAGTATTAGTGATTAGGTTACATGTTCACATTTACAAATCAGGACCTAGATGAACAGAATTGGTATCTTGAGTTTGGCATTCTCATCATGTGTAAAAATCATGGTTTCTCCAACAATGGGTACAGATTCTGATGACAGAAGCCCTGGGTCCTTACACATAGTGGGGACTATGCCTGAGAAGCCCTTTTCTTAGGAGGTGTGGGGATTTATCTGCTATCTGGCTCACCGTGGCAACCAAAGTTACTTGGAAGCACAATGCTGCATTTTTTGGACCCTACTGCCTACTCTGGGGGCCTATCATAGATCATTCACCCTAAACAGCAAGCCATTCCTCCGGCTTTCCTCAGGGACAAATGCCGCATCAGCCTTCTAGATGGTACAGCTCCTTCATTCAGTTACTCCTCACTCTTTCCCTTCCCCTGATCTGGGGAACCCTCCAGAATTTGGCTGGGAAATCTCATATTTTCTTCATCCTGTCTTTTCTCCATTTTGCGTTGTGGGTTATTTAGCCTCTTCTCCATTAGAGAGGTTACCATCTGACTGAAACCTTTCAGAAATTCCTGAATATTCTGATCTGCTCATGGCAAGCTTCCTATAGTTTTCCCAGTGATAATTTTCTTCCTATTTCATGTACCTTGTGTCATTTAATGGGATGTAAGGCAGGAGACATACATAGTCAACTATCTTGAACTGCAGAATTCTTCTATCAGTTGTTCATTCTATTGCTGTGTATGTGTTTCTGTAAACTGTAACAAATATTTTTGAAAATGCATAAATAAAAGTGATATAGATGGCAAATAGATTGGTGGAAATTTTGATCTATTGCTCTCATGAATATAGAATCTCTGATTTTGTCTGAAGGACCCTATATTATTTATTGGATCATTCACTTATTTAGCAAATACACACACACACACACACACACACACACACACACACACACACACAGGGCTATGCTCTGCACTGGAATTGTTTGTTCATTTGTTTTTGATAACCTTTCTGTTCTTGGTGCCTATTAGCCATTGGGTTTAATTTGGCACTTTAGGTTCGTGAAAATCTGAGTATTTAACATGCATTATAGATTAACAATTTATCTCATTCAGCAGCTGGTTAGGGAATTCTGAAGGTCAGAAAATACATTTCCATGGACCATGGCTTCCCTGATTTCTAAATTCTTTACCGGAAACCATAGTCTGTCTTTGCCAGTTTGATTTCTGTCCATCCCCATGAGCACTAAATTTAAGTTAGAGCCACAGAGAGAATCTTTCTTCCAGAGTCGGAGCCCTGATTTTGTCGCCATCGCTCAGAATTCTCCAGGAGAAAGCCTTCCCTCCCTCTATCCCTTGCCATGCACGCTCTGTTCCTGCATCTGGACAGAGAGTCCTTTCCTATAATCCTGGATTTGGGCTTGTAGCCTGGATTTTCCCAACATATGTACAGACAGTTTCCACCCCTGCAGAATCAGCATGGGGTTATGGTACTCTCAGTCCTCCGTGGTTGACTTTGTTTTCATCTTTTCATGGGAATATCACATATTTGTTCCTGTATTTTGATTATAGTCTTCTCATCCACAAGTTAACATTAGTTTGATGTTGTCTAATGTTACTGTACCAATAACAATAATAGCAATGATGGCAGCAACAAGCATCATTTATTGCCGGCTAAGCACCAAGTGCGATCAATTTTAAGGGCTTTTAACTGAAAGTAATAGAAAATGAAACCATAGTTTCTTCAACAAGTGCTCTATTTTGGTCACATAATGAGAGGTCAGGGGGTTGGCAGCTTTTAGAGCCAGTCCAATTGTTCATTTTTATCCCTGATGAAACCACTGGAATTGTCATGGCCTTTTCCTTATGGTGATAGTATGACTCTACCAGCTCCAGCTATCATGTTCGCCATCAGAAAGAAAGGAGAAAAGGAAAGAATCCATATGAGAAAAGTAAACATAGAAACATAGCCAACTTCACTTGTGTCTAATTGGTGACACACAACTAATCCTAGCTGGAATTGTCTAGGAGAAGAAATTTAAGAATGCAGGTTGGGCCAACTAACTAACCTATGCTGGCCATATGTTTGGCGTACTCACATTATCTTATTTTGCACATTTGTTTCATTATTATTCTCCTCCCCATTTTACATAAAGATACTGAAGGTCAAAGAATTTATGAGACTAACCCCAAATCCTACCATTGGAAGGAGAAATAGTAGCCGGGATTCGAACCCATCTCCATCTTTCTCTGAAATTCCATTCTTTCCACTTTATTACACTCCCTCTCTGGATTGTTTATAACACACCAGTAGACCTAATTAAAGCAGGATTGAAGGAATAAATAAATGATGGGCTCTTTAGCTTTGGTGCTTATGCCTATGATTCTATGTAGGAAATAGTTCTATTAAGGGCCCTATACGCTCTCAATCATAAGGCTCAAATCCTTGGAGTCCTTAGATGGATGGAAAGAGCTTGGGAACCACCAGCCCAGATTCAAATCGCAATTCCACTACTTCCTAATATATGAACGATTATGAACCTATCACTTGATCTGTGTCTTTGAGTTCTCATCTTTCTCTCTGCCACCATTCTCTCCAAGTTTGGTTATGTATTGCAGCCAAATTAATTATCAAGAAGCACAGCTCCAAATTTATCAGTCCCTTGTCCAAAAACCATCAGTAGTTCTATGGTGGACACTGTGAACTATGTCCTCAAAAGGGACTGATAAGTCCTTTTCCCCTTAGCTTGCTTTACCACAGTGGCAGAAAATGCAAGGTACACCGAAGATCTCAGCCTCCCCTGCCGCTCGGGACATCATCACAAATTTCTAGTGAGATGTAAGTGAAAGTCTTAGGAGGGGCTTGACCAGCATGTCCCTTTATCCTGAACCCTTCTTCCTGCCTATAGCACACACCTGAGGCCAGAGGTGGAACAGCCATATTCTGACCATGAGGTGACAAACATGAGGACAAAAAAAAAAACTGCCTATGAAGAATGACAGAATGGAACAAATGGAAGGAGCCAGCATACTCCATGGGAGACCCATCACTGAGCCAGCATCCTGACTCTGGACTGCCTGCCCCCTAATTTTTTTTGCATGGAATAAACAAACTCCCTTCTCATTCAAACCATGTCTGCTATGTTTTTCTGCCATTTGACCCATTAGATCAGTCAGTATTGCTCTAGAGTGTGGCTTCAATCTTCTTTACAGACTTTTCTTCCTCCTCTTTCATTCCTAAACTGTGATTCCTCTAAACCAAATTCCTTACTGTTGCTACCTCTACTCCATGGCCAGGCTGAAGTGGGGCCTCCCTCCCCAACAAGTCTCCCTCTTGTTCCCTGACTGCTGTCATTTCTCAGTCCTCAGAACTTTGAGCTTTTGTAATCCTTAGCACTTTCTTGAATTATGGTTATTTAGGTATCTGTCTCATCTCCCCCTTTTGTGAGCTCCTAAAAGCCTTGTGTTATTCATGCAACCCCCTACGCGCACGCACACACACACACACACACACACACACGACACCTCAGTCCCCACACAGCATCTTGCTCAGGTGGGTCCTCAGTACCTCTTTAGTAATGGATACGTAGTAGTACATGTGATAGTTCGGGGGTTCTTTCCTTTCATTGATATACTTTATTTATCCCTCCTGCTAGGGACAAAGTTAAGTCTTGGTCAGTTGGAACAGTTCTCTGATGCAGAAGTATATCTTCCCTGAACTGTTCTTGACCTATTTGTGAAAACCTGGAAAGCAGGAGAGATGGCCTTGTGTTCAGTGCTCACTTTGCAGGACTCTTTCAGAGCCCTGCTAGGCACTGAGCAGAAGGAAGCTTTCAATTCTCTCCTTAGCAGACAGCATGATCTGTGCTGCTGGCCTGTTAACCACCTCCCAATTCAGCAATCTCTGGATAAGTAGACTGGAAGAAGCTTTGAATACAGACACCTAATGGGAACCTTGTCTTCTATGGAGACTCGCACAGCACCTTCTAAACGCTAGTGACCCAATAAATATATTTGGTTGGTTTGAAACTGTGATTTGAGTCCACATTTTCAAATAGGATTGCTTTGCTTTGAAATATGGTTCACTCGTTTATTATTTATGTGTATTATTCATACCCTGGCTATTTCTCAAACAGATTTGTGGTAACTAAAAGCTACAGGTACACCATAACCATTATGCCATTCAAGTGAGGTTAAAAGACAATACCAAACAACAAAAATGGCTCAGTGGTAAAAAGACCTGGGGTAGGATCTTAAAGTTCATCTCATTTATTCCTTCCAACAAAACTATAGGGTCAGTATTTTTTACAAATGGGAAAGCCAAGGACCAGAGAGGTTGAACAAATGGGAACAGGTCCTACCCTTGTGAATATTGGAGCCGACACTTAAACCCAGCACTTGCTGACTCCATGTCTGTACTTTGATCTCCACCACACTGTGATGGAACCATGGGTCGATGCACCCCGCCTGCTCTACTCTCGTGAATGAACCAAAAGATAAAAAAGAGGTGATTTAGAAAAATGCATTACAACCACCATAATTTAACTAAAATGTCCTATTCTCTGAAGTTCCCTAAGCCACTGGCATGTTAATGGAATGTCAGAAGGGAAGAGACCCCAAAAATCATCTAGTTTGCTCCCTCTTTTCTTCCAGGTGAAGAAACTAGGGGAAGTGACTTGCCCAAGGTACTCAACATCAGTGGTCCGTCTGTGCCAACTTACTCCCTCAGGACTCCTCAGCAGCTGGGAGACTCTAACTCCCTTTCTGCCTAGGGATTGGGTCAGAAACTCACAAAGGATGGATATCTCTAGTGGACCCCCATTTACTAAAAGGTGTTTCACAGATGCTTTAGCAGGCAATGTTTGGTCATGTGTTTTGTTACCTTTGATGGTAACTTTCTTTTCATGCAGGTGAAACTTCCATTTAAGGATTTGTGCCCAAATGGTTTTGTAAAGGTAGAAATGCCCATATGAACAGGAAAGTCTAATTACAAAATAATTGATGTGGCACTAGTCTGCAAAGGTGGCCTCCAACAAACACAGCTTCCCAGGAGTCCTTCTCTTGCATACTCAGGTACTGGTGCACTTGATTCTTGGCCGGCCCTGTGTAACCAATAGAATGCAGCAGCAGTAACATTGCATGACTTCAAGGCTAGATTATAAGAAGCCTTGCAGGCCCCTCCTGGGTCTTTGGAATGCTCACTCTTGGGGCTTTCTCTCTCAGAATCCAGACACTATGCCCAAGAAGCTGAAGCCACCTGGAGAGGCCATGTGTAGGTTTTCTGATTGATAGCCCCAGCTGACTCCCAGCCACATTCTCAAATCGAGTGCCGGTTTGGGGAGTGACCCAACTTAACATCTGGCCCAGAGAGCCTTCAGAGACTATAGTCCCAGACTGCAACCACATGAAAGACCCCAAGGGGAAGCCACCCATCTGAGCCCAGTCAATCTAAAGAACCATGAGTGACAGTAATAAATTGTTGTTTTAAACCACTGAGTTTTGGGATGATCTGTTAGGTAGCAGTAGATAATGGGAGTAGTAGAAAATATCAAAAGATTATTTTTCTCTCCAGTTTCCACAAACTCAGTGGCAAAACATGATAAATAGCTACGAAGATCTAGGAGATGGTCAAATTGAAATTTATTTAAACTCCTTTCCCATCCCACCCCCAATTGTGCTGCTTCTGGCTAAGTTATTTCTTTCATTCCTAAGCGAGACACTAGGGATAGAAGGATCTTGAAAAAGGAATGCAATTTAAAAATACCTATTGAGACAAGTATTTTGACATTTGAAGGAAGAAAAAACAATTTAGGATGCTTTGAAAGCTTTCCAATGTTTACTTCCCTATTATTTCACTCTGAGCCACAGAAAATAGTCTTACTCTACTGTCTAGTTATTTGGAGAAATCTACAGTGACATGATGGATCCTTTAAATGTTTTAATTGAAATATGCAGTAGAACATTTTACATACAGGTAACTTATTTTATATCTCCCAAATTGGACCAAGCTAATTTTTTTTCTTTCACTATTTTTTTCTTTTTTTACTTTTTTCCCCTCATTCTCTCTCTCTTTTCCTTTCTTTTATTCCTCCCTCCCCTTTCCCTCCCTTCTTCATTCCTTTCTTCCTCCTCCTCTGCCTTTTTATTCTTCGCCTTTTCTCCTTCTTCTTCTCCCTTCCTCTCCTCCTCCCCCTTTTCTGCTCCTCCTTCTCCAGCTTCTACTATCAAGGCCAGCCTCTGATTATCATTTACTGGGGACATGGGAAATGAATCTAGAAGAAGTCTTGTTTCAGGGGCCTCTGTCAGGTGTCACAGTGGGTGATCTCACACACTTTATTTCCTTGAATCTTCACAACAGGCCAGCCAAGCACTAATGTTCCTATTATGCAGATGAGGAAACTGAGGCTGAGATCAATTCAATAACTTGCCCAGATTCACTGAGCCAGAAATAACGGCTAAAGCAGGAATTAAAACCTTGTTCTGTCTTATTCCAAAGACCTTACTCTTTGCACTAGACCACCTGCATCTGGCATCAATATTCAGTTCCATGGGCTGCAAGAAAGTATATAGAATAATTGTCCAGGGTGTGCCCTCATCTCAGAATCCCTGTCTGTCTTTGGGTATGATTGATAATATGCTCTCAAGAACTGTTCTCACTTCCATTCCACATCCCAGCCCTGTGGGCCTGCTTACTTCTGCCCACAGGGTCCTTGCTGGGGACCCACTCTCAAATAATAGTTCTAATGGAGATGGGGGAGTATTGAGAGAAACCCCAACTGGATCCAAAGACTTGCTATTTATTTCACTCCTTTCTCTTTCCAGCTTTGTCAAGAATACGATTGACCATGATAGCTCCCATAGATGGATTTCGCGGTGGGTTCCTTTAAGAAAGGAATCTTTAAACCTCCTTGTGTGTCATATTTTCCAATGGGCGGCTCATTGACAATGCAGCTTCTACTGTTGCACCCAAAGATCTGATTCAGGGGGAACTAAGATGGACATAGGAATTAGAGTTTCAAGAAGCACTCACATGATTCTAATGTAGTAGTTCTAAGACTTTGTGGAATGCTGCCTAAAGATGAAACAGATCAATTGTACCTTTGAGTTACTTTGGAGGAGGTATTGTTCCTTAGGAAATTTGTGCAGTTGGCAGCAGCAGTTTTTATAGCTACTCAGGCTCATCTGTGCCTAAGACCACACTGCTAAATTCACCCACAGCACTCAAAATACCTCTAGAAATGGCTCTAAGGAAATGGACTTTGGAGACGGTGTGGGTGGCTGGAGGAGGATTCACCCCGCCCCCAATTACTGGACTGGCCATCTCTGGTGGATAGTTTGGAGAGACAAAGCCCCTCTTTTTGCTCCTGCACCATCTATTTTGAGTGTTCCTGTGCTAAGATCCGTACTCTCTGCCCAGGACTAAGGACTTTCCTGGAAGGCAGGGTGGTGACTTTAAAAAAAGCCTGAGAAACCTCATCTTTGCCACTCTCCTCACTGCCCGACTCTCTAGGACAGATGTTCTGGGGCCCATGGCCAACACTCTATCTGCTGTCACTTCACATCCCAGGATGGCAAATCTGCTTTGCTTCCTTCATTCCATCTATAGGTTTGTAGCTCTCAGCTAGTATAGTCCAAGTGCTGGGTAGATTTTGGAGGTTGAAGTAAAGGGAAGATGGAAAGGTAAGGAAGGCATTGGTCCCTCCCTGAAGGGTCTCTCCATTTAATGCGAAGGTCAGGGTGATCATGGTAAGAAGCCAGTACATTCATGTGATGAAATGAAAATCTCACTCAACTGCTAATGGGAAAGCTAGCACAATGGGGAGGGACCCAGAGACCCAGAGGAGGCTGTTACCTGTATATGGGCTCAGAGCAGGTTTCAAGGAGGACTGCCCTGATCTTAGGAGGATGTATGAGATTTTAACCAAGTAATATGTGTCATGAGGAAAAGAAGGAGCATATTTTAGGAGAGGGGAAAAGAAAGAGCAGATATGGGGAGTTGTAGAAGGGTTCGTTTTGAAGAAGAGCCGGGAGTTCACCTTGGTAGAAATTTAGGACACTGAGAGACAAGAGCTGGAAGACAGGAGCTACACGGGAAAAGTTAAGTGAAGGGCAGATTGTCCAAGTGCATGAATGCTGTATCCAGTGGTGGGGACTTTATCCTCTTCATCATGGGGAGCTAGCAGGGAGACTGCAGTCATTCAACAAGTCTTCATGGGGTGCATCCCATCCAGGCACCGTGTTAGTTGCTGAGAGGGTAATGGTGAGAAAAAAAATCAGACAAAAAAGTTCTGCCCTCTGAGAGCTTGCATTCTTGTATGAAGAGAAAGACAACAAAATAAGTAAAATACATTGTATGTCAAGTGGTACTTTGGGCTGACTGTGTCTCCCAAAGATGTGTTGAGGTCTAACCCCTGGTGCCCAAGCATGTGAATGTATCTGGCAATAGTCTTTGCAGATACAATCACGTTAAGATGAGGTCATACAGGATTGGCATGAGCCCTAATAAATCCAATGGCTGATGTCCTAATAAGAAAGTCACATGATGACACGGGTACACAGACACACAAGGAAGAATGCCATGTAATAATGAAGAAAGAGATAAAAATGATATATTTACAAGCTGAGGAACACAAGGATTGCCAGCACAATCACAAGCCAGGAGAGCATGGAACAGATTCATCCTCAGAGCCACCAAAAGGAAACAACCCTGCCAGCACCGTGATTTTAGACTTCTGGCCTCCAGAACTATGAGACAATAAATTTCTGTTGTTTTAAGCCACTTAGTCTGTCTTAGCTTTAGGAAACAAATACAGATGGTATAATTGCTATGCAGAAGAAAAGACTGGAAAGGGACATAGGAAATGTCAGGAGGGTGGGAGGAGTGGTCTTCTAAACAGTGTAGTAATGGAAAGCCTTGCTGAGAATAGGGCATAAAGTCAAAGACCTGCATGGGTTACATCGGCAAGCCATTGGATATTTGGGGCAGAGTATTCCGAGTCAGGAAAAGGGAGCAGCAAATGAAAAGGTCCAGAGGCAAAGCCTTGTGTGGCCTGTCCTAGGGAAGGCTGGGAGGCTAAAGTGGGGGATAGGGGAGGGAAAGGCAATGAGGTCATAGGGAACCTATGTGAGGTCTAGTGGGCCATGTTAAGGACTCTGCTTTACTCTGAGAAAGCTGAGGGATTTCTGTAGGGTTGTGAGTAAAGTGACAATCTGCTTATGGTTTAACAGAATCACCCTGTGTTGAGTCATTGAAAGGACTCAAAGCTGAGTCAAGGCAGCCAGTGAAAAGGCTGTTGGCAACAATCCAGGAGGAGGATGATTATGTCTTGAGCCAAGGAGGTAGCACAAGAGTTGGTGAGAAGTGTTCAGATTCTGGATATAATTTGAAGGTAGAGTCAACAAGATTTGCTGGTAGGTTGCATATGGAATGTGAGAGTAGGAGAGGGGTCAAGGAGGATTCCACGATTTTTGCCTGAGCCACTGAAAGGATGGAGTTATCATTTATCGTTTTGTAGAACGTTTTGTAGAAGAATGCAAGCAGACAGGTTTGAGAGAGAACATCATGTTTGGGTATGTTGAATTTTACATACTTATCACATTTCTAAGTGGAGATATTGAATAGGCAATAGGATATAAGCATCTGGAATTCAGGAACATCAGGCTATGCTAACAGTAAAATATTGGGCTATGATGAACATACATGGTCTTTAAAGCCAGTACTGATGAAATCACACTGGAGAAGCTCAAGGAGTGAGTCCTGCAACACCCAATAGTAAGATGGGAAGGGGTTGAGGCAAAATCAGTAAAGGAAACTAAGATGGGTCTACCAGAAAAGGAGCAGGAAAACTAGAAGTGCTGGTATGCTGGAAACCAGGAGAACATACTCTAAAATGGAAGGAGCTGCTCATGGGTCAGGTATGATGAATACTGAAACTGACCACCGGATCAACACTGTGGAGGCCATTAGTGACCTTGATGAGAGCAGTAGTAATGAGTGAAGGGGGAAATCATCATTAGTGTGATTTATAAAGACAACTTGAGGACTTCTGCTGTAAAGTGCAGCAGAGAAATATGGTTATAGCTCAAGAGGGAAGGGAAATCATGAGGGGATTTGTTTTCAGTTGAAAGGAATAATGGCATCCGTGTAAGATGATGGAAATGATCCTGGTGAGAGAAAGAAACATTTTGATTATTTTTAAGTTGGTTTGCATACAGGTAATATGTATACGTGATATGTATGTGTATGTGTGTATGTATACACAACTTCACTGATCCTCTCAAAATAAAATCAACCCAAAATTTAGTCCATTCAAAGTACTATGGAATAAATATGACCATACTTCTCTCCCCAATCCCCACCGTCCTACAAAGTGATGACCCACTAGAATAGTTTGGCATGACTCCTTCCAGACCTGTGCAAGGCACAGCAAATCTGTCCTATCAGTAAACTGTTCCATCAGTACCTTAACTAAGGTAGACCCCACCAGAATTTCTCCTAGAAGGCTTTCCTTTCTAAGAGAGGTGCCAAACTATTACTCTGTTCTGGGAAAGGAGAATAAATAGTGACTTCTGAGGTTCTAAAAGGAAAACTTGCCTGGACCCCTTGGTGGATTTCCTAGAGAGGGAAGGAGGGTGGCAATGTTGTGTCTCCAAGCTGGAAGATTCCAGCCTTGACTCAGTGTTCTATGGCCGGCAGGAGCCCTGGGAGATGGCTGCAAAGGAACTGAGAGAGCTGAGCATGGAAAGCCTCACTCTCAGCTGACCTTAGCTCAGAAGGCATGGAGAGCTCATCCTTCAAGTACCAAGTACAGATGCCTAGGTCAGGGAGCATCATTACAACCAAGCATCACTATCACAGACCACAGTGTGGGAGACCAGTCTTCACAATGACATTTTAGGAAAGCCATCCCCATTCAGCTGCATCTTTTGGGTCTAGAAGCTGGATTGACATCCTTCCCCAAAACACATGCACACACATGCACACACACACAGAAATCACAGTTGTCATTAATGAGATTCCAAGGGTTTGTGGACAATTTGTGGGATGGGCAACCACAAATGAGATCTTGGATTTCCTTGTACTAAGGCATATGGGGGCTAAAATGATCAGCTGGGGAAGATGAAAAGGGATATGATGATGTAATACTATGATTTTATGAAGTTTTTTGTCAGTTACTTTATTTATATTTATATATATATACTTGTATAAATATACACCTTTAAATATATGAACATATCTTTTATAGATGTAAACATGCACATATTAATAGATAATACTGTACATGTTGCAGTATTTTGCAACTTTCTTTCATTCTGGTTTTTTTTTTTTCTTGTTAACCAACACTCTGAGATAGGTATCTATTTTAAAGTCAGGCTGTATAAGTCTATTCTTTCTTTTTAGCCACTGTGAAAGTTTGCCAAGGTATTTGATCATGCCTCTATTGATGAGCCTTGAGAATGCTTCAATTCTTTACTATTACAAAAACTATTGCATCTAACATTTTGCACCCATGCCTTTATACACTTGAGCAAGCAGTATAATAGGTTATGTCAGTAGAAGTGGACTTGCTGAGCCCAAAAAGTCACAAACTTGTAATTTTAAAGGATTCTACCAAATTGTCCTCTTCAGCACTGCCTCCCTCCCACATCAGTATAACATGCTCTCTTTCCCCCTTGGCTTTGCCATCCATGGAGATTATCAGTCTTTAAAATTTCTGCTGATTTGATAGGTGAAAAATGCTATCTTATTGTAGGCGGCATTTGCATGTCCCTGATTGCTAGTGAGGTTCATCACCTTTTCATATGTTTATTTGCCTTTTGTCCTTTTATGTGAATTGCCTATTCGTAGCACTTGCTCTTTTTTTCTCTTAAGGCTGTCCTTTTCATATTCATTTTTATGAGTTTGTTTTATAGATCATGAATATTAACCATTTTTCTGTTTTAGATGTTGCAAATATTTTTTCCATTTTATAATTTGTCTTTTAAATGTGTTTATAGTGACTTTTGCTGAAGTTTCACAGAAACTTCCATTTTTAAGATATAAAATCTGTAAATCTTTTCCTTTGTGGTTTCTGGGTTTTGTTCTTGCTTGGGAAAGCTTCCTTTAGCATTAGATTATAAAAAAAGAAAACACTATCCTATTAATTTAATCATGGTGGGATATTTTTTCTGCATTTATGTTTGTAATCCATCTCAAGATCATTTTTAGTTTGTCTTTGAAAAAGAGATCTAACATTTTCCAGTTACTCAATTTTGTGAATAAATCACCTATCCCCACTAATCTGAAATGCAACTAAGTTTCTGAATGTGCGCATAGCCCTGTAGTATGCTTTCTCTTTTCATTTTTCTCATTTCTTCATGCACCAATACCGCAAGATTTAAGTGTTGCCATCGTATTATTCTGTATGTTTGCACACTCAACATTGATTTTTTTATCATGCTTTTGCATAGGTCTTTTATCTACTTATTTATTTTTTATTACCAAAACCTATTGAATATGCCAATAAACATGGTTTCCTATAGGAGATTGGGCAGGGAGTTGAGAACACTAAGAGTACTAAACAGTAAGGAAGACTTTGTCCTATTAAAATAGAGCACATTAATAGATAGGTACGGTAAGGCCAACCAATGAGGAGATGATTGCCATTGAAAAGAGTTTGTTACCGTTCCGAAGAGGAGGAGGCAGGCCATGCCAGGGGAGACCACACCAGGAAGCACCAGGGTCTGTCATCAGCAGAGGGTGAGGAGGGAATGGAAGGCAGGAGGCTTTATTATGGTTTCTTTGGGAAGGAACCATGAAGGCAAGGTAAACAGGTTTAGGATTAATTCATCTGAATAATTTTACTGAGCTCCGGGGCAGAGGGACAGTCCCTAGTTGTCTGATACCCAGAGCTGGGGTAATTTGGGCCAATGAATAGTGGCCCAGGAGTATAAAAGCCCAATAAAGGAGATGGTAGGGATGTGGACTCTGGATTGTTTGGTTTGATATGAAAAGCACACTCCCAGGGCAAGTTTTTTGTATCTAGAAATTGGCTAACCTTGGGAGTGGCCGTCCCTCCCGGATCAGCCCAGCTCCAGATGTCAGAGCATCAGAATACAGAATATAAAAGACATAGTTAATACACTACCACTCAAAGATTGGTACCATCAGTGCATTTCACTCCTGGACATGTTTCACTGCTTTTCCTTTTTTTTAAAAGAATACCCCTCTCTGATATGGCTTTGAGGAACATCTTTCTATTCCATTCCTGCTCCTCAAACTTATAGATATCCCCATGGAATTTCTCCAGGATGCTGTTGGGAGCATTTGGCTCTCCTCTCTGCTTGGATTTTTTTTTTTTTAATAGGCTTCGGGTCACTCTGTTCTATAGTCTTCACTTCCTGCCAAACCTAACTCATTTGTTCTTTAACATTCAAAAATTCCTCCACGTGTCTGTTCATTCCTGTTTTCCAGAGCTTTAATTGATTTAATCTTTACTTTGTACCTTTCTGTTCATTGTAATAATATTGGGAGGCAGAGGGGAGGTAACCACCATCTTGAACAGTGATGTCATAGCTCTAGTCTAATGGGAGAGAAAGGGGAAAAAATCCATGTGTTAGAAAGATAGTCTTGGCAGCAATAAGGAAGATGAGGAGAGGAGGGGCAGAATGGTGGGAGGAGGACCATTTAGAAGGCTTGTGCCACTATTTACAGTGTTTTGACTCCCCAGTAACTTCAGTTCTAGTGGCTTATTCTAAAGAAATACACACATTAAAATGCATGTGCAAAGAATATTCATCATCGCATGATGTTCAATGGAGAATAATTGGAAGATGTCTGACAGAGAGGAGTGGTTACATAAGTATGATAACTATCTAATAAGATACTACACCAGATACTTAAAGTTCAATTTTGAATAATCTTGAATCATGACAAAATTCTCATGTGATAATGGAAAGAAAATTTTTTAAAGATTGTAGAGCTATATATTATATATTTTATTTTAATAAATGAAGATAATCTAATCTATTAACAGTGGGTATTTTTGCATGTTGGAATTATGAAATGTTACTGTTATTTATATCTGTTTTTCATATCTTATATAATGAGCATATATCGTATTTGGAATGATAAAAAATATTATGTTAAAAGCAAAACCTGGAGCTTCAGGTTGGTGAATAACGGAAGTGCTGGGAGAGGTGGGTCACGCAGAGAGGCCATGGAAGCTCCACACCCTTTCCCTATGCCTTGCCTTGTGCATCTCTCCCATGTGGCTGAACCCAAGTTGTATCATTTTATAATAAACTGGAGATCTAGTAAATAAGAAATAAATACAAACATATATACATATATACATATAAATCAAACCTGAACTGATGAGACCCTCGCTCAGGCAGACAGACACCCTGTTTGTTAGTGAATGAAGAGTTATAAATTTGAAAAACATTTACGGGGCCCATATGATGCATTAAAATCCTGAGAAAAGGAGTCATCAACTCATGTGACCATCTAGTTGTATAATCAGAATAAATGTTTGGATTATAGAAGATAATGGATCAAAGGCTTTTGTAGGTCTCACACATTTTGCAGATGTGGACCCTGGTGCCCAAAGAGCTAAGTTTTCTGCCTAAGGTCTCTCTGCCAAGTTAAGGCAGAGCCAGGAATATTTCAGTGTTGGGCAGTAACTTGAAATAAAATGCTATGGCAGCTTATAATTCTTCCAAGTGAGTAGTATGGACTTTTGTTGGCATTCTTAAATGGCTGGGATAATTTCAGGAGTTTTTCTGAGTCTCACCAGGATTCTTGAGGTCACACTTTCTCCCTTCTGTAACTAATGAAGAGGCTCCCAAACTTATCTACTTAACAAAATTATGTAGGGAACTCTTAAAAATATTTTTAAAACATTAATATTAAAAATTAAGTCCAGGGAGCCTGGGTGGCTCAGTCAGTTAATTGTCCAACTCTTGATTTCAGCTCAGGTCATGATCTCAGGGTCATGAGATTGAGCCCCATATTGGGCTCTATGCTGGGCATGGAACCTGCTTAAGATTCTCTCTCTCCCTCTGCCCATCTCCAACAACCCCCACCCCCAGGACCCCAGCACGCACATGCTCTTGCTCTCTCCCTCTAAAAAAAAAAAAAACATTAAGTCCTAGACCTCACCTTGGATCTATTGCATTAGAATCTCAGTGGGATTAGGTCTTAGAATCAGACTTTTCAGATTCCTGCAAGTAATTCTGATGCACCATCAGCTTTGGGAGCCATTGTGTTTTTATACCTCTCTGCATTCTTGGAAAATGGGTAAGTAGACAGAAAATGTAAAAAGGTTAGCCGACCAGTGAAAGACCTTCAAAACATACAATGACCTAAAGGAGATAGGCTGTAAAATGACTTGAAATTGTTGTCATCCAAAAGAATATGCGTGCAGCATCACAGTGATACTGTGTCCTCGAACCCTGGATGGTATACGGCACACCCGATGGGCAGGTGGCCAATGAAATGTGCGCTTGCTTCAGTCTGTCTCTTTGAGACCAATCTGTTCACAGAGTACCTTGAAGGAGTTGAAGTAGTTGTGTTAAGCATTATAGAGAATAAAAGCTGTTTTTATAAATGGAGAATCACCCTGGGGTAGGACGGTCAGGGAAGAATAAATAGTTATAATAATAGCAACCATTTACAGAGCACTTATTTTGAGCCAAGAACTGTGATAAATGCATTAACCACATTTATCTCCTAAATGCTTACGATGTGTCTATCACAAAGGAATTTGTCAAGATAGACTAAATATGATGAGGTAGCAGACAATCTCAAAATATCAGTGGCTTAAAACAACAAAGGTTTATTTCTTGCTCATACATCTTGTCCATTTGAAGTTTGGCAGGGGACTCTCTTCCATGTCGGTTTCACTCAAGGACATTGGCTGATGAAGTCCCCACCATCTGGAATGTAACTTGTTGCCAAAGCTGGGAAAAGGGAAGACAGAGAAGAGTGCATCAGCTCTTCTATGTGTCCATCCTGAAGTGACCCAACTCACTTCCATTCTTTGGCCAATGTAACTCACAAAGTGAAATGAACTTGATGGGATGAGGAAATGAAATTTTCTCAAGTGAGAGGCATCACAGAACTGAAAATATCAGAGAGCTGCACTAATATCTGACACAGGATTGTATTTTTATACCTTACTTTAAAATGAAGGAACTGCCTCGCTGTTAGAATGGCTAAAATTTAAGAAACCTACTAATACCAAGTGTTTTCAAAGATACAAGGCAATTTGACCTCATGCATTGCTGGTAGGAATGCAAAATGGTACAGATGATCTAGAAAAAAAATAGCTTAGCAGTGTCTTTGAAAGGTAAATGTATACTTACGATATGGGCCAGCAATCTCTCTCCTGGGTTTTTATCCCAGAGCATTGTTACCTACTGAGAGCATTTTTGCCCTGCCCTCCCTGGAACATTCAGTAATATGAGGAGACATTTTTGGTGGTCACACTGGTCAGAGGATGCCACTGGTATCTAATGGGTAAATCCAGTGATGCCACTAACCATCTTACAAAGCACAAGACAGCCTCCTACATCAAAAAATTATCTCACTTAAAATTCTGCACATAATAATACAGTCATTGAAAAATTCTGCATTAGAGAAGTGAAAACTTACATTCACATGAAAACTTTCCCAAAAAAGTTTGTATGAGCATTAGTCATAATCACTGGAAACAACCTAATGTCCTTCAGTGGATGAATGGATATACCTATATGGTGGAATATTACTCAGCAATGAAAAAGAATTGCTGGTGGGCGCAACAATACGGATGAACCTGAAATACACTATACTAAGCAAAGGCATCCAGTCTCAGAAAGTTATTTACTGTATAATTTCATCTATATGACATTCTGGAAAGGACAAGGCAATAGGGATGGAGACAATAAAGAGTAGATCAGTGGTTTCCAGGGGTAAAAAGTGGCAGAGATAATGAAATTGTTCTGTGTCCTGATCTTGGTGGTGTTCACATGAATCTGCACATGCGCTAAAATGCATTGAACTGTACTCTCCCCGAAAAAGTGAATTTTATTATATGTAAATCATTTTAAAGTTTAAAAAGTCAGTTTAAAAAAAAAACCCACAAAGGAGTGGGGTCTGAGAGACTTCCCTATGACACAGAGCTTGAAGTGGTAGAACAGGGAGTAGAACCCAGATCCCCTATGGCTGCAGAGACCTCCCTTTGCATAAAGCTGTCTGCACAGGGAAGGACACTGAGCTATGAGCAGAGCTTAAATGACTTTGAGGATCGAAGGTATTTGTTGTTCAGTTGTATTGACTGTTGAGAGTGTTAAGTTTACTCATGGTGACTTGCATACCCTTGTAATAATACCATGGCTCTCTGGTTGCCTGCAAATAAAAATCTAGACACAGGTTAAAACCACCCTCCCCACTCTGACTACCCCTCATCGTGCCCCACACAGGATGCCCAAGAGTAAGCATGGAGACATGCCACCAAGGGGAGAGACCCAGTTCCAAACTCTGTGCCCTTAGGTAAAGGAGGCATCCTAGAGGACTGAGAAAGCAGACTCTCAGTCTCTTGTGCCATAGTGTTATTTCAGTTTGCATCTCCAGTTCTTTTTTCAGGGCTTCATTTAGTAATACTCTTGCAATTTTTAGCTCTAATAGTGAGCAATTGCCTGATGTGCCACAAACAAAACCAGGAAGAGCTGAGTACCAGTGTTTTCAGCACATTTTACATTGGGAACAAGGTTAATATAATACACCGTGTTAATAATGAGGTCATATTCACGAACCTAGCTCTCTCTCACATGACTTTTTGGTACATGTTGTCAGGGGCTATTCTAATCAGCTCTGCCCACCTCCTGACATTTTAATCTCTGAAACAATTACTAATGTTTAGGAAACAACTTGAAAAGGACTTGAATAAAAGAGCAGAGGAAGGAGAACTGAGTTTTGTTTTGTTTTTTAATAATTACTCCCAGAGTAGATGCTGAGATAGCAATGTTTTAAAATGGAATTAATAAAATAATATTGGGGTTGGAGACCACCTACAATAGGAATAGTCCTATATTAACACAAAAATGATTCTTGGGTCCCATGGGAAGCTTTTCCAAGCAATGCCATCTTCCGTTAGTTTCCAGAAGGGATAGTCTTACCTCCCAAGTTCAGCAACTACCCTATAGTTCTGTCCATGAAGGCCACATTCTTATAACATTGTTTAGCATCCTTTGAGGATTTACATGTATAAAAATGGACTTAGAGCAGAGTTCTGGCTTTCCAGGGAATGACTATTCCCCCACATTTCCCCCACACTCTGCACAGAAAAGTCGTAAAACAGATTATGCTGATTACAAGCCATGGTGAGCTGGGTCTTCTTCCACAGAGAAAGGAGGATTGATGAGTATGGAAAGAAAAGGGGGCTCACATTTATTAAAAACCTGTTGCATGCCAGGCACAATACTAGCTATTTAAGGCACATTGACCTATGTACCTATGAAATCCTCCCCAAGTTCTGTTTATCAGTCAGGGTTCAGTTGCAGAACACAAACACCTCTTTGGTAACTTAGAGTAATTTAACACAGAATGAGCACTGGGTGTTATACGCAACTAATGAATCATTGAACACTACATCAAAAACTATATGGTGGCTAACTGAATATAAAAAAAAAAAGAATGTAACATCATTGGAAGGGTCAAAGGAGTGCTGTAGGCTGGGCCTCCAGGAACAACTTCCAGAACAATATTGTGGAAACCAGGGAGCTGCTCCCAATGCAGCAGTCGGAGGGGGTAGGACCAGAAACCCATCCCAGCCAGCACAGCTGCTTCTCAGCACTCCTACAGCCAGTCATGAACACAGGAACTCTACTGCAGAAAAGCCCAGTGTCTCCACAGCTGTGCTTACCAACAACTCAAGGCAAGGAACAAAAAATTTGTCTCTGCCTTGCATCTATGTTTCAGGCCCCACACAAGTACTTCCTATCGGTAGAACCTAATTCCCTTCTGAATGTTGGCCACAAGAGAGTCTGAAAAGTGTAGGTTTCTAGCTTTCCAGCCTCTGCAATACTGAGAAGACCAGAAGGATGCTGAATGCCAAACACCCAATTCACTGCACCCTGCAAAGTAGTTAGTGTTATTCTTCATATGAAGACATGGAAAACCAGAGAAGTTAGATAACTTTAACAGGGTTGTACATGCTGGAAAGGAGTAGTACCAACATTTGAACTTATCTTAGGCTCTCTCCAGAGTTATTTATTGGGTACTTAGCTCTATTACATTGTTCGAAGTGCCTTCAAATATTCTTTTTTAAAATCTTTGCAGCCACTTTGTCACATAAGTATTAAGAGTCCCCATTTTGCAGGTAAGAAAAACAAAGTACAGAGACTTATATAACTTGCCCTAGATCACATAGTCAATAAGGAATAGAGCTAGAGTTCTTAGACATGATACTTCAATGCTTCTCTCTTCCCTGCAGCACACTGCACTCCTGACAGGGGATGTTTGACCAGCACCATTGTTGAGATCTCCATCTCTCAACACTTCCCAGGGCAACAACATTTCATTAGTTTATGAAGTAAGGTGATAATTCTCTGAAAGTCATTTGTGTATCCTTAGCTAACTGGTGCAGAATATTTGGGGACTCTGAAGAACAAAATATTCAGTATGGTACTGGTAAAAATCTAATGACTGGCTCTCTGAAAATAAGAGCCTTGATTTGTAGCCTTTGCCAATTTCCATGGCATAAGTCCTCCTACTGCATTCGATGTCAGGCTCACCGGCTCACAAAATTCCTGAAAATTTGATAATTGACTCTTGCAAGCCAGAATGAGCCAGCTCCAGATCGTACTACAAATACTCCTTATTGTTCAGGACTTGGGATAGCCTGGCAAGGAAACTTACATCCTTTCTATGTGTGGCGTGCTGGCATGTGTTGAGATATCTGAACACTGGAGAGGTTCTGATAGAAGGCAAATAGCAGGGAGAGACGAAGAGGTGTGAGAGAGGGAAAAAACAGAGTAAGGTTAGCATGAGCCTGCAAGATGGGCTCGATAATGTCTGAGGGAGCATGGATTTGGGGTGCTATTCTTGAATCCCCGTGGTCTTGGACCTCTGGATTACCAACTAGCACTAAAATGGAGAGAGAATGGAATTTTTAGGGCCTCAAGACACTTTGTGGGAGAGCTCCCTCCCCACATGTAGGTGAGTGCTGAAGCTGGAAATTGAAACTCTGTCTTTAGGGTTCCAAGTCACTCTGTGGAATAGCCCCAGTCCTTTTTGCTAGAAGGAGGAGAAGGCATTTCCTTTCCAGAGATTCAGGTAAGCACCAGCATGGTAGTGATGCTCAGTAGAGAAAAATTACCACTGCCCTTCTCTTCCTTAGGTCTTTAACATGCTATTCCATAGCTGGAGAGGTTGGTCCTTCTCTTCTCCTGATGAAAATCCTATCCCTCAGTCAAAGTTCGGATTCCATCTTATGTAAGACACTTTATCAAAATCCCTGTAATTGGAATTAGTTTTTCTTTCCTTTGCTTAAATTCTCCTTTAAATTACACATTTCATCTTTATTGGCATTATCATTAATTATGTATATGTGTTTCTCTGACAGTAGATGATGAATTCTTTGAGGGCAGGGTGGGAGCTCATTCATGTCTATAATTCTGCTTGCATAACAAAGAGCCTGTCACCTACAGATACTCACTAAATAATCCTGGCCTTGGTAATGCAGTGTGCAGAAGGGCACCCGGTCTTAGAGTACGTTTTTCCCCCAAAAGGAGGAGGGGAGTTAGAGGGGGAGAAAGGAAAGAGAGAGGTGGGAAAGGAAGAAAGAAGGAAGGATGTAAGGAGGGAGGGGGGGGAAGGATCTCTACTCCTAACTCATTCATTGTTTGGTCTAAAGGTGGGGGGTGCATTCCCCTGCCCCATGATCTGAGATTAAAAACATGGCTTTGGAGAAAGGCAGAGAATCACTTTAAAACATTTTAGAGCTACCTACCTGAGAATCTTCTTCCATGACATAAGTGTAATTTCCCTGTATTTCCTATGTATGAGTTGTCCTTTTTAGGGAGATACCTGTTCCCCATGAGAAGTATTCACTAGAGAGATAGTCCTTGGCAGAGCCATTGATCAGAAGTTAAAGCATTATTTCATTCAATGTGCCAGTGCCTCCTTGAGAGCAAATGCTGCCATGATGCAAACACCTTAATCGCTTTGTGTTTCTCCAAGTGTGTCAATAAGTGCTCATATATAATATATGTGTGCTTACAGCATATATAATATATATGGCTGTATGTGGTATTTGGTATTCCATGCCTGAAAGAACAGCTGATTTATTTCATAGCTTTTATGGACTGTTTTATTATTCTCAACAACATCACATCCATTCTCTTTGCATGCATATTTTATAGCACCTTGATGGACTTATTTGATTTGACCCAGTGTTTTGATGACAGCACAACTATAGGAGTTGCACATTAATTTACACAAATCATTTGCTCAAGTCACTTCAGAGCATGATCCTGCCCTTGGGTGATTTGTGGACTGCCAGCCCTTGCATGATGGGCAAAATAGCATAGCATGTCCTATAAAGCCATGGCCCAAGAAAAGCTGTTGGTGATTTCTGGACCAGGAGGGCAATCTCCTGGGAGGGGCTGCAAGCTGTGTAATATAGTCAGTCATTGCCAGAATTGTATCATTGGCTTCGGTTCCATGCAATTCTTTTCTTCTGGCTTTTGGCTTCCTTATAGGGAAAGTGTGAGACAGAGCATAGTGATTGTAGTTCAGATTCTTGAATCCTGAGAGATCATGCAGCAGTGCAGTGGTCTTAATAAATACTAATTAAAGAATGGTTTGGGCAGGAAGGTCTGAGGCTTCATTTTGGATAATTCCTGACTTCTACTTTTATCTCCGCCTGAGAAATCAGACCTCAACTCCAAGGTTTACATCCTTCTCTTCTGGTGCCCTAGTTTTTACCTGGCTAGTTTTACTCTTTGTACCCTAGGAAACAAATGTTCTTTGTAGTGGTATAGCCTTCCATTCTTCTCAATGTGGTAACCTCAGATGACCTCACCTGGCTTCATATAAAAGCATCTTTGGGATAGTGACCATCTATGGAAGTTTGCCTGATGCCAGAGTAATGTGTCCTATAAAAGTCAGTGTTTATGCTGGATTGCAGAATCTGAAATACATTAATTCATTCAGCACGTCCATTCTTTTAGCATGCTTCTTTGGCAGTGTAGTAGGTGCCAGGCACCTAATAAGACCTAGGGTCTGCTTTTAAAACCTCTCCAGTGGGGCATCTGGGTGACTCAGCCAGCTAAGCATCTGCCTTCTGCTCAGGTCATGATCCCAGGGTCTTGGTATTGAGTCCTGCATTCTGGCTTCCTGCTCAGCAGGGAGTCTGCTTCTCCCTCTCCCTCTGCCGCTCCCACTGCTTATGCTCTCTCGCTCTCTCGTTCTCTCTCTCAAATAAATAAATCTTAAAAAAAAAACTCTCCAGCACCAGTGCATGTCAGAATCACCAGTGGGTCTGTGAAAAATACACATTTCTGCATATGGAAATCTCTAGATAGAAGGCTCAAGCGAGCACTAAACCTCCAGGAGCCCTGCTTTAAGAAGATTATGATCTTGCCAGGGATGTTAACATGGGTTCTAATAGACAACTCTGTCAAGAGTAGTTGAGGCCAGTCTTCCCAAAGATTTAACAGCCAGGCTTTCTCATACCCCTGACTTTTTCTGCTCTGTCAGGTAAGCTGGTTTTTTCCCTTCCCCTTCCGGAGTTCAAGTAGCTCTGTCCAGGGTTCTGAAACCTGCCTTCTCCATGAACATCCAATGACATAATATCAAGGATCTGGAAGAGAGTCTCCTGTTAAATTTCCAGATGAGTTTTGCATTATTTCCTGATGAAATCTTATTAATCATGCCTGAGGACCACACAAGTAAATTTACACATCAGGAAACTGAGGCCTGAAGAGGACTGGTAACTCAGCCTGGATCACAAAGTAAGTTCATGACTTGCGAGACTAGATCCCAGGCTTCCCGATCCCGATAGTCTTTCCATGGCAGTGAGTTTCCTCTGATCTCCTCCTTTCATCTTCAAAGATTCTCCCTGTGCATTTGAAATGGTCTGTGATTGAATTTGTGGTCATCAGAGGAGTACACAAGAGAATTCAGTGTTCAAGCCTGAAGTTTTCAATATTTAACTTCAATAGAGATGAATTTCCTAACCTTAAGATTATAGTATTCTTTTGTGTCCATCCTTAATTAGCAGATAATAATTCCCTGCCCCACCTTTTTTAGAGTTTCTGACTCTTTTCCCTTTGTCATTTATGTTTAAAAACTATTATAAGCATCAACATCATTCTGTGTTACCATGTTCTGAATGTTTTTAGAGGTGCATAAATCTTTTTTAAAGTAATGTGTTCCTATTAAAAGTCGTAAATACAACATAGGTTAGACATTGTTTGACTTTTGATTTTTTTTGCACGTGTATGCTTGTGTATGTGAGTGTATATAATTTTTTATAAAGCTTTTTATAAAAAGACAGGCTTTACAGCTAACTGCAATTCCTTCTGATAAGATTTCTTTAAGAATGATTGTAAGTGTCTAGCATTGACCATCTTGGGCAGGCACTGAGGAAGTCAAGTGAGTGATTAAGCACTGAGCCATGTCCAACAAAGTTGCTCACAGTGTTGTATGTAAGGGAGGGTCTTAACATCAGGCAGGAGATGTCAAAATACTAGGTGGTCAGTCTGAGCAGTGCTGGGCCAGGGGAAAAAAGGTGGGAACAAATCTTTCAGTTGGAGATTAGAGAAGCCACAAAATAAGGCCACAGTTCTGTGGAGTTTATTAAAAGGGAGGCCATCGAATTGGGAGGCATATCAACAAAAGCCAGACAAAGATGGGGCAGTTTAGGGCTAAGTCTTGTCATTTTAGCCGCTGAGTGCCTTTTATGGGGGGACTTGGCACCCTTATACTGGCTGGGGCAAGAGACAGCATGCATAAAGCATCAGCACCTTCTGCACAGTAGATCAGTGTGTTCCAGAAGTAGTGCCACAATCATGCATTTATAACCCACGGCAGTAAAAATAATTTGAGCATTATGAGAAAAAGTAGAAGAGATCCTAGTGCTTTGTGTAAAAACCTTCAAATTCCCATTTCATTAAAAATTCCTCTCTGCAGCTGGTAGCAGAGATTACCATGGTTCACCATCTGTGTGGATTAATGTTTACTAAAAATGAGAGAGAGAGAGGGAGAGAGCAGGAGATAAGATGAATGGTCTCCCAGATATAACAGAAAGCCAAAGTAGAATATCTTTCCCTGAATTTTCTTTTACTTTCTTTTTTTCTTTCTTTTTTTGTATCTTACACCTGTTTTATTTGAATCTTGATAGAATTATTTAAGGAAAACTCAGATGTATTTATTTTTAAAAGAATAACATAGAAACTGTGAATCATCCAACTGTTTAGATTTACATTTATGCAAAATGCATGTTGAGAAGCTTTTAAAATTTGTTGGAAATAATTAGACACCTTTGGCACTTTGCTTTTACATTTCCCATTCTGGGAAGATTTTTCCTGCTCCTTGCAGCTTGGGTTCACAAGGCAGAACCTCAGATCCTGTCCTGAGGGACCAGAGACTGTCAGTTGCCTCTAGGTCTGAAGCTAATCAATTACAAAACTGCATCTCGTCTGTAGGCTGACTTAGCTTCATTAGATCACTGGGTGGTGGCTTCCCAGTATCTGGAGTTTCTGGTGAAGTAATAAAACATCGTAGATAGGTTTTTTTCTCCCTTACTTTCTTTTTTACTTGTTAGCACTTGCTGTGTGAGAGACACAGACTTTGCTTTACTTGCATTTTCTCTTTTAATCCTTACAATCACCTAGAGGAGTAAACATTATTAGCATTCCCATTTCCTTGTAGGGGTGACAGAGACCTGAAGAGTTTAAAGAACTTGCTGCCTGTCAAAAAAAAACAGATACCTGTTAAAATTGATGTTTGAAGCCAGAACTGTCTCCTTGTAAAGCCTATGCTCTTCACCATTACACTCTACAGTCTCATTCAATAGTTAGGTTATTTCCAATTCTATTTGGGTGCTTTTAGACCCAGTCTTAATAGTGGGAATCTCATTTCCTTGCAAATCATGCTTTTTCCTCTCAATATGCCACGAGTCATCATTACCAGGAGCAGAGAGCATCTTACTTACTGCAATTACACTTGCTAATCAATTCTGCATCACTGCCCAGTGCTATAAATGTCTAGTTACCTATATTCTATTGACATGTGGCCTCGTTTCTTACTGAAATGGGCAGTATTCTCAATTTTAGAGGCCTTCTTTCTAATAGTACAGGAGAGCCAGGGAAATATGTCAATCTTATTGCCAACCAAACAGAAATAAACCATTGTAGTCATTTCTCGTGGTGGAGATTCATCAGCTGAGTGCAATCCAGGTATTTCTGAGTTTTAACTTTTCAATCAACGGGACTATTTCTGAGGAGCTATGCTTCCTATCATTATCTTCAATTTTTACCTTTAATTTTTCTATTAATAGTTGTCTAACTTGCATTAAAAATATTTTCAGTGTTTCTTCATGGGCTCTAAAGACCATTAAGTGGGGCAACATTTCTACTAAATTCTTAAAAGTAAATATCATAAGCCATGCGACTATGTTAAAGGACATCTAGCATTGCTTCCATTGGGGAGGTGGTATAATAGGGCCTGAAAAATAAATGAGCCAAAATGGTGCCCTCCTGTTGTGTCTAGAAGAGAATGTAGGAATCATAAAGTCGAGGGGGTATCCTGAGTGTCAGTCCAGTCCAGGTGGGCAATGATTTTCAGGGTACAGAAGGAGCAAGAACTCTTAGGAAGGAGAGGTCTTAGCATCTCTTAGTTGCTTTTTCCAGAAAAACCCAATGGCTGGGGATATGCTGGAAGTATGGGTCAGTCTTGAGGAAAGATTGACAAAAGCCAGATGAAGAGGCCACTGGAAAGAACTAGAGTAAAACCAGCTGCCAGGGGGAATAACCACAAGGGAGTGGTGAGGAGGAGGGAGGACAGTTCCATGGAGAGGCTGTTCCGTGAGCTCCAGTCTACCTTGAAGCAAGGCATGGAGAAAGCCTACAAATTTCAGAGCTTTCTCCCAGCTAGAGGGATGGTTCTTAATTTGGTGCCTCATTGGGGCTTCATTGGCTCAGATCTGGAGACAGGGAGAACAGGGGGAATTAAGGGGTCTTCCATCAGGAAGAGTCAGATTAGGATTAAGAACTGTTGCAATGTGTTTACTGGAGCTGTCAAGAACTAGCAGGACATGACAGAGAATGTGCAAAGTGGGACATGGTCCCAACCTTACAGACCAGTGTGGTTTCTTGGGTGCAGATTTGTCCAGCTTCTTCTGGCAGAGACAGCAGTCTTGACCATTTTTGGCATTCACCAGGACTGGGTAGAGAGATAGCCTAACGACATCATAGGTGGGAAGAACATGGGCCAGGGAGTTCCACAGTTATCGGTCTTAAAGCTCAGTGCTGTCACTGATGAGGCGTGGGACCAGAGGCAAGCTCTTTGACTAGCCCTCTCCTCATTAAGAATTAAATGAGACCACATGTACAAAGTACATACTGCGGTGTCCAGCTTCGAGAGCTTTTCAAAGAAAAAAATCTCCTGTAGACTCATTCAACAAATTGATATTGAACACCTACTATGTTCCCAGTATAGATTTTGCAAGTGGAGTATAAGCCACGAGTAAAAATAGATGAAAACCTTTGCCTTCATGGAGCTTACATTCTAGTGGGAGGAGGCAAGGCAACAAATAGGCAAATTAGATAGGATGCCAGGTGGTGATAAATGCCATGGGAGAAAAATAAAGCAGAGGCAAAACGAGGAGCGCCAGACTGCAGGGAGAAGAACTAGGATCTTGAATTCACCAGTCACACCTCGGAAGGTGATGTAGGGACCCTGGGTAGAAAGAACCAAGGAGGGAAAAATCCGTTCTGCCTGTCGCCCATCTCCATTGTCCCCTAGGCATTAGGTTCTTCGAGGCAAGAAACTGTGCCTTCTTATAACATCTGACACAATAATAGGCACTCAATAATTGTTTGTTGAGCCAAACTGCCCACCCCACACCTCTCTCGGGAGACAGTGCGCCCCTTTTTGTTAAAAGATTTTATTTATTTACTTGACAGAGACAGCACGAGCACAAGCAGGGGAAGGGGCAGAGGGAGAGAGAGAAGCAGGCTCCCCATGGAGCAGGGAGCCCGACGTGGGGCTCGATCCCAGGGTCCTGGGATCATGACCGGAGCCGAAGGCAGACGCTTAACCAACTGAGCCACCCAGGCACCCCACCAGTGTGCCCCTTGACACCTGAAATAATACCACTTTGCATTAAGAACTCCCCCAAGTGCCTCGGTTTGACAGGCAGTAAGCAGCAAACCTACAGGTTGCTTATTGATTTAAGTAATAATAAGTAATGGAGTGGCAAGTGGAGTGACATTAATATAATGCAGAGAGGAGTGAGCATCAGGATTGAAATGCTGTCTTGCATCAAGGTACCTCTGCCACTGGGAGAGGAATCTGATTTTCTTACGCAGTGTTTTCTCTCACTTCTTCAGCTCTGAGCACTGCAAAATCCCATTGAAAAGGTGTGAAACGCAAAGGCAGAGTTTTAAGGAGGAACTCGAAGTCTGTTTCACAGTAGTAAGGAACGGTGATAGTGGGAAGAACTCGGTGAAAATAGGAGAGAGTTGAAGAGGAAATGGAATAAGGGATGTGAGGCCTTTGATGCCAGAAATAAATCTACCCCTGCCTCCAATAAAAGTCATTGTCCAACTCTTTCTTTTTGTGGGGTTAAAACAGTAACCTTGTTTTGACTTTTATTTCTCATTCTGTTATTTATTCAGCAAATATTTACTAACCCCCTATACCATGTACTCTACTAATCACTCAGGAGGCATAATCTCTATCCCTGTGTCATAAAGAATTTGGCTGACCTTTGTCCCAAGGTCCTGGGAGGTAAGCACTAAACCCTTGGAAGTTCCTAAGTGATAGGAGTGTCTTTGTTATTCATAGTGGACCCCTTGGACCACACACATGCACCTGATAGTTTATGCTAATGCAGAGACTCAGCATGGCTGACTGATTGGCTTTGATCCACTTGATATCAGCCCAACCCTGGGAAGGGAAGAAGGGCTGGAGATTGAGTTCAGTCATGTAGCCAGTGATTCAATCAATCATGCAGGTATAATGAAGCCTCAGTTAAAACTCGGGGCACGAAAGTTCGGGTAAGTGTTCGTGTTTGGCTGTACTCTGTGTATTATCTCACATGGATGTGCCATTAAGGGTAATGCATCCCTGGGGATGATGGGAGCTTCTGATATGGAGCCCTCGCAGACTTTACCCTATGTGTCTCTTCTTTGATTGGTTTCTGATTTGTATTCTAATCATAAATATAGTGTTTTCCTGAGTTCTGTGAGTTGTCCTAGTGAATTCTCAAGCCTGAAGGAGTCTTTGGAGACCCCTGAATTTATAGCCAGCTAGTCAGAAGTGAGGGTGGCTCATGGGGACCTTGAACTTGTGGCTGGTATCCAAAGTGACAGCAGTCCTGTGAAACACTGTGCCCTTAACTCTGAAGTTTCCCTAACTCTGGATAGTCCGTCAAGTAGCTCAGAGTCTCGCTAGTATGATGAAGACCAAAATCGCATTTACAGGGCAATGAGAAAGCTATTTGCTCACAAATGTAGGCTTAGTCGTGGGAGAGCAAGGTAGGTGCCATCTAACTCATTGGGGGATAATCTGAGGTAGGCTTCTGCACAGAATGAGCTGAATTTAAGCACAAATAGTAATTAGCAGGGCAAGGCCAGAACAGAGAGCAGCATTTGGAACAACTTGCAGAATCATCTTTGTACCATCTGAATTAATGATAATACTAATAATAACAACAACAGTAATAACAACTAAAATCTCTTGCACTATTTTTATGTGAAATGTGCTTTGTGTTTATTGGCTCATTTAATCTCCACAACACCTTTGTCAGGAGGGGGTAGTTGGAGTTTCCTTTTTCCAGTGAAAGCATCTGAGATTTAGGTATACAGTTTGGCCAAATTCACACAACCAGTAAGTCAGCATACCTTTACTTCACACTTCGGTTTCTATTATGGAATGAGTGTTTATGCCCCCCCGCCAAAAAAAAAAAAATTGTATGCAGAAGCTCTAAGTCCCAGGGAGATGGTATTTGGAGGTGCCATGTTTGGGTGGTAATTAGGATTAGATGAGATATGAGGGTAGACCCCTCATATTCGGATTAGTGCCTTACACTAATTACATTGTTACATTACGTTACTCTTTTTTTTTAATTTTTTTATTGTTATGTTAATCACCATATATTACATCATTAGTTTTTGGTGCAGTGGTCCATGATTCATTGTTCGTTCATAACACCCAGTGCTCCATGCAAAACGTGCCCTCCTTAATACCCATCAAGAGGCTAACCCATCCCCCTACCCCCCTCCCCTCTAGAACCCTCAGTTTGTTTTTCAGAGTCCATCATCTCTCATGGTTCGTCTCCCCCTCTGACATACTCCCCTTTTCTTCCTCTCCTGTTATCTTCTTCTTTTTTTTCTTTTTTCTTAAAATATGTTGCGTTATTTGTTTCAGAAGTACAGATCTGTGATTCAACAGTCTTGCACAATTCACAGCGCTCACCATAGCACATACCCTCCCCAATTACGTTACTCTTACATTAGAAGAGACACCAGAGAGCTTGCCCCGCCCCCCCCATGCATGTGAGCTGAGGAAGGGGCATGCGAGCACAGGGAGAGAGAACCTCATCAGACTCCGACCAGGCTAGCACCCTGATCTCAGACTTCCAGCCTCCAAAACTGTAGGAAAATAAACTTATATTGTTTAAATCATCCAGTCTGTGGTATTTTGTTGTATGATATTTCAGTATAAGACACTGGGTCTCGAACCATTAGAGTCGATGGACTCTGAAAAACAAACTGAGGGTTCTAGAGGGGAGGGGGGTGGGGGATGGGTTAGCCTGGTGATGGGTATTAAAGAGGGCACATTCTGCGTGGAGCACTGGGTGTTATGCACAAACAATGAATCATGGAACACTACATCAAAAACTAATGATGTAATGTATGGTGATTAACATAACAATAAAAAATTATTTTAAAAAAAAGACACTGGGTCTCTTCTGGAGTGTAATGGCACAGAAGTGGGGATGGTGTTAGGGTTGAGGCCAAAAAAAATGGAGTCCTGTTAAGCACTGGTTTTGTCTAAAATCTCTCCTATCTGAATGAATAGAGTTCTAAATATCTATTGTACCATGTTCTTGCTCACTGCGCTAGTTACTAAAGAACCTAAAAATCTTAGTGCAAGAATCCCCATCTGATTCTAGATTCAGGTAGTCTTCCAACCTCAGCCCGACTCCCTTTCCTGTACATGGTACCTCCTTCATACAGATCAGATCATATGAAAATTTCTCCACGGGGTTGAAATTTACCTCAGTGTGTTGTCCACTCCTCGATGCTGGCTCTGTCTCTGAGAGAATTAAGGAAGAAATCATGTCAATAGCAAGAGGGTAACTGTTGTACATGGCGGACCGTACATGAAGTCTTGTAGATCTGTTTCGGACCCTTTCCAGCCTGTGGAATTCATTATGGTTTGTTTTAAGAAAGTCATGGTTCTGACCATTTTTAGATGTAGCCTTCAGTGATTCATCATTCACTATGAATATTTGAAGTGTCTAGTCATACACATAAGTAATCTTTTATTCAACTCTTATTTTCTGTGTGTGCGTTCATCATTCACATCAGACTTCTTTTATGTAAATCAAGTCCCCCGATATGAGGAAACAAAGCAAATCCAGATTAATTAGCTAATTTTCAAAGGCTTATTCTACATTGATTGCAACTTTGTTTTTCCATGAATTTTTTATTACGTTCTCTCTTTGCTATTCCAAGAGTCGCCTTTGAAACATGTAAAGTTGGTATATAGAAAATTGACCCAAATCATCTCATTTAAAAAAAAAACCCCACCTATCATGACCTAGTTCTCATTTTTCCAACTCAGCAGGTTTAAAATATAATAGGAATAAAAAGGAAGTTTTTTCACAGGTGTAGATTTTCCTGATGCCTTTCTAACCTTATACTTTGCATCTGTTCAACTTTTTTTCTCTCTCACACATCCTCATTATTTTTCCACCTTTGAAATTTTAACCTGTCAATCTAGAAAATTTAGACCAACCCCAGAGGATGAAATAGCATTGGGTTTGAAAAAGAACTTTCACAAGTCCCTCAATCGCTGCTCAAAGCCCCTCTGTTTTAACCTACCAGCCACCAGCTTTGATTAGTCACCTCATCTGATGGGGGGAACCCTCTGCTTCTCCAGCCAGTCAGCCCCTGGATATTTCTCACTTTTCTCAGATTTCTGTTTATCTTAAGCAAAATGTATTCTTTTTCTCCTGTCAGCCCTTGATTGACCTTTTGGGCCATGGGAAACATGCCGTATTTCTCATCTCCTTCAGATCTCTGAGGATGATTAAAGAAGTTCAAGTCGTCCCCCTCCAGCTCCTTCAAGCCCTCTCTTCTCCGGGCTAAAAGGAGTATCAGTAGTCTCCTTTTTATTCCTGCTAATTTTGTATAGCAAAAACAGGCAGAGGGACACAGCTTCCAATTTATTTTCCTAAATCCCCAAATACAATGGCATCACTTCCTGTAACAACTTTGCAGGAAACAGCACAATCACTTGTCCTGCTTTAAAAAGTATTTGCAAGGGAGCCTGGGTGGCTCAGTCATTAAGTGTCTGCTTTTGGCTCAGGTCATGATTCCGGGATCCTGGGATTGAGCCCCACATCAGGCTCCCTGCTCAGCTGGGAGTCTGCTTCTCCCTCTCCCACTCCCGCTGCTTGTGTTCCCTCTCTCACTGTATCTCTCTGTGTCAAACAAATAAATACAGTATTTAAAAATAAAATAAGTATTTGCACACACACACACAATTATCTAGTACTTTTGGAGACTTATAATCTGCTAAGTACTTTATATGGCTATCTCAATTAATATCCCCAATAGCTCTGGGAGATAGGTATGTACCTCCACGATCCCAGCATGTGGCTTTAGATGCTCTGGCTTAATGATAAATGGAGACTTTTTGGTATGAATAGTTACTGCGGTTCCTAGAGTATCTCTCTCAAATACCAGCTGTCTCTTATGGGCTTTCAACAGACAACCCATAGAGCATGCACTTGTGTCTTTGATTAAAAAAGAAATGCTGTGAGCTCTCACTGCCAGGCATGTCAGAGAGCCAAAGCCATGCAGCTGTCAGAGTCCAATCCGGAGACAGAAACCACACCAGGTATTTTAACAGAGAACTTGGTATAAAGGACGGTTAGCTAGGTGTTGAATATCTGGAAAGGCAAAGAGATAACACGAAGGTATCACAGAGCCAACAGTTGCATGGAGCACGTGCCAGTTCTAAGACAGGGAAAATAAAAGTGTGAAACCTAGAAGCTTGGCGGCTGTAGCCCAAGTTCAGACCTCTGAGAGGTGGGAATTGTTTGGCCAATGCTGGCATCTCGGGGCTGAGAGGACCCAATGCCCTGAGGAGCCCAGATGGTGCTGATGTCCTGAAGGGTCGCCATGAGGCTGGTTCTGTGACGCTGGGAAAACTGCAAACTGGATTAAATTGCAATTACCAGACGGAACTGCTGCTGCTGGCGCGGTAAAGGCAAAAGAGGCCTGCAGCACAGTTGCCCGCAACGCACAGCGGACCTGAGACCTGAAGCGGATCAGTGTCTGCGCTCTCCTGGGGCCTCGCGGGCTCCGCCAGCGCCCCCTACTGGCAGAACCTGGCAAAGGCCAAATGTCCTTTGCGGAGTACTGGCCCCGGCCTCACGAACTTAAGTGTGGAAAGCTGGATTTGAAGCAGAGAGGCCATAGCTTCATATGTGTTTTCTGTCACAATTTCAAAAAGTACCGTGTCTATGCTTGGCTTAGTAGATCAGCGCAACACAGCTCACATGTAGTGGCGGGGGGGGAGGAAATCAAGTACCTAGTGCAATGTCTCTTGGCCCCATCCTCCATCTCTATCTTGTTTTCCAAACCTCAGCCCATCAGGATGGCTGTTGCTGGGACTTATATTCTGAGTACCGTCCCCCGACACCCCCGACCCCGCCAATGACATTTTAATAGGGTAGAGAAGTCAATAGCTGCTATGCTCTTATTGGCATATATGTCATTTCAAGTCTTTAGCATGTTTCTGCTGCATGGACGAAAGTCTAGGAGGCAGAAGAAACCTACTTCCTGCTGGTCCTCAAAATTCACAGTCACCGGGAACTATTTGGGACAGCTAACATTCGGGAGTGCATCCATCCTCCAGACCATCTCTCAGAGCAGTTAAGTGTGGAGCATGGACAGTGGCCAACAACCCCCCACGAGCCAGTTCTTCCCCTCAGATGGTTGTCCTTGCAGATTTGCAGCATGAAAGAGCAGGCCTGCCTCCTCCAGGCCATCAAAATACACACCACAGATTTGGCCCCCTCCCTTCACCAGGGCTTGCAACTAGACTTCCAGCCATTCAATTTGCTGGGTGTTTCAGGGAAGAAAACAAGAGAAGGCTGCAAACGAGGCCTCCAGAGCAGTGAGGCCATGAGCATTGCAAGTCTGGCTGGGCTCGAGCCTCCCCAGAATGAGGCAGCTCCAAATAGAAAGGACTAATTTCATAGGGTCAGTACTGGGTCCCGTAAAAGCATCTACCATTTAAAAATTAATGCTTGATGAGTGCTAAGTCCAAGGGGTCTCAAGGGACTAGAAGAGAAAGGGTTTCCAGGAATGGGATTTGGAAAGAACCTAAGGATGAAATGGGATACTTCTGTAAGGAAGAAAGAAAAATATAAAGGAGTTCAATTCCAATAAATGAGAAGTAAGCGAACCTTGCTCTCGCCCTGGCTCGCTGGCCTCTCCATAGCCATGTAGGCTGGTATAGCCCTTTACAAAGAGCCCTGCCTCTCCCATTATATCCTGTCGTCAGCCAACCCCATGGCTCTGACGTTTGAGTAAAAAATACAAGATCTATATTTTAGGTGTATCCTGCCCATCGTCAGTCACAGAAACCCTCTGACTTCTTATAAGGAACTGATCAGACAATGATGACCCTGCTTGCCAAAAGTAATAACAAGTGTAACATTTATGTAATCCTTTACAGTCCATAATGCTCTTTTGTGCTGCATCCTTTAGTCTTCATGAAAACTCTTTGAAATAAATAGTAATGTAATGTCCATTTTTCAGATGAGAAGGTGGAGGCTCAGAGGGTTTATGTAATTTCTCCACGATTACATCCTCAATAGTCGGGACTTAAACCCAGCTCTCCAGACTCCAATATTTGCAGGCTTACAGTAGCCCATGTGAAATGTGGGCCAGGGAATCGTGTGCCTCACTGGGTGGGTGGATCCCTCAAGGTTATTTCCAGACCCAACCAAAAGTATAATCCTGGACGCGCTTGTAGGCCAAATAGTTTCCAGTCTGAAGGAGAAGGTCAACAAACATGGCAGCTGGGGGGTACTCCCAAACTAGTGCAGGATGCTGACAGTTGTATGCCAGGTCCTGCCTTTCCTTGTTCACAGACGAGGCCAAGTAGGAGTATAAATCTTGCCAGAGGCTGGACCCCTGTGGCAAAGAAAGGAAAAGGTAGTGTGAATCATTGTTCATCATTGCTTACTTTCAGTTCCCTTAAGAAAACGATTACAGGGGCGCCTGGGTAGCTCCATCGGCTAAGCGTCTGCCTTCAGCTCAGGTCATGATCCCAGGGTCCTGGGATCAACTCCCACATCTGACTCCCAGCTCAGCAGAGAACCTGCTTCTCCTTCTCCCTCTGCAGCTCCCCCTACTTGTGCTCTCTCTCTCTCTCTCTGTCAAATAAATAAAATCTTAAAAAAAAGAAAGAAAGAAAGAAAAGAAAACGATTATAGGTACTCTGGAAAACAGCGTGGAGGTTCCTCAAAGTACTAAAAATAGAACTACCCTATGATCCAGAATCCCACTTCTGGCAATATATTCATAGGAAATGAAATCTGGATCTCAGAGAGACATCTGTAGTCCTGTGTTCATTGCAGCATTATTCACAACAGTCAAGGTAGGGTAATAGCCTACACGTCAAAGGGCCAATGGATGAAGAAAATGTGATGCAGACACACATACACACATGATAGAATATTATTCAACCTTTAAAAAGAAGGATACCCTCCCACTTGTGACAGCAAGGGTGAAGAACAGGATGACATTACTCTGAGTGAAATGAACCAGACACAAAAAGACAAATACTGTATGATTTCACTTACGTGTAAAATCTAAAACAGTCAAACCAGCAGCGGCAGATGGTGGGATGGTGGTTGCCAGGGGCCAGGGGAGGGAGGGAGGAGGAGAGGTGAGTGCGGAGTTGTTGGTCAAAGGGTACAAGTTTCAGTTATGCAAGATGAGCCAGCTCTGGGCATCTGATGTACGGCATGGTGACAAAAGTCAACACTGCATTGCACACTTAAAATTTGCTAAGAGGAAAAATCTTAAATCTTCTCAACACGCAGACACATACACACTCCAAAAAAAATGATAACTATGTAGAGACGATGGATAAATTATTTAGCTTGATTATGCCATTCTTTTCATAGTATAGACATATATCAAAACATCCAGTTGTACCCCTTAAATATGTACAGCTTTTATATATCAAGGTTCTCTCAATAAAGTTGTTCTTTTTTTTAAGGAAGTGATGACAACAGGGGGATATGGTTGTGAAATTTCATTCTGCCACAGATTCCAGAACCCTGCTCTGATGCAGAAAAGATAATTATATTAATTCAATAACAATAATAATACCTAACTTTTATGGGGCACATCCATGTCTCATTTAATTCCCACCACATCCTGTGTGGTGGGTGCCATGATTGTTCCCCCCCCCCGCCGCCGCAGACAGGCCCCCAGAGACTTTGAGAAGCTAAGGGACCTGCTCACATGGGGATTAAGACACAAGATGAGGATTCCAGCTTACTCTGACTCCAAGACCCATCCTCTCCATCACTGCATCTCATGGCCTGGATTCAAAGTGTGTCCTTAACTTCCCCTTACTGGCCACAGAAATGATTCCATCATGATGCTTCTCTCAGTGGGCTTGCACAAATGGCTGGCCGTAACAGTTTACGGCACTCCGGCAGAGGTAAGGGGCCCAGGTGCACTGGAGCCAAGTATTTTAATAACTTCCTATGCTTGCAGTTATAAAAGTGTAACTGTAGCTGCTGGGGGTTTAAAGAACTAAAATATGGCAAGATACAAGAACCTCTTAGAGCCAGGGTTCAGAACTTCGACTTTGCCCTTGTAAACAACTTTTATATACCCCTTTTGGAGTGTGTATAATGAAATGACTAACATTTTCAGCTGTAACCAGAGCGATTACACAACAGCTGAGGGTTTTGTAGCTGGAAATCTGTTCAGGAAAACTCTGACAATCAGTGGAGAGAGTAGGCTGTGGGGACTCCCAGTCTCAGTACGGGGTACATTTACTCCATCCTCCCCATGGGGGTGGCCTGCACCGAGCACTGCGGCGTAAGGATACTGGAGAAAGCGCACCTTGCTTTCTCAGTGTAGAAGGAAGCTCTTCTCTGCATGTGTTACTTCTGTTTTTAATGCCTACGTCCCCTTGCTTTTGCTCACTCAAATGGAACGTATGGTTTCTCTTTATTCTTAATCTTCGCCCAAAGAAAACTACAAGCTGAGATTCCAGGTGCCCACCTCGAATCCAGAAACTTCTATGATTGGCATTTCTGATGGAGGTTCCCAGGGAGATTTTTGATGAGTCATTTCTTTCTTCCTCTGCTTTGCTATGTACATAATAATGTAGTTATGGTTGCAGGTCACAGTCGTGAATATTCAGAAAAAGGACGATGTGAGGTTACTGAGCTCTTTTCCCCCTGAATTCCAGAAGGCGGGCCTCAGCCGACTGAGCTAAAGAGAAAGTCTTGAGTTTCTCATTCCATCTCGACCCTAACTGCACCAGAAATGAGTATTTTCTAAAGGGAGACACTATCACAGAATCAGAAGGATTGTTATTATGCTTGCGCCTGCAGACTAAACCAGAAATCATAAAATTATGAAAACAGAACATTGTGCCTGTGTCATCCACTGCCTCTTACATCATTCAGATCATGAAGACAGACTCTACTCTCTTTCCAGCCCTTTCATATGGGAATGGCGACAGGGACAGAATGTGGGAATGTCTCTCTTCCCCCAAACCCAATAGCAGTTTGTTGCTAGAATAGAAGGAAAATGAAGTCATGTGTGACCAGGCCACATCACGGCAGATAATCAGACCAGGGTTGTGACCCGGACTGGTTTTTCGTACAGTGCCTTATGGTTTGGCGCTTGGCATTCCTAAGAGTGAAACTTGAAGAGTGAGGCTGACAAGGGGGCTTCTCGTCCAAGGCTCTTTCTGTTAAAATACAGGCTCATTGTTTTGTCTGATAAAATCAGTAGCACACGAGGAAAGGTGTCTACAGCAGGCGGGAAAAAGCAGCCTTTAGAATCTGAGAGCCTTTTCTTTGGTCCTTGCTCTGCCATGACATGGGTCTTAGGTTCTTTCTTAGAACCTCAGTGTCCTCATCTGTAAAATGGGCACAATAATACAGATTTAAGGTTATGGTGACGAATAAATGAGGTCACAGTTGTGGAATGCCTGGCAGTGGCAGATTCTCAGTTAATGGTGCTTATTATTATTATTATTATCCTGGGGTATATAGTTTTGTGGGGAAAAGCAGTGGTTTTGATTTGCTTGGAAGATCATATTTTTTTTAATCCTCAATTTAACGCATGGCCATGTCACTTCCCTCTCTAAAACAAATGGATTACTCTGTACTGCATAGAGGATAAAATCAGTCTCTCCCTTTTTCTCTCTCTGTGTCTGTTTTTGTCTCTGTGTGTCTCTTACAACACACATACATGTGTGAAATCCACAAGAGTCCCCACATTCTGGACTACTGCCCTGACCCTTGGATTTTGCTCTAGAGGCCCCAGTCACCTGGAATGTGGATTCCTCCTTTCTCCTCCCATTGAACCATGTGATCAAACTGTTCCACTCCATCCACACATTCCTCTGTAGATCTTTTTACAAGCCCTCTGCTTCAAGTCAGGGTTCCCATTTCTCCAAGTGACCTTCTGTTGTCCCTCTACCCCCTGCACCCCGCACAGACAGCCTTGTAGAAAAGGGGTCTTGACACTCAAAATGGGAGACCCAGTGGGCAAGGGGGTTGTGGCATGTTCACCTTTGTCTTCCTCCCCATTGTGCACCAAGGAGGTGGATGCTGATCTGAGCTGAAGCTTAGTGTATTCGCCACTCCTGTTGCTGCTCTGAATCTTCTAGGTGGTTATTTGTGATTTGCAGTCTTGGAATTATTTTCATGATCCTTGGCGGCCACTCACTTTACAGTGATCAGTCCTTTTATATTAAACGCTTCTGGACTCCTGGTGGTCTCATGGTAAGCAATGGGGGTTTGGGGAGATGCTGTTGTAGCCTTACTGAGATGTCTCACGTCTGTTTTCCTGTGGGTGACCCCTTAATTAGCCAGAATGAACGTGGGGAAACAAACTGAAACAAGAGTTTGGAACACAGAGTATTTCCACTGCCGCTTTATGGCATGAAAGAAAAATCTCAAATACGTTAGGACTGGATCTGCTTTTGGAAGGCTTTGACCCCAGCATGCTAGTCCCTTCTTAGGTGGAAAGCTCAGGCAGCAAAGGGCCAGGATTGTCCAGGCGACAGGTTGGAAGCATGTGAAATATAGCAAAATCCAGATTTCTGGTATCGTCTTCGGCTTACCCCTTGCACCTTTGCCTTAGGCGAAGACACATACTTATTCAGAGCTAGAAAAACCTCACTATCTCCTCCTTCCACCCCTCTCTGGTAGCCAGGGTCATTGAGGTCCAAAGGTGACCTGACCAGCCCAAGTCCCATAGATAATGAGGGACAAAAGCTGGGGCTGGGACGAGTCTTCAGGCCCTATGTCCCCTGCGCTTTCCTCTCCTGCACCCTGTGGCCTCTTCCCATGCGTGGATTACTCACAGTCCACATTTTGACATTTTAAGGATCCACTTGAGGAATTAATCAGACCTCTTTGTTTTACCTCTTTTTCCTTCAGGGTAGAGCCAGAGTCCCCCATTATTAAACTCTGTAGCTCCACGAGTGATGAAGAGGCTGGCTGGGTCTAAGTGCCTTCAGGCACCATCGACCAGCCCAGTGAGCACCTGTGCGTGGCTCTTCAGTCCCCTTGAGGTCTGGGCCCTGTGCTCCTTATAAAACTGGAGCTCTTTGTTTCTTTGCGTTGCTTCCCTTCCTTGCTGGGGGAGGGGAGGCCTCCCTACATTTTCTTTTTAGGTTGTTTGCACATAGGTATATTCCATTACATTTAGCATCTTTGCATCCCTGAAATTGAGGTGTGTCTTACCCTCAGTGGTGTGTGATAGTTTAATTATCAACATTTTGTCTTTGCTTAAATGATGGTGCATATTCCAATGTTGCCATTGTGGAGCTAAAATGTAAATGATAGTTGGAATTTCACAATGTGCTTCCCCATATAATAATAAGAGCCAACATATACAGATGCCCACTGTGCATCAGGCACTGTGGACTTGGTGGTTTATACCAATTATTTTATTCCCATCTCATACTAACTCTTCAGGCTGGCATTGTCCCCCGTGTCCTGGAAGACGAAACTAAGGTAAAGCAATTTTTGCAAAGTCACAAAGCAGTGGGATGCAAAGACAGAGCCATATCCAGGGCGGTTTTAATCTAGAGCCTATGTTCCCTCTGCTCCTCCTCCTGTTGGCGGTTGCTGTCAGTCTCCCCCAGAGCTGAGTGGGCAGCAAGATGGGCCACATAAGAAAACAGATTCTCAACTGACCTTGGGAGAGTTAACTTGATCTTTCTATGCCTCAATTTCCTCATCTCTAAAGTGGGGATGAAAATAACACCTTCCCATAGGCAGGTGTGAGGGTTAAGTGTATAAAGCACCAGGAACTGACCCGGCATACACGGAGAGTTCAGTAAATGTGAGTGCTCACATCATTCTCGGTTTTGCTGACTCCCCTGTGGGCATCATCTTCAGCTTAGAAGTGTCCTTCAGCTCCAACTCCCAGGTCATAAGCCATGTGCCTGGAAGCCTCTGGGATGCCCTGGACCATATCGCTTCTTCCAAGAGAGCAGGAGAGGACTGCAGATTCTGCCTGCCAGGACCCCCTCTCTAGTCCTGGGAAGGTGCCCTACGCAGAGCTTGCCTTCCTCAGCTGTTACTGTCACCGGGAAGTGACTTCTCAGCCAGCCCCTCTGTTCATCCATATTCCCCATTAGCCCTTTCAAAGGGGAGCGCCCCGCCGGACTAACCCCTAGAAGCTACCCACGCTAGTGCTCATAAACCCAAGAGGTTCTTCACCTGCTGTCCATTTACAAACTGCACAGAAAGGCAGTTTTTAAATGGACAGCAAGAAAATTCTCCCCAAGAAAATGTCCCAGCCACAAGTTGAATTGCTACCCACTGCCCAATCCTAACCCTATGTTCCCTGGGTGACCAGAGATAGCCTGACCTCACCGAAAATTAACAGTGCCCGGCAGGGGTGAAGCCGCTGCTGTCCTGTACTCTCAGCTCCTTCCCCGGCCTCAGTTCCTCATTCTGGACCACAGGTTGGCCAGCGTACCCTCCTTGGGAAGGACCATGAAAGAAGACTCCTAGCGAGCAGGCTGACTGGCCGAGCATTCCCTTGGAATCTTGGGGGGCAGGTCGGGGAGTAGGTGCCTGTCATCCATGGTGAAGCATGCCTGAGGGCAGGTGCAGAGACCGAGTCAGAAGACACATTTGTGTAGCAGGTCACCAAAGCCGGGGAGCTGGAAGTGGCGCCAAAAGCCTGGGGAATGGAGTGTGGCATGCAGCACAGGTTGCAATGAATGCACCAGGAGGTGACCTGGGCTTCATTAGCAGAGTCATGGCCCATGGGCTTCGGTTAGGGGTCGGGGGTGATCCAGCGTGGGCAGGCCCCATCTGCTTAAAGGGCTCAGTGGGAGACAGTTCAAGTGGCAGCACTCTGGCTCTTGGCATGCTGACTGGAGCAGGGACAGCAGCGGGCTCCCGGCCATGCCGCCGCTGCCCCATCACCAACCTCCCGCAGAGCAGCCTGGGGAGGCCCTGGACTGGGTGGCTGCACCATAGCTTCTAGCATCATTAGATTGCGGAAGTATTTCCTTGCTCACTCTCTATCTAACAGTTTCTGTGGGTTTTATTATACACTTAAATATCATCAGGACCTTTTTTATTGTTATGTTAATCACCATACATTACATCATTAGTTCTTGATGTAGTGTTCCATGATTCATTGTTTGTGCATAACACCCAGTGCTCCATGCAGAACGTGTCCTCTTTAATACCCATCACCAGGCTAACCCATCCCCCCAACCCCCTCCCCTCTAGAACCCTCAGTTTGTTTTTCAGAGTCCATCGTCTCTCATGGTTTGTCTCCCCCTCCGACTTACTCCCCTTCATTCTTCCCCTCCTGCTATCTTCTTCTTTTTCTTTTTTCTTAACATATCTTGCATTATTTGTTTCAGAAGTACAGATCTGTGATTCAACAGTCTTGCACAATTCACAGCGCTCACCATAGCACATACCCTCCCCAATGTCTATCACCAGCCACCCCATCCCTCCCACCCCCCACCACTCCAGCAACCCTCAGTTTGTTTCCTGAGATTAAGAATTCCTCATATCGGTGAGGTCATATGATACATGTCTTTCTCTGATTGACTTATTTCACTCAGCATAACACCCTCCAGTTCCATCCACGTCGTTGCACATGGCAAGATCTCATTCCTTTTGATGGCTGCATAATATTCCATTGTGTATATATACCACATCTTCTTTAGCCATTCATCTGTCGATGGACATCTTGGCTCTTTCCACAGTTTGGCTATTGTGGACATTGCTGCTATAAACATTGGGGTGCACGTACCCCTTCGGGTCCCTACATTTGTATCTTTGGGGTAAATACCCAGTAGTGCAATTGCTGGATTGTATGGTAGCTCTATTTTCAACTGTTTGAGGAACCTCCATACTGTTTTCCAGAGTGGTTGCACCAGCTTGCATTCCCACCAACAGTGTAGGAGGGTTCCCCTTTCTCCACATCCCCGCCAACATCTGTCGTTTCCTGACTTGTTAATTTTAGCCATTCTGACGGGTGTGAGGTGGTATCTCATTGAGGTTTTGATTTGGATTTCCCTCATCAGGACCTTTTTAATATTCTCTTTTTTATTAAACAACTAATATATTAGCATTCAGGCTAATGTCTTACAGTGAAGTAGACTCAAGCTTATTGAGCTGTCCACTTAGCCCTTTCAATTTTTCCAAAGACATAGGATAAAGTCCCCCTATATCTAAATAGGATACTTTCTCATTTAAATAAAACAAGTGAGGAAGATTAGGGTTTCTAAATTAAAAACCCATAAAGCCATTGCTCTGTTAAGAATGAGGGGAATGCAGAACATCTGAATTATGTAAATGGCACGATGTAGGAATAGTACATTTGAAATGTAGTAATAAATAACTAAACTTGATGGATCCCCTACTTTGTGGCAGATGTCGTGCTAAGTGACTCAGATGCTTTATCTCATTTGACCTTCAGGACACCTCTGTAGGATGAATACAGCTATTATTCTCATTTTACATGTGGTAGAACAGAGACTCAGAAAGTTTTAATAGGTTCCCTAATACAACAGTGCTGTTGTGAAACAGACCTAGAATTTACATCTAGATTCATCTGATTTCAGAGCCGAAGTGCTTAACCCTGCACACAGTATTTAAATTTGACCTAGATTTGAATTTCAACCGTGTGACTCTGGGCAAGTTACTTAACCTCTCTGAGTCTGTGATCTGGAGGTTCATTATCCTTGCCTTAATTTCTATGATGACTAAATTAAATAATACATAAGCAAGTGCTCAGTACTATAAAAGTACTATAACTGTCACATATTTCTTCCTTAGAAGTGGTCATCCGAAATCCTAAATAATTCAGAAAAGCAATAGGGGCTTTTTTGGTCTGAAATTTTTTGGACCGTCTGTCACCTCCACTCACCACTGTCGTGTAGAGATCATGGACAAACCCAATGTCCTCCCCTTCTAATTGAGTGCAGCTGAAATCTACTTGAATGGAGCTGGACTGTGGTCATGGATGAGGGTCCCCAAACTGCCCTACAAACATGGACATGGTTTGTAGGGTGCCGTGTGACCCTGATTCTCACTCTGGCCCCGGAGGGTATAAAGTCTGCATTGTGCTGGGCCCTAGGTAGACGGTGTAGCCTATTATTTCTTCTACTTAATTGTATGACCCCAAGAAGAGGAGCAGAGAAAAAATTCCTTTCAAATAGCTAGGAGGCCTTCTCACATGTGGATTTCTGGCTGACAGCCAGACAGAAAACTCTCCATTCATTCCTCTCAGAGTAAAAGGTTTTGAGTTGGGACTGAGGTAAGAAAGGAAAGTTTAGTGAAATCTGAAGTTTAGTCAAATCTAAACCTTCACGATAAATTAGGAAGTACTTGGAAGTACTTGGCTCAAGTTTCAAGTCTAAAACAGAAGAAGACAATCCTTGATGGGACATGGCCGAAGAACTCGGAACTTGGCCAACAGCTGGTTCAGTTGAGTTCCACAAATATTGATCAAGGGTCCAGTATGTGCACAGTGCCAGGACAATAGTGATAGATGGACAAATGGTCACAATTCTTGCCTTCTAGAAGCTCCCAGTCTAGTCAAGCAAACTGACCCAAAACAGATTGGTTTAACACAGAATTTGAAAATAGCGAAGTAACATAATAAAATAATAACAGCAAAATATCTCTGAGCACCTATTACATGCCTTCTAAGTGCTTCACATGTATTAATTCATTTCATCCTCAAAATCACCCTAGGAGGCGCATATTCTTTGTATTCTCATTTATAGGTGAGGGAACCTGAGGCCAGGCCATGCACCTGAGAGTGACAGAGCTGATTTGCACTCAGGCGTGTCTGGCTCCATTTGTGGCTTCTTTCTCCTGTGTTCCCTCTGGGAGCAGGGCTACTGTGTCACACAACTGCAGGGGGCACCATTCACACTTTAGGCTCTAGGACTTGGAGCTGTTTAGTACACGACCTGCGAGGCTGTATCCAGCCCAGAAGATCACAAGAGAGGGGGTAATATACTCTTGGCAGAGCCAAGGAGCTGGAAGTTTAGAAGGCTGGGGTGACATCTCTAAGGTCAGATCTCTAGTCAGTGGCAGTGCTGAGGCTTGGAACTGGAGCTGCTGCCCCTAAGCATCATGCTCTTTCTAGATTCCATGCTGCCTCCACTTTGCTCCTCATAGGTACTCTAAGAGCAGCAGGCGGGGGGCGTTGAACTCAGCCAGGTCTAGAGCTGTGGACGGGCCAGGCACTGGGGCAGAGAGGCAGCTTGCTCCTTAAATGTGGGATTTCCCAAGATCTCCATAACCTGCCTCTTGGAGGCTCCGGCTCTCGTCATGCCCCAGGAACCCTCTCTTCTGTGTAGATGAGCTGCTTTATTCCCTTCGTCACTGCACAGACCCCAGGGGAAGAACACCAACATAGAGTTAACTGAGCCTGGGTTTGCCATCTTCCCTCATTTGTTCTCAACAAATATTTATTGAGTACTTATTTCATGTCTAGCATTGTTCTAAGAGCTGAGCAAACAGTGGTGTACAATCCCCTTGCTTGCATAGGGCTCCCATTCTAGCGCAGGATTTGCTGCCTCTGTGTCCTTGATTATGTAACTCAACCTCTCTGGGTGTCAGTTTTCCCATCTGTGAAATGGGAACAGTAAGACCTGCCTCATAGGATTGTGGAGAGGCTGAAGTGAGATAATGCAGGTAAGGTGCTTAGCAGAGACCTGGCCCATCGCAGGTGGTCAAGAAGTCTCCATCCGTTCCCCACCCACCTGCCCCTCTATAACATGAATATGATCAGACCCACCTTTGCCGCTTGGATTCCTTCTGAGATGGTGATTGTACTTGTTTGACAGTATATAAATTTAACAGATCATTCCAAGTCCAAGTGACCAGCATGGGTTAAAGCAATGAACTGGTTCTCCATGTTCCTCTACTTTATATACATTATGATTCTGTATATGGAACCATACAACTCGGGACAGATTTATATGTACACCATACCGCATATTTTCATAGAAATGTTTTGCCAGGCACCTGTAATACACTGATATATGTGAGCACTTTTCTAAAGTTTATTTCTCACAGATCTCTCTTAAATTGTATGTGAAGTGACATTTTATGGTTTAAGTTGTGTTTTCCTGACATGGCCCCAATTTGCATCTCTGTGGCAGCACTCAGGACTCTCCTGCTCTCGGTACGTGGATCTCTTTAGCCCTTGAAACCTTTCTTTGGGTCCATATTTCTTCAGACCCTGGTTTGGCCTCTTTCCTGGAGAAGCCAATCCATTTGTGACTGTCTTGTGGAAATGGGCTTGAATTATTCAAATCCTGCATCCAGCTTGCTTATGGGGTACTGATGCGAAGCAACAGACTGGTCCCATTCTTTGTGTGGTCAGAGCCCTTGGCGTGACAGCCGTGGTGAAATCTCATTGCCCCTTTCCCAAACGGTTTTCTTTGCCCGGGGTTGTCTCAGACTCTCTGACCTGCACTTCCATCAAGTTCTGGAACAAAGTGGAAAGGAGAGAAAAGCACATCCACCAAGTGCCTCCTATGAGCCAGACTTTACGAAACACTCTGCAGATCGATAGTCTCGTTAAAGACCTGCAAGTTGGTGGGATTAACCTTACTGGAGGAGACAGTTTCAGAAGGATGAAGCAAATTGACCAAGGTCACGTGGCTAATAAGTGGTGGAGCCAAGTGTCAGGTTCACATCCATCGACTGCAAAGTCTGATTGTTCCCATTGTGCCAAGCCCGCCAGCATCCAAAGCAAACAGAGGGATTCCAAGTGGGCAGACGGTAACTTATCATCTCCGTCTTACTTACAGGAATCCATTAGTTTGAACAGTCATTTCACAAACATTTACTTATGGGGTATGTCTAATGTGGTAGGCACTGTGCGGGGTGATGCATCTCAAGTAGCCACAGAAATTTTTCAATTGCTGCAAGATTTCTCACTACCTCCTGGTAGGCCACTGGAAATGTGCGTTTTACGAGGAAATATCGAGCCACGTGGAGGGGACTGTTCTCCTCCTCAGTCCCGTGTTGTACCTGATACATACTGAGGAGGTGTTCACTAAGCAGTGTGGAATGAATCAATGAGGGGATGCGTCTCTAGCATCCCTAAAGGGTGTACAGCGCATATCTGTTTGCATATCAATGTTTTCCATAGGCCAGTGCTGCGTTTTGCCCCTGTGTATCCCCCGTGCCTGACACAGCACCCGGCACAGAACAGAGGCTTGCTGAATGAGTGCCTGAGTCAAAGGAGTCCAGCATCGGAAATGTAACCAGAGTCAGGACTAGGGTGAAGGACATGAGGCACTAGCCTCAGGCACAAAATGCCAAGGGACACCAAAAAACTTCATAATTGAGATATATAATATTTTAATGCAATGGTGTAAAAAAATCAAAATGGGATCCAACAGGATAGAAATTAAGAGCCAGATCCTGTCTTTGTTTAAAATTTTTATTTTTTTAAAGATTTTTATTTATTTATTAGAGAGAGAGAGAGAGAGCACAAGCAGGAGAGTGGCAGGCGGAGGGAGAGGGAGAAGCAGGCTCCCTGCTGAGTTGAGAGTGGACATGGGGCCCGATCCCAAGACCCCAGGATCATGACCTGAGCCGGAGGCAGACATTTAACCAACTAAGCCACCCAGGCACCCCTAAAATTTTCATTTTTTTGTTCATTTTATTTTTTGAATATTGCATGAAAATATTATTTATTCTGATCACTGAGATTCTGACGCCCCTTAAGGTTTGTGTCAAAGGCGAATGCCTCGCTCGCCTCCCCCTGGCCCTGGCCCTGTAAAGCCAACAGCAGTAACGAAGATTCTGTGATGTCATGTTAAAGGGATGTGCTCTATGTACGTAAACTCACAGAAGGCCTGCAAAGGCTTCTTATCAGGAAAGTGCTGTTATGATTTCTGTTTTCCAGACAGAGTGTCTGAGACCTGAGGAGGCAGAGATGCCCTCCTGGAGTGTCACAAATGAATCACAGGCATGCCTGAGATATTGAGTCTCCCAGGCCCCAGTGCGTGCTGGCCAGCACCTGGGGCTGCCTCCAGCCAGAAGCAGCCTCGCGCATTTACCCCAGCGTGCGTCACACATACCATCGTCCTTTGCATCCCAAGATTCTGGCCGTTATGGGAAGCAGCATGATTTTATGTGCCGTGTCCCTGCCACCCCCGGATGGCATTAACGGTGGGAAGTTGGGATGTCTGGGGATGGGATGAACAGGGCTAAAAATACAGTATTACATCATTATCCTATCCCACGTGACCATGACACTGAAAAAAGGTTGGGGCGGCTCAGCATAAGGGTGCACTGCCATGACAGACATGACAAGATGAGGGCGTTCTGTGTATCTCCAAATATCCCAGAGTCCTCTCACCACCCTGAGCTCAGCGAAAGCAGATGTGATTCCCGCAAGGAGATAAACTTGAAACCAAGAGAAAGGCAGAGGATTCTTAGGAAGAGTCTGCTTCATTTGTGCCCTATAGAGGCTTCCCCGGGAGAGAAAGATTGCAGTATTAGTTGTCTGACTATATTATTCTTGGATGGGTTAAGAATTTTATCTACTTATAGAATTATTTGGAGCCACAGATTAGGGAGAGAGGGGCCAATGCAGTATAGCTGACTCGAGACTCAGAAGCTCTTCTCTTTAGCCGCTTCCATTTAAAGCAAATCTGCGATAAGCTGCAGAGATTCCCTAGCTGGCTTCCAGAGTCTCATAGGATGGTCCCAGGTTTATGACATGAGACTAAACTGTCCACCCTGTTCCACAACCGTCTGATCTGCCCACCCCACCCGGCAATTAGGAGCACACCTAATTGATTGCTTTCCAAAATATCACATTCAAATGTATTTAGGATTGAAGTGATACGTTGATCCGAATCAGCCATGGGCATCCTGACCATTTTTAAGGAAATGGTCACAAAACACAAAACAGCTGAGTCTGCCTCCCCTTCATTTAGTTTTTTAAACACCTCTACCAAGCAGAGACACAAATCAGTCTGAGGTTGTAATAGCAAGCTCACCCAAGCAAAACTAGTACGATTTGCTTAAAAGGCTTAAAACTCTGCCTTGTGCCATACTTTGTCAAAATCCCTAATCAGCTATGGTAAAGAGTAAACATCCTTTCTGCTGGTGTTCGGGACAGTTGAGAGATCAGTATGGAGGGGCATTGTTAGGAGACATAGTGCCCAGGTTTGAATCCAGCTCTGCCTCCTACTTGCCTCAGTTTCTCTATTTGTAAAATAGGGATCATAATACTACTGTCCTCTTCAGGTTTTTGGGAGGATTGAATGAGCTAATGTTTGTAAAGCACTTAGAATATAGTATAGTACCTGGTGTACAAGATGAGCTGGTGTTTCTGACCAGAAGCAGCCCCAGCACAGGATTCCAGCCCACAGGTGACCTTCCTCACGTTCATGCGTCCCAGGGCCATGAGCCTATAGTACTGAGCCTGCAGTGTAAATGGATTTGTTCTTCCTACCCTGTTCCCCACCCTCCTTCTCTTCCTCCTCCTCCTCCTTCAACATCAGATGGGTGCAGTTATCACCTTGAAGGTGGTTCCCATATAGGTTCCAACGGCAAACAGACCTGCAGGCAAATAGATTCTAAAATAAAACATATTTTGCAAGCCCGCCTCATCTCCTCTTGGTTCCCATTGAACTTTATATGTATTTCCATTCTGTCCTTCCCATATATCATATAATGATCTTTTTATGGGTTTGTCTGATGACAGTGTTGGATCCTTATTCTTCCTTGTCTGCCAAGGGCCTAACATTCTGTGCCTGGTGCTTATCAGGTACTCGATAAATCTTTTAAGTCAGGGTGTGTCTCGGTGTCTCTCGGTTAAGTATCCGACTCTTGATTTCGGCTTAGGTCGTGATCTCAGGGTCGTAGGATCAAGCCTTGCTTCATGCTCCACACTGGGCATGGAGTCTGCTTGAGATTCTCTCTCTCCTTCTCCCTCCACCCCTCTCCGCCCCCCCAACCCCTAACCCCTGCTTACTCTCATGCTCTCTCTCCCTCTAATTTAAAAAAAAAAAAGATCTGTTAAATCAGGCAGTGACCAATGCCCAACTCTGTGGACCTGTGTCACATGCTTGGGGGAGATTTTTTCTCAGGGACCCCCTCCCTCCTTTGTATACTCGTGGGTAAAGCCGCCAGAGCAGCTGAGCCCCTCAGTGAGCTTTCTGAGGAACCGGGGAAACTAGAGACCAGCCGTTTTCCGCATGAACCCCTTGAACATCCTCTGAAGCCTACTGAGTAGAAGGCCAGTATTGGTATCTGCATCTGAGAGCATTTTCCCAGGGAATATGAGAAGATTCAGATTATTTTTAAATATCTGAGGTGATAAAACTAATAACTCATGTATAAAAGTGGCAACCACCCTTTATTTTAAATCTTTACATCTCAGAGATGGTAGAGCTCTGTGAGAGAAGGCTGTTTTTTTCCCCTGTTTCTTTAAATTTTTTATTGTTATGTTAATCACCATACATTACATCATTAGTTTTTGGTGTAGTGTTCCATGATTCATTGTTTGTGCGTAACACCCAGTGCTCCACGCAGAATGTGCCCTCTTTAATACCCATCACCAGGCTAACCCATCCCCCCACCCCCCTCCCCTCTAGAACCCTCAGTTTGTTTTTCAGAGTCCATCGTCTCTCATGGTTCATCTCCCCCTCCAATTTACTCCCAGAAGAAGGCTGTTTTTTAATCTGTCAGAAATAGGAGGTGGATAAGCAGTGGAAATAAAGTTATGGAAAATTGTAATAGCCTTGGGAGAAGAAATCTCTGTTCAATTCTAAATGTGTTTTATTTGTAGCCGGATCTTCAGGAACTTTGGAGGTAGGGAAATTAGATTTGAGGGAACAAAGGTATTAGTTGTTTGTTGCTGCATAAAAAATTATGCCAAGGCTCAGTGGCTTAAAACAATGAATATGTATTTTTTTTATTTTTTTAAGATTTTATTTATTTATTTCAGAGACAGAGAGAATGAGAGATAGAAAGCACGAGAGGGAAGAGGGTCAGAGGGAGAAGCAGACTCCCTGCTGAGCAGGAAGCCCGATGCAGGACTCGATCCCGGGACTCCAAGATCATGACCTGAGCCAAAGGCAGTTGCTTAACCAATGAGCCACCCAGGCACCCAACATTGAATATGTATTATCACACCATTTCTGTGGGTCAGAAATTTGGAAGCAGCTTAGTTGGGGGTCGGGCTCCGGGTTTCTCAGGTGGGGCTGCCATGATGTTAGCAGAGGCTTGACGGGGACAGGAAGGTCCTCTTTCAAGATGACCCACTCAGATGGCCATTGGCAGGAGGCCTCCGTTCCTCACTGAGGGGGCCTCTCTAGAGGCTGCCTGAGTACCTGCATGATGAGACATCTAACTTCCCCTCAAGTGAGAGACCCAAGGAAGAGTGACCAAGAGGAAGCTGCAGTGTTAATAACAGAATCTGAAGTTATCCCTGAATTTATCTCCTAACGCTGCCATAATGAAGTACCCCAAACTGAGTGGCTTAAAACTATAGGAATGTATTCTTCCATATACTTCTGGAGGTGAAATGTCCAAGATCAAGGTGTCAGCAGGGCCATGCTCTCTCTGGAGACCCTAGGGGAGGAATCTTTCCTTGCATCTTCCTGCCTTCTGGTGGTTACCAGCAACCCTGGGCGTTCCTTGGCTTCTAGATGCACCATTTCTGTTTCTACCTCCACCTTCACATGACTGCCCTCCCCACTGTGCATCTGCTTTCTCAGAAAAGCACCAGTCATTGGATTAAGGGCCAACCCTCATCCACTATGACCACATTTTAATTACATCTTGCCCTATTTCCAAATAGGGGTTCCATGTGGACATGAATTTTCTCTTTGTGAGGAGGGAAGGGGGCACATTCAACCCAGTACCCCTAGCGTCACTTCTGTTATTCTTTTCATCAGAAGGGTATCACTCAATCCAGCCCACACTCACGAAAAGAGAAATTAGACTGCCTTTTCAAGAGATAAGTATCCAAAGATTTGTAGATATATTTTGAAACCACCACAGGACAAAACTATGCTTCCATACCAGATATCCTTAACACTGGACTCATATGAGGTCATTTAGCCCAGTGATAAGAGAATATTTACGGAAGTTCCATCTTATTTAACAATAACAGATACTTGGATATGGCCATTTAAAGTGAATTCTCTTGAAATAGAGACCAGAATTTCTAAAAATTGAATGAAAAAAAATTTTTTTTTATGTTCAGTTAGCCAACATGTAGTACATCATTACTTTTGGACGTAGCATTCAACAATTCATTAGTTGTGCTTAACGCCCAGTGCTTATCACAACATGTGCCCTCCTTAATACCCATCACCCGGTTACCATGTCCTCCCACCCGCCTCCCTTCTGAAACCCTCAGTTTGTTTCCTGGGAGTCCAGAGTCTCTCATGGTTTGTCTCCCTCTCTGATTTCTTTCTATTTGGTTTTCCCTCCCTTCCCCTGTGGTCTTCCGTAATATTCCTTATGTTCCACATATGAGTGAAACCATATGATAATTGTCTTTTTCTGCTTGGCTTATGTTTGACTTGGATTTCATCACGAAAATTTATGAAAATAAGTGTACTTTACTTAAATTTGGGAAAAAATCAGGTTATAACTATACCACTAATTCTGAAAACAAAGAATGAATTGTCTTGTTTTGCTTCCCCCTTTGGATTAATTTTTCCAACAAAATCACATGATGTCACAATAGAGCCTTCACTTTAACTTTCTCAGCATAATCAGAAAGCTCGTTTTTGCCAAATTCAAGGATTTTATCAGTATTCTCTAATCCCTTTAGTATTTGTAGCATTCTCTCTATAATGCCTAAGCTGTCATTATCCTTGAGGATTTTTTTTTCTTCTTTAAATAATGCCTCGTTGTGTTTTTGCCACATCATCATCAAGAATTCTGCATGTGATTCTAACTGTTCTTCAACAGCATCTCTTTTAACTTCAGGAAATCCTCCATTTCTTGGAAAATTTTAAAATGTATAAACCATTTACAAAATGTATTTATAAGACTGTGTTTTATGAGAGTCAATGAGAGATTTGTAATGACGTTGGCTAAGTCTCTAGTGTTAAGTGGGGACTGATTTTGAATAGGGACTGATTTTATAAGTGGTCAATTCAGTAATGAATACGTTCATGCTATTTTGAATTTCCTTCTCTCTGAAATCTTGCAACTGAGCAGACTCTGATCATGAAAACTGAGATAATAAAGACTCCCCAATTTTTTTTTCTTCTTTCTACAACTCCAACTCCAACCCAAAAGATTATCATTAAGATCTTTCCATCTTCTTTAAAGCAATACTAAAAAATAAATAACATTAGATAGAGTTACTTTGGTATATTTGTGTAGGAAAGAGACGGTGTGTACAACTGGAGACTGTTATTAGGACTGACTTTCATGAGGACCTTCTTTCCTGAAGATGGGCCCATGTCATTTCAAATAACCAGGTATGATGCCTTGACTGCAAGAGCGCCTTCCTGTGGGAGAAAACTCAACCAGCATTGGATGATTCCAGTTCAACCTTCCCTGTAGCAGAGATCTGGAATCTGTCCTTTAAAAGTCTTTTCCCAGATGAGGTCGTGAACCAATGTTCAAAGCAATTAGAGTGACAAAAATAAATGAGTCTGTCTTGTCTTACGAATGCAATGGTTTATTTAGAGGCTGTGTGGTTGGAGATGTCAATGAGAGAACTTTTCTGAACCAAATATTAAGGGCCCGGCCAACATAGCTGTCCGCCTCTCCTTAACGCAATGGCTCCTTCTCACAGCAACCTTCTTCATGTGCCCTTCCCCTCCATCTACCCACTTGGAATGCGCTAGATGCTCGGAATTTTCCCACTAGCTTCAAGGAACAGACTGCCCCAGCTGCAGATGTCTCTATGGTTCATTTTTCCTGCAGCTGTTTTTATCCCATCACTTTAGCTTGTCTCTAGGTGAATTTGGCTGGCCATTTCATGTCTCCATAAACCCCAGCTTCAGTGCATATGTGGTGGATTTCCAGCAATGGGTATAGCCATCCTACTTATCATCCGCAGGTTACTTAACAAAGCTGGGTATAAGCATTCCTCTTGCTCAACCTGGGGAAATAACCCATTTGCGGCCCCCACTCTGCTCATTTTTCTGCAACAGAAATGAATTTTTGCTTGTCTCTCATAGGCTTGTTTGTAAAATCTGAAAGCCAGCTGAGGATAGGGAGTTGGGTTATATGGTTCCATATACTGTTTTTCTTCTCATACTGAATGCTTAAATTTTAATTACTTATTGATTTATCGATGTGACTTTTACTAAAAGCAAGAATGGTTTAATATGCATGAAAAGTAAGTGATTAGTTATATATATATATATATATATATGGTTTTTTTTCTGTGTGAGTGTATATGAGAGAGAGAGTTTCATACCAGTGATGCCTTATCTCTTATAAGGTAATGTTTCCAACAAGTAAATCTAGTAGCTGCCAACCCTTTGAAATTTTGACGCAGTGATGCCTGGGTGGCTCAGTTGGTTAAGCATCTGCCTTTGACTCAGGTTGTGATCCCAGGGTCCTGAGATTGAGCCCTGCATCAGGCTCCTTGCTTGGTAAGGAGCCTGCTTCTCCCTCTGCCTGCTGCTCCCTCTGCGTGTGCTCTCTCTCTCTCTCTCTCTCTCTCTCTCTGACAAATAAACAAATAAAATCTTAAAAAAAAAAAAACTTTGACACAAACTGCATCACAGTAACTGTCAACTCGATCACCACACACGATTGCAGGTGAGCACAGAGGTGCCTGTCATGGCAGTGCTCAATCACAGCCACGTCTAATGGGTACACAGAAGACATTTTGATATCTCTGCACCTGCTGCTCACAGGCAGCCAGCTCTTTAAATGTCTAGATTTTCTCTGTAAGACTGTCATGCCGTCTGGAATCCGAGTCCCTTGCCCCAAATCAGTATACCTTCCTGAGTCTGGTCCTAATCCAATAGCACTCTTTTGTTTTTATTTTTGTTCTTTCTCTTTTAAAATAAAAAGTATCATATGCAGAGAGTGGCTACAGAGCAGACCCTGTTGGCTGCCCACTTCAAATCTGTTCTCGTCTTCCTCTTCGTTGATGGAGTACTGATTTTGTTCAGGTAGCCTCTGTCTGCAAACATGAGTGCTCAGGGGACAAATCCCAAATGACCTAACACCATCATCGCAGTTTCAGACCCCTTCCGAGTGACTGGCTTAGACGCACAAGCACATGACTCTGTTCAGGTCTGTGAGGTGAGAAACTGGGCATTAATGGGAAATATTCCCTTGCTGCTAAAAAGAGGCACAAGGAGGAGACATTCCCTAGCCATTGATACACCTGGAACTGCTGATGAAGCAAAACCTACAAAGGAAGTCAGGACCCCAGTGAAGTGGGGTCAGAGCCCTGATGTACCTTGCCTGGAGCCTTGCCTACCTATGGACAGCTTGCTCTGGGAGATAATAAATCTCCTTACATTTAAGCTGGTTTTCAGCTTAATTACATTAAGCCAAGTTTTCAGCTAGTTGTTGCCAATGTATTTAGACATAGGAGCCAAATAATAAATCAACCCATGCTATGTCTTTTGCTTGGAGGGAGCTTCCACCTGAGTGTATGTGGTGATTTTGAAGACTAGCCAAGGTGCCCACTCTTCAGAGGGGAATGAGCCACTCCCTCATCTACTCTCCCAGGAATCCCTGTGCATGCATCCTGCTGGTTATCCTATTTACTGGGGCTTCTTTGTAGGTTTGTCTTCTCACACTCACATTGGGAGTTGCCCTGCAGAAAAGCCAGATCTGTGCTAGAAAGAGAAGCCGGGTACGATAAAAATAGTACCGCCATTAAATAAAATGTTTATCAGCAAAGACGTTGCAATCTTGTGCACATTGGTTTGTTGGAGGATGTGCTGCCAGAGTTAGAGATAGTAACAGCAGCATGGATGTGTATGGAGACCATGAAACCAGAAAGGGGACTATAAAATCCAATTCTCAGTATATACACACCAAAGTCACATAGAATGACAAATATAAATGGTACGTGGACTGAAGACCTGATGTGGGGGTGGGAGGATGAAGTCCTGGTGTGGGCTGCTGCAGGCAAAGGAGGGGAAGGAAGCCAAGGAGCACGTTCTTCCTAAGGGTAGGCAAAGGGGCCCTGTTTCATTTAAGAGTCTGGTCCTGTCCAGGGAAGCAGGATCCTAACTGTTGTGCCGGTGGGAATGAAGGCCATCACTGTCTGTCTCTACGCCTGTCACGTAACCCTCTAGGATGTTAATTTACTTCCAAACAACCACATGGGTCCCATGAAGTAGACTCAGCTCTGTTTTGCTTTCTGTTTCTTGACTGATAAACTGTGACTCTGTTCTCCCCAGGGTCTGCCTCTACTGCTGCTTTGGTTTCGGTGTTGATCTGTTTTGTTCAAGACATCTTGATAACAGCCACACGTTTTTGACTGTGGTCCTATTGTTTTGCCTCCATGCTCAAAACCTCCCAGCCATCTCCCTTACGTAGTTATATCCTGCGGATGATGCCTTCAGCATGTCTTTTCCATTTGTACCTTCCTGTGTTTGTATGATCCACAGAAAACTCAAACCCAATATATTCGAAACTAAGATCATCCTTCCTATCCTCAGGCTTAGACTTACTCTCCAAAGTCAAAAACACAGGGAAGAGCTGTAATTTATCCCTCCTTTTATCTATAATTTACCAGTTCTGTATTATGATAGCCACAAGGAACTATTATTAGAGTATTTCTGTCCCAACCCAATCAGATTGGGTTGCGAATTCAAGTTGGGACAGAAATGCCCTAATAATGTGATCAGAAAAGCTGCATCCTGCCTTTTGGCCCATATCAGACATCTAATGAATATATGTCAAATCATCTACTCCACCCAGAAAGGGAGCAGGTAATAAAAGAGTATGAGCTTTGGAATTAACGAGGGCCTGTGTATGAAGCCCTGCCTTGGCCCTTGCTAGCTGTGTGGTCTTAAACTAAAGAAGTAGTCAACACTATCGGGCTCCCTGCTCAGTGGGGAGCCTGCCTCTCCCTCTGCCTCCGCCTCTCTCTCTCTCTGTCTCTCATGAATAAATAAAATATTTAAAAAAAAAAAGAAGTAGTCAACACTTAGTGGGTTCTACAATAGGCAGTGTACTAATAAGTACTTTACCTGCCTCACCAGTGAGGTGGGTGCTGTCATTAGCCCCTCTTGGAGGTGAAAATCCTGAGGCTTGACAAGATTTGCCAAGGACACATGGTTAAGTTATGGATCCATCATTCAAACCCAGCTCTGCAGATGCCAAAGCTGGTGTTCTTGGCCCATACACTCTATTTGCTTTATCTCCTTGATTCCAAGTTTCTTTCTCTAGACCAGTGCTTGCTTTCTAGGGCTGGTGGAAGGACTAAGTTAGAATAGCCTTTCGATCCTACCATACTCTCTGACATTCAGTAACACTTCATCTCAGTGTTAGTGACCCCCTTGTTTATTGGTCATGACGCTAACTCCTAGAATTGTTCTTCATGTGAATTCCTGTGCCAGAGCTACGTTTGTATCTTTTTCGAAATTTTTCAATTTTCTGTTTCAGTCTTCCTTTTCATTAGGCCATTGATTTACTTTATTTTTGTTACTTGATTATAGCCCAGCCTCTTCCTTCCAAGCTTTAAGCCCCTCCAGGGTCCCTGTCATTCCTTTGTATACCAAGTCAGCAGCTAGTGCCTGTGCCAAAGTAGGGGTTTACCTAAAATCCGATGAACAAATCAATGATATTTTCATCATTTACATGTTTACTTATCTTTTCTATAAGGTAGAGTCTTTTAGCTGTAGCGTTCTGTGCATGGTAAGAAAGCACTGGATATATTCAAAGCCTGTTGCTTATTGCTTCTGTCACTCAACAGTGAACACGTAATTAACCAAGGATTGTGACTCCCTGATTTCATGCATTTGTGTCTTCCTCCCACAACCATTTCTCAATGCCTACTTTGTGTCAGGCACTGTGTTAGGCATCGAGGCTACAAATGTTAATAAAACAAGATCTCTGCCTTTAGGAAGCCTATAATTTAGTAGGGGAAAAAAACAAGAGATAAAAGCAAAATAACTGTTAATCAGAGAAGTCTATAAAGGGCTCACTGGTGGTGGATGGGAAGGAACTGTCCAATCTTTGATAGGTGAGGTAGAGGAGGAATAGGCAGGATCGGGGTCACAGAAGGTGCCAGAAAGCTAATACATAGACTCCCTTGAGCAGAACTGCGTATTTTCCACCCATCTACTCTCTGAGAAGTACAGGATATGTATGCAGAGATATTTGCTATGGAAACTTGCTCTGTTGTGGAATGTCTCATTGAATTTCTACAGAATTTTTGATAATGCATCAAGTCATTCCAGAAGATAATTGTCAGTTTTCAAGGAGAATAAGAAATAAGGCTCTTTCACTCCGAGTAATAACTATATTCAGCTTCTCATGGCAATTAAACAGTCCCATCCCCTCTAATTGAGTTAGCATACAGGCTGCCTCATGCATTTCTCAGGATTTCTGAAGCTACAGCAGTTCAAAGAGCCATAGTTCCATGGGGGTGTGGAGGCCAATGCGAGTTGATTTGGAAAGTACTGGTTCCATTAGGATCTTTCCTACAATAAAGTGAACTAGCTAGGGCATCAAGAGTATAGGTCCAAAAGACCTAGATTAGAATGAAGACTCACGCAAGACAGTTTAGTGAGAAATGCCCCAAATTCAAAACCCCCAGAGCCCTGATTGCAGCCTGCCATTAGCTTCTTCTGTTGACTCAGAGGCATATCAACTATCTCTCTGGAGCTTAGATATTTTTAATCTGTTAATAAATATTTGTAAATTGAATAAGTTAATGGGTGAATGTAAGATGAGAATTACAATACCTATACCACCTACTTCATAAGGGTTTTAAACAAAGTAATTAATTATACATTAAAAAGATAAAATGCTTCAAGACACACTCCAATTTTTAAATTGGTGATGATAAATATTACTTTAAAGACTTCAGAGTTGCAGAATATATGGATTCTTTCATCATCCAAATTTGTCCTTGACCAGGAGAGAAAAAAATATTCCCTTGAAGAGCAGGTGTTCTATTGCACTTGTATTAGATAACTAGCTGGTTAGAAACTCCAAGAATCAAGCCTCCTATGGACTCAAAATTAAAATTCAGAAATTGTAAACAATGGAAAGTTTTCAACAACACTGAAATAATGACAAATAATCATGATAACCCCTCACATAGATATACTTGACATATATAAAACATCTTACATTTTCACGTTTGATCATATACACATACAAAGCACTATTTATTAAAGTAATATTGTTGGCTAATGTTTTCAGGGCAGCATTATATAGTTGATAGAATATATGCTTTGGAATAAAAGAGGCCTGACCTGTATCAGCTGTAGGACCTTAGAGTGTTCCAAAACCCTAGGTCACAATTTGCAGTCATTGGTGAAATGACCTAATCTTTCATATCCAACATTATAGGGTGTCATGAGAATTAAATGCAATTTTATATACATAGCATCAGCCAAAGAATGGACCCTCAGAAATATTTGTCCTTATCTCCTGATCTGCATTATAATTGGTAGAAGAGAGTCCTACTTTCATAGCAGGGGCCATGATAATGCTAAATGAGGAAACATATTTTCTGGAAAGTCAGCTGGCCAAGGAAAGCTATACAAAGTCCTGCTAAGCCTATTCTGCTCCTGATGCTTCTTCATCAAAGAATTGTCTTGAAGGCTTGCACTTTTCACAGCATTTTTCATTGACTCTCTCCCCAAGTTGTGTGTGTGTGTGTGTGTGTGTGTGTGTGTGTGTGAGTGTGATCTGAAAACCAGTATAGAGGTACCATTTCTTATGACATTATAAAGTTTCACACAGCATTTCACTTTTTGGGTTTCTTCTCCAGCCTCACATCTCCCTTCCCTCTTTCATTACCCCTTTACAAAGGCAAACCCAGGGGGAAAACCGCTCCCAAAGGGGATAAAACCTTCCAATGAAAGGAACCAAATATATGTAGTAAGAATGAAAACGTAAAGACAAACTCCTTCTCTTTTCTTTCATACTCAAGTACGTTCACTTTTGGGGAAGATTTCCTGCACCCACAGCAAGAAACCTGTCAAACCTCACCCCACCAGCCATCTCCCTTCTCCCTACCACCACATCTTCATAACCTTTGGGGCATGTAATACACAATCATTTTTTTTGACAGGTCCATTTTCCTCATACAGCTGGAGATCCTTGACCACAGGACCTGGCACAGGCTCTCCACAAATGTTCCCCTGCAAGTGAATGATTGAACTGAACCTCTGTATTTTTCTCCCCTCTGAGTGTTTTACTACCTAGTGGGGATGGGTGCAGACAGGGCATTAAAAGGGTGCCCTGCAGGCTAGTGTGAAGAGCTGGGTTACGTATGTGCCATGTGTTCTGCCCTTCGACTGGTTGGCCATGACTGTCTCCGTCCTGTGAGCTCTGATTGTAAAGGAGGAACCTGACTTCACAGAAGCAACGTTGCCTGTGTGCTGGGTCTTGGTACCTTTCTTGAAGTGCTTCTACATAGAGCATCTCACTGGATTTACAAAGAGATGATGGGATCTTGGGAAGAAAGACCCCAGAAGAAGTTAGGACATTCTTCCTTTACAGTGTATTTACCTTGGTCAGCAAGCATGGTAGGTGAGAGATGCAGAATGGATGACTTACTTTTTGGCCATAATCATGGCCAAAAGTCATGGCCATAGTCATTTGGCATAGTCATTCTATGTTTGCGTCTCCTGGTCCCTTCCAGGTCAATGAATGAAAAATTTGAAAGCCTGTACTGAAAGGTGTGCCAATGGTGGTGGGGAGTCTCTTGTCTCTTAAATCTTCATTAATTTTTTCCCTTTCTACTCCTCCTCCTCTTTGGATTTTGTTCACCATCATCACCACCACCACCATCATGCCTTTCTCCGTGCCCTTCCTTCCATCCCTCTCCTATCTGGCTAGTTTTTACTGGCCCTTCTAGCTCTCATGTCACCTTCATTTCCGTTCCCCACAAGCCTTCTCTGGACCCCCAAAGCTTTCTGTCTATTACACGCCCATGGCACTTAGCGCTAGCATTGCCCATTCAGTTGGTTAAGTGGCTGAATCCCCACCTAACTCAAAGGCAAGTGTTATATGTTAGGTTTTTTTCTTTGTATAAAACACATAAAGTACTCGGAGTACTGCCTGCAGGCACTAAAACTCAATAACTGTTAGGAGTTATTGTTGTTGGTGTTGTTGGTGTAACACCCACCCCACGACTACATTCCCTGGTGCCTAGAAGGTACAACGTGAATGTTTATTTTATTGAATTGAAAGACAACAAAAACACCTTTCTTAGAAACCTAATTACATCTCGCCTTACACTAGTTTGCTTTCAGTGCCTGTGCCGGGCTCACGTTGTAGCGGAGGAAGAAAGCCGGAGCTGATGGAGAGTAGCGAGCCATAGATCTCTAGGACATTCCAGTAGTGTAGCTGTGTTGTCAGCAGACCACGGTTACACGTCTGAGGGGCCCCAAAGTAAAGTTTGACTTGCAAAATCTATGGGCCAAGGGAAAGCGGCCTCGCTTCTCAACTGAAGAGGCACAGCCTCAAATCAGATTCAAACCTTGCCACCATCTCCTCAGCGGTTGCACTGTGACTCCAGCATACGTCACTCCTGGTGGCTGACTGTTATCTCTTCCAGGGGGAGGGACTTAGACTTCCCACACGTTGGGGCTGATACTCTCCCAGAAATGAGCCCCTCCCCCCCCCCCAGGGAGCTGATGTCCAGCTGCAAGATGTTTATCTACAACTCTGTTGAGCAACTGGGGTGCAGAACCAGATTGTTCTTGCCACTCTTTTGAGGACTCACACACTCCGCCTATAAAAGGGTAGAGGAGCAAGGTGGTGGGGCACAGCCTCACACTGTGCCTCGCCAATGTGGCCCCTAGACACCTCTCTGTGGCAAAGGAGAGAATGGGTGACCAGTCTTGCTGACCCTCTGCTGGTAAATTTCCCCAATAAAGCCCGTTTCTGCATGACATGGGATGGTTGTCATTCTCTCCAGTTCCCATCTTTAATTCCCTCTATAACCATATTAGATAAGTTTCATCAGCCCGTTCAGCAGGTGAGGAATCTGGAGCCCAACTAATTTAAGTAACTTGCTCAAGGATTCACAGTGAGTGAAGAAGCAAGGACTCAAGGCCAAGCTTGTCCGACACCAAAGCCTTGGTGCCTCATGAGCAGCTCCCCCTCCCTATGAGGATGAGAGATGATGTACTACTGGGGAAAAGGATCCTTCTCACAGCCCTTGCCAGGCCAGATGCACAGATTGTGCTGATCTCTCTGAACCTCCATTAAAAAGCAAGTAAAACACTGGTGGCCCAAAGTTATTATGATCATTTGGACAGCAAGGAAGTTCCCTTTCTTCTTAGCAGTTGCCATTATCTGGACGATGACTTTTAGGAGCATGGACAGAGAATCGCAGGAAGGAGGCAGCTCCATGAAAAGTATCCATTCTCTTCCTATTTCTCCATGAATACCTGGAAAGTGCTACGTGCAATTTCACTTTATGAAACTGAAGTCCGGGATAATCTCTAAATCATTCTCATGCATCATATGCTGCTTTTCAAAGGGAGAGAATATGCATTAAAAAGATTTGTTCAGTCTTAAGCCTGCCTCTGAGCATCCAAGATCAATGTAGAGGCTGATTAAGTTGTGCTCTATAGATTCCTGCAGTCAAGTTCATCAGGCGCCCATTTCTCTTCCTTTAATGATGCTGAACCCCAAGCTCTTCTCTGAAGTACTTTAATTTTCACTTGGTCACTGCGAGAAGACAGTGACTTAATGAACTGCAAATGGGAAAAGAAAGTTACATAAATCATCTTTGGAGCCTTTTCCGTGGTCTTACTACCACGGCTCTTCTTTCATCATTATGGTGCCTCCAGTGGCTTCTCTGGACTCAGCAGTGGAAATTAAATTATAAGCCACACTTTTGGCAATGTAGCATACCAATAAAATCATAAAATCATTAGGGCAAATAACAAAGATAAATTAATGTCAACACAGTACAATATCATTTTGCCCTGTGTTACAATAATGTTCTCCCAGCTGATTCTTGTCAGATCTTTCAGAAAACAGTTGTCTACTAAAACATATACATTTCAGAACCACTGTCTATCAATGCAGATTTTACGAATCTGAAATTAAAATTGAAAATTAAAGTGAAATATTAAAGATTAATCAAAAGTGCTAGACCTTTAGCAAATTCAGTGCTTTTTGCTTAATTCTGAATAGCCCAATCGGAAAGAGTATTTCAGTTTAACTAGAATTTTAATCAGCTGACTAGAAGTTGGGAGAACAAGAGAGAGAGAGAAAGAGAAATACTCCTGAGGGTAAATGCTTAAAAACACGTCAAGGGCTGTTGAAAAATAAGCTCTTAATCTGCATGAAGGCTGAGAGGAGGAAGACAGGATGCACTGGTTTTTCTTGGCCTCTAGGGCCGCAGCGTTACTGAGATCCACCACTGAGAATGGTCAGCTAGCTTTCCTTTCGAACAAGCCACTCCTGCTAATGCCCAAGGGAGAAACCTTGATACCCAAAGGACTTTACGGGCATCTCCCAACAGAAGCACGGCAGAGAGGGCAGAGGAATCAAACCTGTGTTTGACTGCAGATGGTCTAAGATTGGCAACCCTCCTTGCTAGACAAGTAGATTCCACTCACCCCAGAACCTCCCATGAGGCTGATGTTGCTCTCCCCCATCTCTCCCCAAATCTTTAATCTCAGAACTGAAAAGGTCCTCAGCCTCATCCAGCCTTACTTCCCTGCCTCAATCCAATGCGTGAATCATCTCTACAGGAGACCATTGCTACTTGATTACCTCTAGTGCCTGGAAACTCACTTCTCACCAATGTCACTCATTCCTCTGTTGCTTAGCTCATCCTTCATATTCTTCTTTCTGTTGTTCACAACTACTCTCCTGTGAGGCATCTGGTTCTCAGTCAGTTAAACATCCGCCTCTTGGTTTTGGCTCAGGTCATGATCTCAGGGTCCTGGGATTGAGCCCCGCGTCGGGCTCCGCATTCAGTGGGGAGTCTGCTTGAGATTCTCTCTCTCCCTCTGCACTCTCTAAATAAATAAATAAAATCTTAAAAAAAATAAAAAATAAACACACAAAACTTGAAAGGCTAGAGGCTGAATCCTTAAGGATACTTTGAGCCTCTGCACTGACCCAGGATCCACCTGCTTCTTGTCATTTGACAGCAATGGTCAAGGTTCTGAGTTGCAAATAATAACATTTGCTGTGGCTGGTTTAAATAAAAAACAATAATTTTACAAGGACATTAGGTGACTTGCAGACTCCGCAGAAGGACCAAAGAGCCAGGCTTTGGAACTGTAGAGATAATGACAGTGTCCATCCATGCCATGGGAACTGTTTTAGGGAAGACATCACTGTCCCAGCCATTGCCCCTGAGCCTCAGTGCTGGATGCTAGAAGCTCAGAAGAAGTAGAGGTCTCCATTGCAGTGACCACTGGCGTATTTAAGTGCCCCATACTTGACCACCTCCTCAGCTGCTCACTTCGGAAACCAAGTCTTACACGGGTGCAGCCAACTGGTAGAAACCCAGGCTCAGACCTGCCCTCTAGCTGCAAGGGAGTCTGGGGATATGGGTTTTCTGGTCTCTGTTCTTGGGAAGGAAGGACATGTAATAAGAGAGAAACCAAAATATAGGGAGGGGGTATGGGGCAGCCCCACATCACAGATACCCACTAGAGGGAGACAGGCATGTGCCATCATCCCTTAGGCCAATGGCTAGCATTCTATTTCCTGGTTTTCTCCTCTCCACTGATGTGGAGTCAGCAGAGAGGTTGCATGCTGGCCTCCTTGCTGAAGCAGTGTTAGCTTTCTATGCCTGGAATACCTTGCAAGCCCAGGACGACACAAAAACCTTTTTATGAGGTGAATTCCTGAAGTTTTCAGGAGTTGCGGCTCATTGGCACCAGCTGGTCATAAACCTTTCATGAATAAGGATAACAGAAGCTACAAAGCAGAGAAACAGAGAATTATAAAGCTGGAATACGTCTCAGAAATGAATTCTTAAAAAGCACAATACTCTTTCTAAATCAGGTGCATCTTAAAGAGAGAGAGAGAGAAAGAAGGCAGATAGGCATCCCCATTCTACTGTGTATGAATCTATCTCATTCTGAAGTTAAGGGACTGCTCTGAGACCCCAGATCGCGCCTGGCCCTCAGCCCCGTGTGTGTACTCTCTTGACTTATTTATGTCTACATAGACCCAGCGGGTCAGGGTCATTCCGGAACCTCCTAACAGAGTGTCACTCCACCTTCTGTTCTAGGAACAAACAATGGCTTGGAAATCAACATAGCCTGGACTCTGGTTCTATCCAAGTGAGGTCTTAAATAGGCAGTTGCCTCTCTAAACCAGAGCTTCCAGTTTTGTCAGTTTGGAGCGATGATTGTAACTGCCTCGCTGGGCCACTGTGAGAACTGAATTGCCAACCTGCTCATGAAGGCATTTCATGCAATGCCTGGCACATAGTAGGCACCTACCAGACACTAGTTCCCCCTCTCCTCCCCTTTCCCGTAGTGGTTCTTCTGGGATTGCAGTGGTTTGCAATCACGTGTATCTCCGTGTGCCGCCTTTTCCTAAGTATTAGCACAAAGCCTTTAAATGTCGTTCCTTGCTGCCACCTTTATTTGCGTGGAGTTGTCTTTGCAAGATGTCACAGGAATGGTCCTCCGAACCCCCACAAACCCCCTCAGTACCTCACTGCTGTCTGCTGCCCAGCCCCTGACCCTCAGCTCTGCACCCGCGGTGCTTGAGTTTCATGGGCGCAGAAAGTGAGGCTCCAACACTCCCTGTCTATTACGAATGTTTACAAGTCGCCCAACTTGGTGAAGATCTCAAATGCTTTAAAAATTAAAGGAGGAAGCCACAGGGAGGCTGCTATGTGCTGTTCAGAAGATGCAGAACGCATCCGTGGGGGGCAGTCTTTGAATAACATGAATCTCTCCTGCCTACAACCTTCATTCCTGCAAAATCACTTCAACCCTCAAGCAGGACTCCGTGTTCCAGGAGAATCAGGAAGAGCCAAGAAAAGCTGGAGATCAGTTCTTGAAAGGGGGCTCGTGGGGCTGTGTGATCAGGACTCCATTGCCCTCCTTGGTCCTATAACATCAGGACTCTCGAGCGGGGGTTCTATAGTCTCCCATAGGCTTCCCGATGGCTCTGTGCACAACGCTCGTACCGTGTTCTAAATCCACAGTTTTGCTCATTAAAAAGAATCGTGGGATTCCAGGTCCAGTAGAACAAGCACTGATGTGAAGGGGAAAGAAAACAGTAGTCACGGAGGCCCTAGTCTTGGGGAGGCACTGGGCGGGGCATCTAGACATAGTTCTCATGGTAAATTCTTAAAACAGCCCTTGGAGTAGGCATGACCACCCACCCACCCCTGTTTACAGGGACAAAATTAAATTTTGCATATTACAGTGAGGAAACTGGCTCAGAAGATTTACATAATTTGTCCAAGCAAATGTACATAGAAAGGGCCGAGGGTTTGAGGCCAGTACTCAATCTACTCTCCACTCTCTACCATGCGCGCTTTCAAGAAGAGCTAACCCTGTCATTCCCACAAGTAAAGAGCGGTTACTCTGAAGCAGAGATCAGAAGAGGAGTGAAAAATAAATATTTTCAGCTTTGCCAGACACATATGGCCCATCACATATTCTGTTTTATTTTTCTTTGTTTTTGTTTTACAAAAATACAACAAAAATACAAAAGAAAAATACAAAACCATTCTGAGCTTGCAAGGCCACGCAGACACGGGCTGGGGGCTGGGCCTGACTTAGAGGCCACAGTTTGCTAACGCAGGTGAGAACCAGACATCTTAATGAAATCAGGAAATAAAACTGCTTACCTACGAAGTAATAAAAAAACAGCTAACATTTAGGTAGTCCTTACGGTGTGCCATGCACTCTTTGACACACTTCATATACGTTCACTCTCCATAAAAACTTTGCACTATTTATTATAATTCCCACACTACAAATGAAAAAAAGGAGACAAAAAAGGATCAGTCCCCTCAATATCATGCAACCGGATGGTTTGCAGAACCCAAGTTTTAAATCATGACCAACAGCACACCTTTGGAAGATTTATTTTGTTTCAAAAAAGGTATTTAACAATGGAACAGCCCTTTTGAAAAGTTTGTGGATGAAAGATACTTTTGCTTTGAATGAATGCTTTTCTCCAAACTCTGATTCCTCTTGGAGAATCTTAGGTTAGTTTTATTATATATTTGTTTGAATATCCCTCCAAGTGCGATTCACTTGGAGGTACTCTAAATATATGGGGAAGGTCCCAAGATGCCTTATTGGACCATCCAAAGTCCTAGTAACTCATTCATTTAATAAAACATTTTTTTTAACTATGCACCCTATGTAGGGTGCTTAGAATGGGGACATAGATACATCAAGGTTCTCGACCTAATGGAATTTGTAATGAAATGAGGGAGATAAACATGCACATAGAGAGATGAAATGCAACTTAAGAAGCGCTTTGGTAAAGCTCTGCCCAAAAGAGTAGGAAGAATGAGAAGGGAGCAACCAGCAGCCGGGGCCTGGGGAAGATGTCAAAGAGGAGAAGGCTGGAGGAAAAGGGACGTTCTGAGTTTAGAGGCCAAGGCCATGTGCATTCTGCAGCCACAGGCCACATTCCTAGCCCCAGCCACTCCACACTTACAGGGAGGCTGTGTTAGCTTGTACAGTACCAGCCACAGCAACAGGTGAAGCCCACAGGTGTAATGTACAGCAGAAATTTATCTGTTGCTCACTCAGAGTCCCAACAGCAATGATGGGAAGATGGATGGGGGGGGCGGCTCATGTGTCCAGAGATGTAGCCTTGTGATGTCTGCCATCCTTAACTCATAGTTCCAGCTGCACCCCAGGTGTTGCTGTCCCATCAGCAAATGGGAAGAGAGAATGTGAAGGGGAGAATTGTATGGGGCAAGCTTGACAGTGGCACACGTCATTCCTGATTGCTGTTTGTGAGCCAGAACTCACATGGCCACAGTTCACTGGGAGGAAGGCTGAGAAGGGCAGTGGGCTGTGTGCATGGGAGGAAGTAGAACATGGCAAACAGCTAGCCAGCCTCTGCCCAGAACCCTGGAGCCACCGAGTGCCTGTGAAGCCCAGAGGATGTTATCTCTATGTGTAGACATGGAATTAATAGTGATCACCTGCCAGCAGGAGATCAGTAATCAATTTATAGCTAAACAATGATGCAATAATAAAAGAAATGCACAGGTGCTATATATGCTGTTGGCTTTGCCAAAATAGTATCCTTTAGCGCTCTGTTCTGGTGATTTCTACCAAAATTGTTCCCGCAAGCAAGATGTGCCTACTATTGTATTCCATACTAAGACCAGCATCTTTCTCTTTTTCACGTTGTAATATCTCTGAAATAGTAATATGTTTTACAGTCAATGGCTTCTTACAATTACACTGTGTGTGTGTGTGTGTGTGTGTGTGTGTGTCTTCTCTCCTACTGGTATATAATATGCATAATAGCAAATTAAGTGCTCTAAAAAGTCTCACAGACAAAAAAGGAGGGGTGATGGTTATGGGGTCTGCTCAACCTGTGTCTCCCAAGGATGTCAGAACATGAATATCTACCATTTACATTGACATGGATGGAACTGGAGGGGATTATGCTAAGTGAAATAAGTCAAGCAGAGAAAGACAATTATCATATGGTTTCACTCCTATGTGGAACATAAGGAATAGCTCAGAGGACCATAGGGGAGGGAGGGAAAACTGAATGGGAAGAAATCAGAGGGGGAGACAAACCATATGAGACTCTTGACTCCAGGAAACAAACTCTGAGGGTTGCAGAAGGGGAAGTGGGTGGGGGAATGGGGTAACTGGGTGATGAGTATTAAGGAGGGCACGTGATGTGATGAGCACTGGGTGTTATACGCAACTAGTGAACCATTGAACATTATATCAAAAACTAATAATGTACTATACGTTGGCTAATTGAATTTAAGTTAAAAAAAAAAGAAAAAGAACATGAAATTTTTTTAAATGTCATTTACTAATACCCATTAGATTGAATATTCCATGCTACTCACCTTGCCAAAAATTTGTTTAAACCAAAAATGAGATCTTTGAGTTCAGAGCAAGGTGGCTTAGCTCTCTGCTGGATTGGAGAGTCTCATGAAGAAAGTGTAGGACCTTGAGTAGGTGAATCAATGAGGGTCTCAGTAGGAAACAATAACACAAATCAGGATAAGTGGAGGAGGGTATGGAGGGACTGTGTGTATGGGTTTGGGGAGACGGTAGAGAAACTACAGGGAGAGTGCAGTGCCCAGCACTGGCTGTCACTGCCCTAAGACCTAAAGAGATGAATGAAGGAGATGGTCAGGTAGACAGGGCTGCCTCAAGAGGATAGGCAGGCAAATGGAATAAATACCCTGGCCTTTTCCTCCTTTCCTTGCTCCAGTCTCTGTCAGGGTCCCTCATTGGCCAAACCCAAATGGAAGCCAGAGAGCAAGGGAGCCAGTGATAAGCATAGGGCCAGTCTTCTAGAGCAGAGACAGATGGAAAGGGTGGAGGTAAGACCTAGCATTAAAGCACAGTGTCCCCCACACACACATGGCTTTGAAGGACATGTGGAACATGGATTGAGAGTGATTCAATCCACCCAGGGAAAATATGATCACTGCCTAGACTCCTCATTGCTTTAGAGTGTATGGGGTCCTTTCATATCTTCTTTCATTTGCTGTCACAACAACTCCATGAGGAACACAGAGCGGGAGTAATTATCCATTTTTTATGCACAATGAAGCTGCCTTCCCCACATCTGAGCTTCAAAGGCCTGGTTGGGACTTGAAGGTGGAATTTTCTGGAATAACCTAGTACTAATTCTACTATGTCAGTGACATACTTCGCTGACAGTGTCCTGGAAGGGTCATCTCCATGAAAGGCTGTTATTATTAGTCACTGACTGCTATACTTTTCAGTAGTTGGTACCCTTTACTTCTTTTATAATTGTATAGCACTTTATGGTTTCCATCCACTATGTAGAGAAGTCATGGAAAATCCATGGAAATCTCTGGATTTGAGGAGCTGAGGCCATTTCTCCTGGGTAGATCCCATTCTTCTGTTCCTTCTTCATTGCTTCATTTTGCACAATGTAAAGCTGCAATCCACACAATCAATTAAGAGAGTCACACATGTGTTGAATAAAAGAATAATAAAGAACTTGGCGAGATGAAGAAATAAAAGTGCTATAGGGCATTCTGGAAGGAAAGACTACTTCTAGCTTGTCAGAGAAGGCAACGTGAAAAGGTAGCTTTTCACCCAAACCCTGGAAAAGGGCAAGCATTAGGGTCAGCAAAAGTGGGAGAGAGATCCATGGGTAAGGCACTACTTCTATATGTAATGCTTATGGAATTAATAATAAAAACATAGGTAAAATACACAAAGTCCAATCCACCTACATGTTACATAAGAGATTTGGTGTCCTAAAAGCTAGGATTCTGGAGCCAGACTGCTTGGGGTTCAATTCTGGCTCTGACAGTCACTGGCTGTATAGCCTTGGGCAGATTACTTAGTCTCTCTGTGCTTCAGTTTCCTCATCCGTAATAGATAAACAGATAATATTAGCACTTATCTCTTAGGGTGGTTAGGAGGGTTACATGAACTAATACACGTAAAGTGCCTGACACAGAGTACATTCTGGATTAACAATTACAGCGGACCCTCGAACAACACAGATTTGAACTGCATGGGTCCACTTACATGGATTTTTTTTTTCAAAATATACAGTAATACTGTAAACGTTTTTCTTTTCTTTATGATTTTCCTAATAGCATTTTCTTTTCTCTAGCTTAATTTATTGTAGGAACATGATACATAACACACAAAATACATGGTGACTGTTTATGTTATTGACAATGCTTCCGGTCAGCAGTAGGCTGGAGTCGTTAGGTTTGGGGAGAGTCAAAAGTTTATGTGGATTTTTGACTGTGTCTCTAACCGCCCCCCCCATTGTTTAAGGGTCAACTGTAGAATTATATCTGGGGAAAAAAAGCATCACAACCTCATTAAACCTCACCTTTTGACTCAATCTTTATAATATCTCATTTCTGTACATACTCTCGCATCCTGTTCTTTCCTTCCACATGTGGACATCCAGTCAACAGGCACTGCAGCCAGCTTCTGATTAAAGCTCAGGAAGCATTGCTTTTGGCATGCCTAATGATTTCCATTTTTATTCCAATTAGATTAGATTATAAGATTTATGCTTCCTCTCGCTAGATTCAGCTCTTTCATTTTTCTGTTTTCTACTCGTTCACCAAACAATACGGAAATTGTAACAAAACAGTCCAGTAATTGGACCATAGGGCAGTACAGACCGTGGTTCTGATGAACAGAGCTCAGAGTGGGGGATCAATGCCAATGCCATCCTGGGACATGGCCACTGGTTAGCAAAGTGAGGACGGCAGAGCATGTGCCATCCACGCCCCTGAGCATGGGAGATGTCACACCGTGGTACGTGACCATCCAATGTGGCTTAGTGAGATCTGCAGAACACACAAGAGTGCAAGTGGTTCAAGAGGCAATTATCCCAAAGTCTGGGAACATGTGAGCAGAGGCCTGGAGGGAAGAAACACCTGAGGAACAAGAGGTTCACCACATAACTGCCTGGAGCACCGCAGGGGTCAGGGTAATATTTTAAATAAGGACCTATCACTGCTGGCTGAACCACATTGGAGCCCGAGGCAAAAGGAAGAATCAGTAATACTGATCCTTTCTTTCTTTATAATTTTGGAGTTCTGTGTATCATGGTTTTAGGGCATTAAAATTTTTGAATTTTTTTAAATAGTGCATTAAAATATTATTTAATTACTAAATTTTTTGGTACCCCCTTAAATTCTGCACTGAGATGAGTGCCTCACTTGCATCACCCTAATCCTGGCCCCATTAGAGTGTAGGGGGCATGAAGGAATATATTAAAAGAGATGTCTTTGAGATTAGCTGGCCTGGGACCCAGCTCTACCCTCATCTTTATCCTGAGTCTCTTATCTTGGGCCACTTATTTCCCTCTTAAATGCTTGGTTTCTTCCTCAGTAAAAGGATAATAAAACCTAATTCATGGGTTAATCATTCACCCACCAACAAATACTTGTTGAGCACCTATTATGTGCTTGAGGCATAGGGGATATAGCAGTTATCCAAACAGAACAAAAAGTCTCTGTTCTTATGACATTTTCATTTTTATTTAGGAGAGTAATGCTCAAAAAAAGTAAATACATTATCTCATGTAGTAGTGTTATGGAAAGTGCTTAGGACAGTCAAGCAAGGTGGGCTGACCGAGCATGATGGCAGCAGGGGTGGGGAGGAAGAGGTGGCCCTAGCTTAGGGAAGGGTTAGGGAGAAGAATAAAGGAGGTCATGATCTCCGGTGTGCGTGACAATGCCAGGCACATCTTAATGCCTTAATAAGTGGTTTTTGTTTATCTTGGTCACATAGGGAGAGATAAGTTTGGAAAGGGAGGTTGGATCCATGGACATGGATGTACTGCCATTTTTGAAGCTGAAATGCCAGGATTCTGGATAATTCTACCCCTAGGAGCACAGATAGAGCATTGCAGCGTTAACAGCTCTCTTCCATCATTTGGTTCGACTCTAGGAGCATGGAGGCCTCTGGCTCTGAGGCCTGGAAAATGCAATTATCTGAAAAAAGGTCCACCCCATTCTCCCTCTATCATGAGTACACTTGGGCTTCATCCTATTCTTTATAGAGAGAGGACAGAGGAGAAAGACCATATGTGCTGAGGAAGTAAAAAGGATGAGCGGAACTGGAAATAGCCCCATAGTAACTGGTATTCCAAAGTGAATCTGGTTCATTTCCCAAGCAGCATCCAGCCATGGGCAGAAAACATCATGAAGCCATTGCCCCTGGCTGGAGCTGGAGGAACCATCCTGTGCTTGGGACTACATCCTTCTACAGGCTTCCTGTGGGTCGGCTGATCTGGCCTGGCCCACATGGCCCTCTGCCAGCGCTCTGGATGTGACTGTCCTAGCATTTCACCAACTCATTTCATGGTGTTTGGGATCCAGCAAAGCATCATGTAAAGAAAGAAGTGAAAGTTTTCTTTCCTTCATCTGGATGCTTTATGCCTGTTAAAGACTAAGGAAGGCAAAAACAAAAAAGGAAAACAAAAATAAAGAAAATAAAGAATTGCCCAGGTTGGAAAGAACAGAGCTTGAGAAAAGGCTTTAAAAATACGTTAGTTCATTAAACCTGCAGTGAATTATTCAAGAGAAAAGAAGGTGATGGGAAAAAAGTTGAATCTCCTCCTGAGATCACTGTAGAAGGATTCTAGACGTCATTCCCTCTAGAACCACTTAAAGTTCCCCAAAGGCATCATGGTCTTTGGGTCTTTACATACAGTATTTGGACCTTCCATGAAATACACTTCCCCCCCTTTTCTGTCTAGCTAATACCTTTTAATTCTTCAAATCTCAAAGCAAGTGGCACCTTCTTCTCTGCCCGGCCAAGTCCTGTGAGATACCCTTTCTCTGTGTTTCTGGTGCACCAGCTTGTACATTCTGTCTATATTTATTGAATACCTACCATGTGCCAGGCATTGTTCTATATAGTAGGAAGACATCAGTGAACCAAACAAACCATCAAGGATCTTCCATTCTATGGGATGGAGGACAATAAACACCTAAACAATTAACCATATGTGCAGCGCCATGAAGTCCTCTGAAGATAGATTAAGCAAGAAGGTAGTGATAACTGGAGAGTGTAGGTGCTATTGTAGATAGGATGGTCAAGAATGGAGGTTTTGCGGGCATCTGGGTGGCTCAGTTGGTTAAGTGTCTGCCTTCAGCTCAGGTCGTGATCCCAGAGTCCTGGGATCGAGCCTCGCGTCAGGCTCCCTCTCCCCGCCCCCCACTCATGCTCTCTCTCTCAAATAAGTAAATAAAATCTTTAAAAAAAAAAAAAAAGAATGGAAATTTTGGTTGAGAAATGGTCATATTCGTGATGTATTTTGAGGGTAGAGCTGACATGATTTGCTGGGAGATGGGCCGTGGGATGTAAGAGAAATGGATAAGTCAAGGATGATTCCAAGGTTTAGTGGATATTCATGATACACTGTTCTCCCTCCTTCCACCTGTTTCACTGAACTTGACCAATGGCATGGTGCTTGGGGATTCACCTGTCTCTATTTCATTCAGACTACAGACACCATGGACTCTGTCTTGCATGGCTTTGCATATCTGGCATCTAGAATATCCAGCATTTAGCATCCAGTGCCTACCGTGCAGTAAGTGCACAATAAATAACTTGAAGGGAGAATTGTAGACAGAATTAAGCATCCATAGGCCCTCTCCTCAGTAGTTTGACCTGGGAAAGATATCCTCAAGATTTCTGCTGATTTAGCTCAGCAGAAGGAGCCACAACTCAATTATTATCACCACCAGCTTGTGGTCAGTAAGAATAATGACTGATGTACAAATCAATGCAATGTATATTATCTAATTTAATATCCACACCAGCTGTATGAGGCGGTCTGGGTGATCAAGAAAAATTGAGAAAATTGAGACTCAGGAATCTTGAGCCAGCTGCCAAAGGTCACCGTGAACAGGTTTCAGAATGGGATTCAAACTTAGGTCCTCAGACTCTGAACTCCATGCTTTTCTCTCCTGTTATGGTGGCTCGGTGTTCAGTAGTCTTCAGGTGCAGATGGACATTTTAAAACACGGCTCAGACTAAAGGAAATGAGTTTAAATTGCTGTGTCAGAGATTTCATTTAGATATGAGAAAGAGTTTGCCCAGTAAATAGGACTATCTGATAGTTGGGGAAAATGTAATGGCTTCAAACTATGAGCTCAAAAGAGTACAAGGAACTTATGGGGAGGGTCCCCAGCTATATAAAGCAAAATCATTACTTTCAAGAAGTTTATAACCCATGGAGTCCTGCAACAAATATTTACTGAATGCCCACTGTGTGTCAGTCGGGGAGGCCCATTACCCATGTACAAGACAAGAGCACACTGAAGTGAGAAATGGTGTGGATGCAGACTGAGAACATCCTAAGTGCTCACAGTTGAAGGCAGTCTTACATGGGGGGTTCAGGTCCTGGAGTCAAACTTTTGGGGTTCAAATTCTGGGTCTGCCACTTACTAGCTGTGGGACTTGGGGAAAGTCATTTAACCTCTCTGAGTCTCATTTGTAAGACAGGAATGGTGGTAGTGACCATGTCATATGATCCTTAGAATGATTAAATGAGAAAATTCATAGGATGACCCAGCATAGAGTAAATCATCAAAGACAGAAAGAGAGAATGAGAGAGAGAGAGAGAGAGAGAGAGAAAGCACACACTTTAGGGAGGGAGTCGGATTTGAGCAGAACTCCAGGCTTTGGATCCGGATGCAAAAAGAGCAGGTAGGGAACTCTGCTGGACAGGCATCTCAATCCAAGAAAAGAAGTTACAAAAAGGCACCAGGAGCCCCTTTGGTCTCCAGGCTCTGGCTCAGCTGAGGAGGAAGACCTCGCCTGAACTACTTCCTCCCAGAGGTAAACACAAACATGGTACTTTGAGGCCGTGGGAAACTGCCAGAAAGTTACTTTATTTTTAGGTTGCAAATTTGCTAAGTGACTTCAGATTGTGACTACATTTTGATTCCATGAGCTCATCAACAGTTTCTTAATGAGGCTAATTAGCCCCAAACAGCTCCTACCTCTGCAGGGTTCCACTGAGAGCTTGGTTTTTCGTAAACCAGGGAGCCTGTGACCTCCATCAGTGGCTGAAAGGCCTAGTTTCTGGGCATCAACCTCATCAAAGCTTAATGCTTAAAGACTTTTAGTGCGGGTTTGTGGGTTTGCGGTGCCCTGAATCCCCGGAGCCACCAAGTGCTGAACCCCAGCTCTGTGGCCAGGAAGGAGGCGGCCACTGAGGGGGAGGGGGAAAGGGCCATGTACAGATGAAATCAGATGCTGAGAGCCAACTGTCTGCTGCCAAGAAACCCTCCCGCAGAAGATGGAACTCAGAAGATTTAAGTTGTTTACAGGTGATTTCCTCACTACTCCTACTCACTGATATCAGAACAGGAAATAAATATGTATTTAAACTCGCATTTAGTGAGTTTCGAGTAAGAGACCTCAATGCACAGGGATTTTCTAGCATGCAGTTTTTCTCAATCATAAAGCTGGGCAAATAGCCATGGCTACTAATGCCTTGTTTCTAGGCATCTTTTTTATGGACCTCGGGGTGATACATGACAGCCTCTTTCCTGCCTCTGAGTGGACCGTGCTAGTTAGGACTTGATATAGGATCCTTAGCAGCTAGAACAATGTAGTACGGCTAGCCCTTATGGAGTCTTACTCTATGCCAGGGACTTTATTAGGTGTGCTTTATCCACCTCATCTCATTCAGCATCTCTCAGCATCTACGAGGTAGTACTAGCCCCATCCCGGTTTGACAGGCAGGGAGACAAAGACTTTGCAGGAAGGGTAAGAAATGAGCCCATGGTCTCACCATCTGTCAGTGGCAGAGGCACCCTTCATGCCCAGATCTTTAAGCCAGAGCTGGTGGATTTCACAGTGCACGCACACCTACCTCCAAAGGAGAGGGACGCGTCGATTATGACTTCCGTGCTTGAGGAACCATCGTCATGAAATCGAGCACCTGCCACGGGCCTCTCCTTCAAGATGCAGTCAAGTAATGAGAACACAGTCCCTGGAAGTCTAGGGCCGGAGTTGTAGCCTCAGCTCACACTTCCATGGGGGGGAGGGAGGGGCAAAGCAAACGGCTTGCCCTTCTGGGACCCCTGTTTCCCCAACTGCTCAACTAAAAGCTGGCTTAGGATAAATCTATTAAACTTCCTTCCCACACTGGCATTGTATCACCCGACAATGTGCCAAAATAACAGAATCAGATAAGATATATTTAAATAAAAGGAAAAGAGCCAGATGCTAATTTTGGCAGCTGTCAGTGTTATGAGTCTTTCAAAGAAAAATACTTTTTTTTTCAATGCTGAGACTAAAAAAAGAAAAATCTACTCAACTAATTTTTTTTCCTTTTTTATCTTTGAGTGCTAAATTATCCAGTGAGGAAGGATAAAGATTAAAATAATTCTGTTATGACAGTTGAATAAACTGAGGCTCAGAGAGGGTAAATGGCGGACTCGGGACCATACAGCATTCAACAGCAGAGGACAAACAAGAGTTGACTTTGGGTCATGTGAAAGGCCATCCCGGCTTACGGCAGAGGCCCTGCCACAGCTTTCGTCGTGCACAGAGGTCCTTTGACCGGACGCCAGAGGCAGCAAAAATGATGCAGGAAGCAGTGTGGAGCCGTGTCCGCTGTGGTGGCTGTGAAACCAAACCGAGTTAACACGCCTGCTCGGCCACCTACTGATTACACCATCTGGGGCAAATCCTGGAATCAGCCCCCCCAAATCTGCATCCTCATGGTGGCATTTTAAAGAAAGTGCATGATCATTGAGGGCACTGGTCTGTTACCTGGTAGCTTCCTTCACATGGAAGGCCATGTGACTCAGTTTCTTTACCTGTAAACTGGGTGTGATAATATCTTCACAGTTTAGATAGAAAGAGTCATGCTGCTGGAAGCATATAGAACAAACTGCCCTTGGTACTCTACCCTGTGTGCGTCCTCCAGATATGAGGCTGTCTGTCCACCTGATTGAAGGCAACAACCCCGGGGAAACATCCATATATTGAACCAGTTCAAGCAAATGCCAAAGGGGCTGCCTTTTGGGGCTTGGAATCCTGTCTGTGCCCTTAGGTGGCAGGGCATGCTCTCTGTCGCCGGCTGTCCCAACCCCCACCTCATGGTTGGGTCTGAAGAGGGTAGCATCTCCCCAGGGTTTTTTTTTTTTTAAAGATTTTATTTATTTGACAGAGAGAGACACAGTGAGAGAGGGAACACAAGCAGGGGGAGTGGGAGAGGGAGAAGCAGGCTTCCCGCATAGTGGGGAGCCCAATGCAGGGCTCCATCCCAGGATCCTGGGATCATGACCTGAGCCGAAGGCAGACGCTTAGTGACCGAGCCACCAGGCGCCCCTCCCCAGGGTTTTTATCCACACGAAGGGGCTACAACTTTTCCCACCACCACCACCAAAATAAGAAAAGCAGGGCTTAGGGCTAGGGCAGAGGTGGGCATACTTATTCTTAAAGAGCTGGATAGTAAATATTTTAGGCTTATAGGGGCCCCTTGGTCTCTGCCTCAAGTCCTCAGCTCTGCCATGAGGGCGGCCGCAAAGGATCCATAAACAAACAGGTGGGCTTGTGTTCCAATAAAACGTTTTTTACAAAAACAGGTGGCTCATAGTTTGCTGACCCCTGGCTCAGGAAATAGCAGCCCCACTCGGCTATTCATAGTAACGCCTGCATCTGTCCCACACACCACACACACTTCCCCTTTACTCTTCCCAGCCACCATATGGACAATTAGGATTCTTCCCAAGAAGCTTGGAAGCCAGGCTTAGAGGCACTGGACAAACTTGGCAGGGTTAATCAATGAGGGTCAGGATGGGCTAAGGGCTATGACACACATCTCCCAAATCTCAGTGGTTCGACACAAGCAAGGTTTGTGCCTTGCTCACGCTGTGCCCCAGTGCGGGTTTGTGGGGCCTCCCAGGGATGGCGTGGGGCTGACCTGGGAGGAAGGACTGTGATTCACACAGTCATTCATTCAGAGAGCCGTGGCTCCGAACCTTCTTGTCCCAGGAACACCCCCGGGAGTCTGGTGCAGCCTGGGAACCCTTCTTTGCAGAATACTTGTCAATGAATAAAATAAAATACATAGGATAATAAAGGAAACCAAATGTGAAATGGTTATCAAAGTATTAAAATAAAAAGAGCAAATTATACTATAGTAATATGTGTGCTTCTTGATTAGTGCATTATTACACAAGAGCTAGAAGCCACTCTGATAACTACTATAATTACAAAGTAGCAGTGAGTGAAAATGACATTTTGAGATATTGGCTTAACAACTGCAATGTGATAGGAGAAAAATCTCTGATTCCTACTGGAAAAGAAGTCACAGGTACGGTTAGACTACAATTTAAAAAATGAGAGATTCAGTGATTCAGCCTTTCAGTGAGAGATTCATGAAAGTAAAGAGGTCATGGCTCCCCCACCCCCCAAGTTCCAGCATCTGTGAACCTCTTGGGGGATTCAAGGACCTAAGTTTCAGAAACCCTGTTCTGGTATCCAGGTGAGCCCCCAGAATCCTTCAGTAGGTGCCCAGCCCACAGGTGATAGAAGAGAGCGCAGATGGAAGGTCTCCTGGACAGATGGCCATGGGGCCTGGCCCAGCAGGGGATCACACCACCTCACCTGCGGCCCAGTACCAGGTAGTGAGTCAGAGCCCTTGCCAACCTGCCCCCAGAGGTCTCCCTCACACTGGGGAAGCCAGGACGTGAACCCCGGCTTTCAGGCAAGCAGTCTGTGCTCTTTCCACTGCTCTACATGGCCTCAATAAGTTGGGGTACACCTGTAGTCCAGCTTTTCTCTACCTCAGCACTATTGACATTTGGGGCAGGATGATCCCTTGTTGTGGGGGGCTGCCCTGTGCACCGGGATGTTCAGCAGCATCCCTGGCCTCTCTCCGCTCATGCACCTCTTAGTGGTGACAGCCAGGAATGTCTCCAGACACTGCCAAATGTCCCCTGCAGAAAGAACGGGGTGGAGGGGATGGGGGAATTGCTCCTGGTTGTGAGCAACTATTTTAGTCTCTTAACCTAATCGTTGGTGTTCGGTATCTGGACTACTGTCTCAAATGTTCAGAACAACTGAGAAAGAAGAACAACCAACAAGACCCCAGAATTTATATCTACACTATACAATCTTTTTAGACTTGAAAGGCTGGGACACAGAAACCTCAATACACTTTTTCCCAATCTCCCACCCCTGTACTCATGGCTAGAAGTTTAAGGAGGAATGCAGCCCGACATGGGAGAAGTCTGGGCCAGCCTCACAGTGATGTAAAGTTAGCTCAGTACCCGGACTCAGCATTTCGTTGGCAACAATGACTTTCACTTGTGAAAGCAGACAGGAAACTGAACCATAGAGGTAGTTGAACTTATTATGAACAGAGGGCTGTAATTAATTTCTGCTAATGACCACATCAGCTGCATATGGACTCACGGCCATACAATCTTGATCAAATTGTTTAGTCCAGACAATACTAAAGGTCAGTTCTACAGAACAGGAGCTCCACAGGAACTCAGTTTCATAAAATACTGATAACTATCAGAGAGTGAGGGGATCATTTGTGGTTAGGTAAGTTTATGCACCCATAGTTTAAACAAAATTCAGCAGGTTTCCTTACTGCAGGACTTATCAGGGCCTTTAATGCGCTGTGCACTTTTAACTTTCTAAGCAGGGAACATAGCATGCAGTTATTTCCCACTCAGCCCTTTTCCCCCAGGTATTCCCAGGGATTCATATGCTCCTGAAATATACTTAAAAAATGCTGCTGGAGTCTCTCTAGGCCTCAGTTTCTTCACCTTCACATTGGGACAGTACCATCTGCCTCTCCACTGGCCTTACAGTGGGACTGGAAGAAGAGATGAGAAAATGCTTGAGAAAGTGTTTTGTAAACTCTGAACAGTTATAAAAGTTTAAGAGGGCATTATTAATGCATACTTATTAATAATTTACTACTAATAAAATCTTCCCTGCCTCACTTGGATGTTGCGTTGATGAATGTGGTAATTGAAGTTAACAGAGGCCCCGAGAGGTTAAGGTCTTGCCCAAGGTCACGAGGCTAGAAGTGGAGTCACAGTGCAGATTAATTAAGATGACAAATACGGAAGCGCTCGGAGCTGGGGAAAGCACCCTCCGCAATGGCAGAAGTGTTCAGATGTGTTCATAGTGGGGATGGTTATCGGTTTCCTCGGTGGCCGTCATGTTCGTAGTGGGGATGGTTATTGGTTTGACCATCGTGGGGAAGCAAGGCAGGAGGAAATCAGACCGTGGCAGAAGCCACCCAGCTGTTTGGAAACAATGAGGAAAGGGTGCTAGACTGAGTGGGAACGAGGCTTGGGATCTTCCGCAAGCTGCTTGACGTTCCTGAGCCTCGGTTCTCCGACCTACAAAGTGGGAGTTTTTAGACAACGCCTGACTCCCAGAGTGGGTAGACGAATCAGACTATTCCATGGGCTGTGACGGTTGGTTTATAGCTGGACTATCGTGTGGGAGCGGAGGCCATTCAGAGGAGAAAGCTTTCACGCTCGCCATGAGATCGCACACAGCTTTATGGAGAGTCCCCTGAGGCTACGACCCTGTGAGGGGCAGGTGCTGTGCAGAGGGCAGCAGAAGCAGGGATCAGAATGCAGACCTCCGAGTGAAGCCTGCAAATGGCCGTGTTGTCGCAGCAACCCTGACCCTAAGGGTACAGAGCTGCTGGGGTTCTGACAAAGGCACCTGGAAGGATCTGGAAGACCTCGATCTAGAAGGGCTCCATGCAGGAAGTGGCATTTGTACTGAGACCCCCTCCCATGGTGATCTAATGGCCCAGGAGCACCCCAGCATGGATGCAGTGCTTGATTGATGCTTTTGAAGTATTTTACAAGCATTAGTCACCTGGACCATTAAGGTGCAGGATACCATCACTGGAGGAAGCCCCTTCCTTCAGACTATAGTGCCCTTGTTCCCCATCCAGTGCCGTGATTTTTAACGTTATTTATGATTCCCCTTTTCATCTTTTTCTATCCGCCTTATGCTTTTCTGTTACCTGATTTAGTCTAAGTGAAATTTTAATGTCGATTGAAACATTTTAAAAAAAGTAAACACACTTTATGCGTCTTTACTTCTAAACCATCCCTCGTAGTAAATTTATGACACAGCTTGTCGTGTTCTCTTAATTGATAATGGTGAAATGGCTAAGCAGGGTCACCTCATCCAGACGGCTCTCAAGGCAAGGGCCAGAAATCAGCCGGGAGCGGGCCGGACCCAGGTCAGTGTTCGGGGAATTGGGAATGTCCTGGTACTAAAGACAGGCCTCCTAGGACAGAAGAAACCCAAGGCTTTGTACTTTACATACAAGAGGACAGAGGAAAACTCAGATCATTAATTCCCTTCCCTGTCAATTCTCTTATCACCTAAATAGTCCTTGAATTCATCCACTGATCTGCCCTGTTCTTGGTGCCTGGGGGCAAGGCCTCAGCACCTGTAGATTAGAGTGAGGGTGGTGTACTGGTTTACCAACCAGCTGGAGGAAGGAGATCAGGAGAAGCTCTAATTTGTAGTGTTTGACAATTTCCATGGTATAAATACTCTCACTGTGGCAGATGTCAAGCTCACAACATGACATCACTAAACACGGGTTTGGGAGGAGAGCACGGTAGTGCATGGTTTTCTACTGTTCCCACCCTGCAGATAAAATAGATCTGCATAGCCCCAGAGGACAGAGGATAGTGAAACATAATAAAAGAATTAAGAAGTAATGAGTTTCGAGGATGCATTACTATTGTCTCAATATAATAAACTTAATTTAATTGGAAGTTTATATAATTTAATTATTAATAGTGATGTGTTTAACCACCGGTTTGCAAAACTCCTGGAAACGTAACAGTGGGCTTTCCAGCCAAGACCACCAGGAACACGTCTGCTGCTGAACAAATCTACTGCTCCTTCCAGGGAGGGAGCATGCATGGAATGGGGTATCATGAGGCATCTCAGTAAGAGGTGCCAGGAGGTACCTGTAGGAGCGAGATTTGCATTCAGTGCTTTGGAGGAGGGTTCGAGGAAGCAGGGCTTGGCCCGGGGGACTGTTGTCCAGGAAACGGGGATAATTCTAAGATGAGGTATTTTGGTAAATCTTACCCATAAAGCTGGAAGCACAAAGCACTGTAAGAACTGTAATGGGTGCAGAAGCTGCAGTCACTCACACTAGCCATGATGGGGGAGTGTCTGGTCATTTTTGCAGTTGGGACAGTGTGCCTGGTGTCTGTATCCAGACACCATTGTGGAGTGATCTTGTTTTTGACTGGCCCCAGCAGAGTCGCAGAGTGGCCTTGTCTGCTGTGGTCTGTGAAAGGGTTTCTGTTCATCAGGAGAACCCCAAGGCCTGGCTGATAACGCCAGGCCAGGCCCTGGGGATCAGGGGTTCTCTCCCCAAGGCTTGTGTCACCCGAATGTCTTTCCATATGGCCAGACTTCCTAAGACATAGATCTGATCGCGCCATGTCCCAGTCGCAACCCTCCAATTGATCTCCCTTGTCCTCCGAATAAATGGAAGCTTCCAGGTCATGCTGGAGCTTGGCCCCTGCCTCATGTTGAGCCTCACCTTTAGGCACGCCCTGCTTCATGCTTTCCAGCTCTTCCCACACCATTCTTCTCCACCACATCTCGCCCGGGCTGTCCCCATGCTCTGCAGCGTCTTTCCTCTGCTCCCTCAGCCCTCTCTCTCCTACCCTGACTCTGGAAAGAACCTGCTTATCCCTCAAGACCCATCTCAACTGCCACCGCCTGCGGGAAGCCTTCCCTGACATCGGCCCCCCTACTTCTGTCCTGGCTAGGGACCTGCTTGGTGCTCCTATAAAACCAATTAATTCACTCAACAAGTATTTAATGAAGGTTTTCTTTTCCAGGCTCTGCTGCAGGCTCTAAGAATTAAGCTAAGAATAAGACACACATGGTCCCTTTTCTCTTGGATTTTCCATTCTAATGGAAGGAAATAAGCAATGATTTCTTTTTAAAGGCTACAAACCAAGAAACATAATCACTACTGATAAATGGTCTGTATAGATTTAAGATTAGATCCTATGGAAAATGAGTGGATGGCCATTTCAAATTGGGCCTTTCTGCAGAGGTGGCAATCAGAGGCCAAAATCTGAATGACAAGACAGCCTGTCCCATAGTCTAGCCTCACTATCTACTTCTGGGCCATTTTCCTTACAAGACTATCAGATCATGGGATCCTTCTCACCCCCTGATTTTTTGAGCTACGGGATTATCTTCCCTGTCACCTCCCCGTATCCACATCTTACCCCCTGAGGCCCAGGGAGGTCAGCCTGGTCCCCTCAGCCTTTACCAGTTCCTTGGTGCCAGACCTGCAGAATCTGTACCCACAGTCAATGGTCTGCAGCACCAGGATATTGTCACAGGGAAGTGACAGAAAGCCTGGCCCCAGCACTGTCTTTTGGGGGGGGCGGGGCACTGGACAAGTCATTTAACTTTTCTGAATGTTTTTCACATCTGTTCAGTGGGGAGCTCTCTTGAGCTAAAAGGCTATACTTTTTTCGTTAGGTATAATTTGCATACATACAACTGTAAGGACTGGATCTTATTTATCTTTGTAACCCCACCACGGAACACAGTGCCTGGCTCACAATAAGTGGTTAGAAATGCTTGTGGAATAAACGAATGGGATCATACCCACCGTCAGCAATGAATGTGTTGAAGATAACTTGGTTTTTAAAAAAAAAAAAATTATTTATTTATTTTAGAGAGAGAACATGAGCAGGAGGAGGGGCAGAGGGAGAGGGAGAGAGAGAGAAGCAGACTCCCCGCTGAGGGGGAAACCTGACCTGGGGCTTGATCTCATGACCCGGAGATCATGACCTGAGCCAAAAACAAGAGTCAGACACTCAACTGAGCCACCCAGGAGCCCCATCAAGATAACTTATTTTAACTATCTAATAGGAAGTAGGTCGAAATAAACTTAGTTTTCATTATTCCATTAGCCTCTGTTTTTTCCCCTGTTGCTTTTGTCACTCTTATTTGCCCTGCCACATTTTTATTTTATCCCATATGTTGCTATGAGAAGCCTCAAACACAAAGTTAGGGCTTAATAAGACTCAATTTACTGGCTTAAAAATATAATGTTGTTACTATAAACTTGCCTCTCAGAACTGCTTTCGCTGAATACCAAAGATTTTAGACTGCTGTGTTTTCATTTTCATTAGTCTCTAAGTATTTTTTTTTTAATTTCCTCTTTGATTCCTTCACTGACTCATTGGTTGTTTAGCAGCATGTTGATTAGCCTCCATGTGTTTGTGTTTTTTCCAGTTTTTTTTCCTTGTAATTGATTTTTATTTCCATATTGTTGTGGGCCAAAAGGATGCTTGATATTATTGCAGTCTTCTTAAATTTATTGAAGCTTGGGTTAGCCTGGTGATGGGTATTAAAGAGGGCACATTCTGCGTGGAGCACTGGGTGTTATGCACAAACAATGAATCATGGAACACTACATCAAAAACTAATGATGTAATGTATGGTGATTAACATAACAATAAAAAAAATGAAAAAAAAATTATTGAAGCTTGTTTTGTGGCCTAACATGTGATCTGTCCTGGAGAATATGGGTTGGAATGTAAATTGGTGCAACCACTGTGGAAAACAGTATGGAGATTCCTCAAAAACAATTAATAATAGAAATACCATATGATCCAGTAATTCCCCTGCTGGGTATTTACCCAAAGAAAATGAAAACACTAATTTGAAAAGATATATGCCCCTGTGTTTATTGCAGCATTATTTATAATAGCTGGAAGCAGTTTAAGTGTCCATCAGTAGATGAATGAACAAAGAAGAAGATATGTAAGCATGTAGACACACACACACTCTCACACACACACACACACACACACACACACACACACACACACTGAAATATTACTCGGCCTTGAAAAAGAATGAGATCTTGCCATTTGCAGCCTACAGGGTATCCTGCTAAGTGAAACAAGTCAGAGAAAGATACCATATGATTTCACTTATATGTGGAGTCTAAAAAAGAAAATAACAGACTCAGAATCATAAATTGAGAGAACAAACTGGTGTTTGCCAAAGGAGCCAGGGTCAGAGGGGTCAGCAAAATAGGTGAAGGGGACTAAGAGGTACAAACTTCCAGTCATAAAATAAATCAGTCATGGGGATGAAAAGTACAGCGTGGGAGAGAGGGTCAGTAATCTTATAATAATGTTGTATGGTGACAGGTGGTAACTCTGCTTATGGTGAGCATAGCTGAATGTGTAGAATTGTCAAATCACCAAGCTCTACACCTGAAACTAATATACCAATGTATGTTTCAAATAAAAAAAAAAATACTTCAATTAAAAAAAAGTACCTCAAAGCAAAAAAGAATACAATGAGGCACTCAATAGCTCCAAAAAATGGACATTTAGAAAGTACACCTCAAAGACTTTAAAAATTAATTTGTTTTGTCTTCAAAGCCACCATTTATTAACTATAAATGTAGTGCATGCTCAGTAAAGAAAATTTGAAAAATACAGAAAAGGAGAAAGAAGAGCAAAATACTCTAGTTTTCTTATCTAAATATAATCACTGTTGACATTTCTCTCTCTCTCTCTCTCTCTCTATATATATATATATATACTGTTTATATATATGTTTTATTATATATATTTTTAAATATGTGTAACTTTGTTTAGTTGAGACCCACTATATGTACAGTTTTACTTGTTTTTTCCCTTAACCTCCCACAGGCACTCTTCAGTCTACTGTCTGATTTCAGTGCCCGTTTTGAATTCCATCTAGCAGATGGCCCATAGTTCACATAGGCATTCTTCAGCTACAGTTAATGTTCGTGCTGATAAAGATTCTTCCTCAAAAGCAAGGCAAACAAAAAATTTAAAAGACAGACATGCAGGTGTAAATATGAAATTGCCCCCACAACTCTCTGCTGGCAAAGCAAACTATACATAGTACTTAAAAGAAACCCCTTCGATCCAAACTCCAGGGGCTCTGTTGGTATAGGTTGAAAAGTCGGAGAAAGATTTCAGAAGTTAACTGAGAAATAACAAGCAAGTTGAGTAAATTGCCTCATCTAAACCCATTAGATAAGCATTCACTGCAATACAAAATCTTGATGACTGTAATTAACACATTTATAAACTCTCTCAGAAACTTAAAACGTTCTCTCTGTTGGCTGAAGGCTTGAAACCCTCCTTCGAGTGGAGCTGTGGCTGGGCAGGCACATTCCCTGGGCTGTGGGGTTGACCAGCAAATTCCCCGAGCAAAACCCTTAATACTCCGAGCACTGGCTTTACCTCCCAGAGCTGTGGTGAGCAGCGGGAGAGGACAAGGAGGAACTTTGCTCTTTTTCATTCATTACGTATACTGAGATATAACTGGAATTTGGAAACATGCACAGATCTTAAGAGGACAGTTTGGGGAATTATACATGTTTACACCTGTATTGCCTCCACTCAGACCAAGACACAGAACATTTCTAGCTCCCTGGATATGTCCCTCAGGACCCCTCCCAGATCACAGCCCACCGGTGTAGGAACTCTTGTTGGGACTTTGCCTATTCTTGAACTTCATGAACGTGAAATCACATGGTATAGACTCTTTTTCTGGTCTGACTTCTTTTGCTGGTCACTGTATCTGTTACTATTAGACCACCTTGTTTTGTGAAGCAGTAGCTCATTCTTTTTCATTGCGGTATAGTATTCCATTGTGTGCCTATACCCATACTACCATTGATGGATAATTGTATTATTTATACTTTGGGGCTATTATGATTAAAGGTATTATGGACATTTTTTGTATGTTTTTTGGTGAACAACAGATACAAGCTCTGAGGTTTTTCACAAATAGTAGTGAGAGTAGGGAACCAAGAGCTGGGTTCTTTTTGGAGCTCTGCCATTTCCTAATTGTATGATTTTATGCACATCATTTTACATCTCTGGTTCTGAATTCCTTCAATATAAAATGTCTGAGGACTTCTCACTCCAAGAGTCTATGGCTTTCTGACTAAATACCTATGTAATGTGAAGGAAGAACATTTCAGTTCTCTGAGCCTCGGTTTCCTCATCTGTGAAATAAAGCTATTGAACCAAATGCTCCCCAAGGTCCCTTCCAGGTATAAATTCCATGTTTCAGAAGAGTCCAACATGGTCTGCACCCCAGAGACAATTACTCTTTTCCTCAGGGAAATGCCCAGTGTCCCGGATGTGTAGGTTGTTTCCACTATCCAGCAAAGGGACTTGGCAGGCGGAAGACTCAGGTTGGAATCTCAGCTGATCCCTTAGATAAGTACCTCAATGTGCCTTGGCTTCCTCATCTGTAAAATGGGGTAATGAGGTTTGATTCATCCACCTCAAGCCTGCTGTATGATTGCCTGACCCTCAGCTTCCTCCAGCAAGACCACAGCCCCGCGCCCACCAACACCCAACACAGTGCCTGCTTCCTGGGAGGTGCTCATCAACTGTTTCCTGAATGAAAGCAAGTGCTCTGAGAACTATACATTGTTGCAAGAATGTTCTTTTTCATTATCACTCCACATTCTCTTCCATCTGCTGATGGAATCACATCTCAAGTTAGATTCATTTATGCAACATGAAATTATACATCGCCTATCTCGTGCACTAAATCATGCTACTTGCTGAGGGGATTCAAACACAAGGCACGGGCACAGCCCTTGAAGAGATGCATCGTTCAATTCGACAAATATTTATCTCCTGAACACCTGTTACAGCACCAGGCGCAGTGCCAAGTGCTAAGAATAGAAGGATAAATAACACATAATTCTTCCCTCTTTCTCATTTTTGTTTGTTATATTTTCCATTAATTCATTGATTTGGTGAGATTTTCTTCCCCCATGAGACCCACCAAAGGCATTCAGAGCCTATCGGGAAGACAGACAAGTAAACAGATTATTAACAATCCCTTGTAATTGGTTTTTAATGGAAGTGTGACTGGAGCTCTGTGGGAGAAAAGCGGGGACACAGAGAAAACCTCCCAAGGCTGGGCCACATTTAATCAAATCTTCCAGGAGGAGCAGAAGTTGGCCATATGGAGGTAGCCCCTTGATGGCCTCCCTGCTTCTCCCTTTTGCCCCTCTCTGATCTAGTCTCTACAGAGCTGCCAGGAACCTTGCTTAAAGAAAAATCACGGCCTGCCCTGCTCCTACATAAAATCCTCGGTGATCTCCCGTGGCTCTCAGAGGAAACCCCACCTCCTTGCCCTGTCTCAGAGCCCTGCCTCGAAGCCCTGCATGTTCCGTATCCTGCCTCCTGCTCTGCTCTCACCCTTGCTCATTATGTTCAGTGGCCTCCTTTCTGCTCCCGAGCTATGCCAAGGTCTCTCCCTCCTCCGAGCCTTTGCCTTTGCTGTTCCTCCTGCCAGGAGTGCCCTTCTCCACACACCTGGCTGGTTGATTCTCATCCTTCAGATCCAGCTTAGCCACTCCCTCTCCTCCTCACTCAGTGTTGGCCTTCCTCAATCCAGGCTGCACATTAAAAGTACCCGGCAAACATCTAGAAAAGGCAAGTCTATAGAAAGTAGATCAGGGGCCGCCGGGGGCTGGGGACCGGCATGCGCAGTTACCACAAATGGGCGGGAGGGATCTTTTGGAGTGTTGGGAATGTTCTAAAACTGAACTATGGGGATAGCTGTACAACTGCCTCTTGCTAAAAATCATCGAACCATGTACTTATAGTGGTGAATTTATGGTTTGTAAATTATACTGCAATGAAGCTATTTAATAAAGTTTTTAAATAAAGTGGGTTTTTTTTTTACTATAGTTGATATACAATGTTACATTAGTTTCAGGTGTGCAACATAGTGGTTTGACAAGTTTATACATTCTGATAAGGTTTTCTTTTTTTTTTAAGATTTTATTTATTTATTTGAGAAAAAGAGAATGAGAGACAGCACGAGAGGGAAGAGTGTCAGAGGGAGAAGCAGACTCCCTGCTCAGCAGGGAACCCGATGTGGGACTCGATTCCGGGACTCCAGGATCATGACCTGAGCTGAAAGCAGTCGCTTAACCAACTGAGCCACCCAGGCGCCCTCTGATAAGGTTTTCAATAACGTTTTAAGAAATGACTTGAGGAGGTTTTAAAGAATACTGGTAGTTGGATACTTGGACCCCACTCCCAGAATTTCTGACTTAATTGATCCGGGGATGGAGCCGAAGCACCTATAACTATTTCAAGCTCTCCAGGCAATTCAGATGTGCAGCCATAACTGAGAACCACTGCTCCATCTTCTCATCCTGCTTGTTGCCTCCACAGTATGGTAATTATCTTATTTACTCCATCATTTACTTGGTTACGGTCCTGATCACACGTCATAAAGCTCCCTTGGGGCGCCTGGGCGGCTCAGTCGGTTAAGCATCTGCCTTCAGCTCAGGTCATGGTCCCGGGGTCCTGGGATCAAGCCCCGCATCGGGCTCCCTGCTCAGCGGGGAGCCTGCCTCTCCCTCTCCCTCTCCCTCTGCCCCTCACCTGACTTGTGATTGCTCTCTCTCTCTCTCAAATAAATAAATCAAATCTTTAAAAAATAAAGATAAATAAATAAATAAATAAATAAATAAAAGCTCCCTCATGGGAGAGACATTTACCGGATCACCTAAGAACATCCAGCAACTAGCACACACTAGCTGTGTAATATGTTTATTAAGTAAATGGATACGGAAGTGGGAGAGAGAGGGAATGCCCTCATTAAGGCACAGAAACATGAAGGAACACCATATGTTAACACAGCATGTTTGCTGAAGCTCTGCCCAGTATGGCAAACAGGCATCTGTGAAAATCATTCATGGGGCTGAAAGAGACCCCTGAGACCAGGGGTCCAGCAAGATCGTCATCTAACCCTGCAAAGCAAGGGAGAAAGACCCCAGACACAGGAATTAGAGGTATTCAGTACAGGAGCCCAGAAATATGGAATGGAGAATTCAGGGAACATACGGTCCTTCCCCTTCCTAACTGTGCACCCTCAGAGTGAAAAAGTTTGCCACGAAGGAGTTGAAGACCTTGTATCATAGTCTCAAAAAAAATCCGCCCTCTTGTGTTCACTGCAGCATTACTCACAATAGCCAAGACCGGGAAACAAGCTAAGTAAGACAGATGAATGGATAAAGAAAATGTGGATAAGGAAAATGTGGAACATATATATATACTGTGGAAATGTGGAATATATATATATAATCGAATATGACTCATCCATTTAAAAAAAAAAGGAATTCCTGCCATCTGCAACACGATGGACGAGCCCTGAGGGCATTATGCTAAGTGAAATAAGTCAGAGAAAGACAAGTACTGTATGATCTCACTTTATATGTGGAATCTAAAAAAATGAAAAACAATCATAGGAAACAGAGAACAGATTGACAATTGTGAGGGGCAGGAGTGAGGGGTGGGGAAAGGGGTGAAGGTGGTCAGAGTGTCCAAACTTATAAGATGAAAAAGTTCTGGTGATACAATGTATAGTGTAATGACTATAGTTCATGATATGGTGCTATATATTTGAAAGTTGTTAAGAGAGTAGATCTTTAGTTTCACCACAAAAGAATAATTTGTTACTCTGACAGGTGTTGGATGTGTTACCTAACCTGATTGTGGTGATCAGTTTGCAATATATACATATATGAAATCACTACACTGTACACCTTCAACTTACACCATGTTAGAGGTCAATTATATCTCAAAGCTAGGGGAAAAAAAGACTTTATGGCAAAATTTAAAGCCCTTTCACCCCTAAGCCTATGCAAGCCTTATTCATGTTTTTGCATTCACTAAGATAGAACATCAGACAGATTACTAAATAATAAAGTATAAAATATAAATGATGCTGCATACATATTTAATTAGTAAAAATGGGCTAGGAAGTTTTCAGGCTCGCCTTCCCCCATTTTCAATTAGATGTGTATAACTTCATTTTGCATTGTTGCAGATAATTTTCTCCTGGGAAAGCAAATTTATTTTTTTCTCTTTGGTGCTCCATCCAAGTTGGTAGAGTGAAGATGGGAACTAGGGTCATGTCTGGGTGAAGACTGGGGGGAGAAGGGCCATGAGGGGAGAAGCAGAGGCTTATTTCAATAAGGAGAAACCAGATGTCCAACCTGAGGTCGAAAGTTGACCATGAAAGGGCTGTAAGGCCAGGTTTCAAAGGAGAGGACCCAGTGGACAGAAATGGGAGTCTGGGGCTAGAAGATCTTGGGGAAACTGTATAGGATGAGCAGGATGGGGTAGTACTTGCCCAGGGCTCAGCAAGACAGCAGCTGAGCTGCCTAGCTTTCTTGCAAATGTGCTTCCCACTGGGCACTCCTCATACCAATTCCCTGCCTTAAAGAGTTCTTTTGTGGGAGTTCATGCAACTACAGACCACTGGGGCTGAAAATTCAGAAACAGGAATACAAAAAAGTTGCCAACAACAAATTGATCAATTGAACAGAGTTAATGAATACAGTTCAGTTATTTTTCAAGGATATCTGTGACCAATAGTGATTTTAACTTTTGGTGTAGTTGATAGTCAAGCAGTCATCTGCGTGAAGAGTTCTATGGCATAACCGTTGTTTTGGTAAGTTTCAGCAACTCCTAGTTAGTGACATCAAAAAAGACAGTCGTTCGATTTTCTCTGCCTGGAGAGTTTGCATGAAGATGATCACAAAGTTATTTAAGATCATAAATATGTAAGCTATGAAGAGGTTTCCCAGTAAAGCCCTTTGTTACTAAACATAGTTATCTGATTTCTCAGAAAAGGTCACACACTGAGCTTGGGACTCCTAATGAAATTGCAATGCAGATTTTGAGTGTGTCAGTAACTAAGAATCTGCAACTTAAACCCACGTGAGGCCAAGTTAAAGGCCAAGAAGAGGTCAGTGAGAGCTGCAAAGATTTTGATTATTCCTGAAAAGTTTTTCGCAAATGATGCAAATGTAACAGCTGTCAGTAGAAGATTAACTTTGCCTAAATAAAGCCCAAGAAAAATATTAGCATGAGCCCATAGTTGGTTAAGAAAGAAACTGACCAAGTTTTTGTGTTTTATGTAGCCAAGCTTTATGGATATGTGGTACCCCACCAATTTTTCGAAGGGAGTAAAAACATACTCTCTTTGAAGATGGGTAAATTATATGCCAAATCCATTCAGGTGTGATCATGTCATGGTCTTGACGAGAGTAAACAGGTTGGCAAGGGTCGAGTCTGCTAGTCGGAAAGGGCTTGAACTCTTCTGGGAGCTAGGGAGTCCTTACCTGTTAATTGGACTGTACAAATACTTTATCTCTTAATTAGATTGTGGATTACCAAACAAGCCACATACTCACTCCTAATGCTGGAAGGGTACCTCCCAGAGCCAAGACAAAGAATGCAGCTAGGAATGCAGTCTGTGACTCCTTGAGGCACCCCCAGAGCAGGGTGGCCAATGCCTTTGACCAACTTCATTTCCTCCACCTCCTGCCAACTTCCCATTCCTCCATATTCTGAAGCATGTGAAAGAAACTGGTGTATTGTCCAAGTACCTCAAGCATTTTCGATTTTAATGCTTCTGTCTTCTCATGACCTCCATTACTGCTCCCAGAAAGGTCCTTACCTGACCCAAATCAAGAAATGAACCAGCAGTTCTGGTCACTTCCAAACTTCAGTTCAGAATTTATGAAAGGAACAAGAGAGAAATATCAGAAGCAGAAATGTGGGCAGGGATAGGTCACAAATTAAGAATGACTAGCAGACGCTATCATCTGTGAGTTTAGGTTCTCGTTCCCTTTTTTCCCCTCCAGATCCATTTCTAAAAATTGATATTTTTGAATGGGCTTAACATTAGGGGAGATATGTGCAGAAAGCATAAAGATTGTTTTTAAAAATCATCGTAGATAACACTCATTTAGCATTTAGCATGTGCTGGGCAACATTCTAAACATCTTATAAGAACCGACTCATTTATTCCTCATGAAAATTCTGTGAGATAGGTACTGTAGAATAGAAAGAAACCGGGGCACAGAGACGTTCAGTAACTTGGTCGAGATCATACAGCCTACCTTGGGACTCAGGTACAATGCAATGTTGAAGGAAAGTCTGTTTCTCCTGCTTTTCATTCACTGATGAAAGGAAAGATGCCAAATTCCTTACAGTTCAATAACTTATAGCTCCATTTGTGGCAAAAGTTGAAACCACTGAAAAGCAAATTTAATTAGTTCACTGGTAATTATTGTCTGACTAAATTATACTTTAAAATTTAATATACCAATCCCCACTTCATTAGCAAACTGAGTTGTAGAGTGGTGCCTTATGCTCCTAAAGTTGACTAAAACTGGCGCTTACAAATAGGCATTGTGTAGATTTCTGCTCTTCCTAAAACGTGGTGTTTCTTTGCTACATCCCCCATGCCATCCTTTTGCCCAAACACCACCAACAAAATAAATTAAAGGAAAGGGAAAAAACAGAAATAAACCACAAGTTTTTCAGTACTTTAAAATTTCCAGACATTTTTCATTGTTAGATTTGATCATAAAGCTGGGAGAGAGAAAACAGAGATCAGGACTGGGGAAGAAGAGAAAGTAAAGAGGAAACGAGGTCTCTGGTCGAGGTTTGGAAATCAGGATGGTGGGGGGGGGCAGAAGCCGCAGGGAGGGCTGCCTGGTTCCGCGGCCATTTTGGAACAGGGAAGACTCAGGAAGGAAAGACTAAATCCTAGGAGGATGGAGGACATGGCTGCTGCTTCAGGAAACCTTAGGCAGTTTCCCATCTCATCAGCTTCTCCGAGCCCCAACCTCAAACCCGCCCCCTCCCATACAGCCTTCCAGCTAGACTGTCTCAGTCGCCTACCAGTCAAGAGACCTGAGTACTGTCCATTTTCTGGCAGGGTTTCAAGTGATGTCAGGGACGCGAAGGGAAAAACTGGCTTGTACTGCAATGGGCTGATTCCCCATTTAAACCAGAAGAAAGATGTTCATCATTTGGGGCTCCTGGTGGCTCAGTCTGCCTTTGGCTCAGGTCTTGGTCCCAGCGTCCGGGGATCGAGCCCCGATCGGGCTCCCTGCTCCGCGGGAAGCCTGCTTCTCCCTCTCCCACTCCCCCTGCTTGTGTTCCCTCTCTCGCTCTCTGTCAAATAAATAAATAAAATCTTAAAAAAAAAAAAAAAAAATGTTCATCATTTAGCCAGCAGGGTATCTGGGCATAACTGTCAGGGTCCTGAGATGTGAGGCTATGAGTCTGCTGTCTGCGACTCTGCATTTAATTTAATATCAGTGAGATGGTTGTTTTATTGTTCCTGATGAAGACATAGGGCAGATTCAGCAGAACCTGGAAACAGTCACAACTTACGTAAAAGCAAACACAGGTCGCAGAGCTGTGCGTTGGCTATTAGGTGTCATGTGCTAATGGGAATGGAACGGAGGTGGCCGGGTCCTTCCTTGCCACAGCCTCCAGTGTTATCTGCCCATTAACTGGAGGTGAGGACACTCTGTGGACACCCCAAGCCATTTGCCCCTCGGGCTGAATCCAGACTCAGCAACCCCTCTCACTTCAGACTTAATCTTCAGATGCCCTTTGGCTCAAAGACAGGAAATGCTCCTGGTTCTTCATATTTCAGATACGTCCTCCGTCCAGGCAGGGCCTGCAGAATGCACTGGGCTGGGGCGGATGGCGCTGGCCTGAGGAGGAAGAATTTTCCCTCATGGAAAGCATCTTCCTTCTACGATGCCAAGGTCGACTGTGCTAGGCACGTGTAAGGACCACATGAGTTAAAATACGCAAAGCCCTTTTGAATAGTGCATGGCACCCAAGTGAACAAGGTCCAAGAGATCACAATTGTTATTATCACTGCCATTTGCAAATGAGAAACCAGAGCCATTGTCAGTTGATAAAAAGCAGAACCCGGATGGAAACCAGGTGTACCTGATTCCAAATCTTCCCTCTTAGGATGCTGTTTCCTTGAAGGAATAATGAGAAGCATTATAGCAGACAGACCCAGCCCTACCCCCAGCCCCTGATAAAAGAATAGAGAGGTGTAATCAATAACGGTGCACTTTTTCCAATTGATATTCTGAAGCAGCCTCTGAATCCTTCTCAACACGGCATGGCAAGCAGCCACTTCTTACCATTTGGAATCTGGCAGGAAAATGAAGCTATCTGCCTGCCCTGAGCTGTGATAGCCCACTGTCGCGCATCCTGTGGGCCACACCCTTGCAATCCTTCCCCTCCCGAAGCTTCATCGACTGTGATCTGTTGGGACTGTTCTCTGTGCAGTGTCTCTGGTAGGTAGGGCTGAAGTGAAGACTTCAGGACAACAGTCTCACATGCTTCTAGTACACGAACCACCATGAGGGTTACACACTTCAGACACCACAATCCAAGATGTTGTGGTATCACCAGGTCAGATACTTTCCATAAAACACTGGTCATTGTGCACTAGATGCCTTCTTTTCTTACTGGAATTTCTGTGACATAATACTCTAAACCTGGAATGATTCAGAACAAAAGAGCAGCCCTAGGAGAAGGGTCTTCATGTGGCCATGGCATCCACGCTGCTTCTCATTGTTCTCTTTCTAGGTTTTACTTCTGAGAAAGATTGCTTCTGAGCGCTGTTTTTTTTTTTTTAAGATTTTATTTTTTTTATTTGACAGAGAGAAAGCACAAGTAGGGGGAGTGACAGGCAGAGGGAGAAGCAGACTCCCCGCTGAGCAGGGAGCCCCATGCGGGCTTGATCCCAGGACTCTGGGATCATGACCTGAGCCGAAGGCAGACGCTTAACCAACTGAGCCACACAGGCATCCCTTGAGCACTGTTTTTTCTTTGACTGTACACCTACAATTTATTGTGCATATTTTCTTTCTTTATTAATTTTATTTTATTATGTTATGTCACCATACATTACATCACTAGTTTTTGATGTAGTGTTCCATGATTCATTGTTTGCATATAACACCCAGGGCTCCATGCTGTACGTGCCCTCCTTAATACTCATCACCGGGCTAACCCATCCCCCTCCCCTTCCTCCCCCCTAAAACCCTCAGTTTGTTTCTCAGAGTCCATAGTCTCTCATGGTTCATCTCCCCCTCCGATTTCCCCCCTTCATTTTTCCCCTTCCTACTATCTTCTTTTTTTTTTAACATATAATGTATTATTTGTTTCAGAGGTACACGTCTGTGATTCATCAGTCTTAGACAATTCACAGCGCTTACATAGCACACACCCTCCCCAGTTTCCATCATCCAGGCCCCCCATCCCTTCCACCCCCCACCACTCCAGCAACCCTCAGTTTGTTTCCTGAGATTAAGAGTCTCTTACGGTTTGTCTCCCTCTCTGGTTTCATCTTGTTTCATTTTTTCCTCCCTTCCCCTATGGTCCTCTGTCTTGTTTCTCAAATTCTTCATATCAGTGAGATCATATGATACTTGTCTTTCTCTGATTGACTTATTTCACTTAGCATGATACCCTCTAGTTCCATCCACATCATTGCAAATGGCAAGATTTCGGGTTTTTTGATGGCTGCATAATATTCCATTGTGTATATATACCACAACTTCTTTATCCATTCATCTGTTGATGGACATCTTGGCTCTTTCCACAGTTTGGCTATTGTGGACATTGCTGCTATAAACATTGGGGTGCACGTACCCCTTCGGAGCCCTACGTTTGTATCTTTGGGGTAAATACCCAATAGGAATGCTGTTTTTTTCTTAATTGCCTTTCCCCACAAGAACATTCTATAGCTCATACAAGGTTCATATATATGGGAGAGAGGGCTGAAGAACTTGGGTTTGTTTGTTTTTTTTCCCCTCTAGGTTGAAAATTAGAAGTTAATACAGTACATGAGAGCCTGCCCACAATGAAGCTATTCTGCTCTCTGTCGTAAATGAGACCGGTCAATTGCAGGAGGGAGACAAGAATTCTCCCCAGTTCCCAAGGGGGACTGCAGATTTACTGACAACCAAAAGATGGATGGGTCATGCTTTTATTCATCCTATTGTCTGTCAGTCAACAGCTCTGACTGCTCATCACCCAAACAAAAGTGAACGTGTGTGTTTCACTCTCTCCTCAGCTGCAGCTGCCACTGGCGGCCCGACATCTCTCACCACAACAAAGCACTCTCCTTGTTTATCCCAGTCACATCCCATCATGGGGAAGAGAAAAGATGCCTGAAGAGCTTCAGGGGCAGAAATGACCTCCAGTCCCTGAGGGAAGGACAGGCTCACTCCCCGCCCAGGCCTCCCTCCCTACAAAGAGATGCTCAGGCAGACCAGGGACTTGGATCCTAGACAGAGCTGCAGTGCAGATGGCGGGGCAGGTTGGCCCAGGGAGGGTGGGCACTTCACCTGTACACACCTGCTGAATTTGATGGGGAGTGGGAGTCAGGAATGGATACCCAGAAAACCATTAATCTAGGAAAGGTGTGTGAGCCTCAAATTTGAATCTGAAGACAGAAACATCTGTCTTTCTGTTGAAGAGATTTAATTTCAGACGCTACTAACTTCTTCAATGTGTGCCTTATTTCACTGGGTCTAAGACACACATTTTTCCACATTTTAACATCTCCAAAATTAGAAGGTATCTTATAACTGATGATATGTCACAGTTTACTTGGCAGTGTTTTTTTTCTTTCTTGGTGGTACATAAAATAATGGTGCATCTTATAATCTACAACGTCATTGATTTCATAAAGTATGGTTAACATGTCCAGACACTGGGCTGAGTACCTTTATAGGAGGTATTTCGTTTAGGCTTTTTGTTTGTTTTGTTTTGTTTTGTTTTGGTAAAAGCTTTATTGAGATACCATATAGTTCGCCCTTGTAAAGTGTACTGTTGAATGTTTTTTATACATCGACAGAGTTGGGCAACTGTCACAATTGTAGAATGTTTTTGTCACCCGGTAAGAAACCCTATACCCATTAAAAGCTATCTCCAGTTCACCCAACCCACCCAGCCCTAGGCAACCAACCACTAATCTACTTTCTTGCCCTATAGATTTGCCTCTTCTGGAGATTTCATATAAATGGAATCACAGCACACATGGCCCTTTGTGTCTGGCTTCTTTCATTCAGCATCATGTTTTTAAGATTCATCCATGTGGTAGCATGTGTCAGTTCTTCATTCCTTTTTATGGATGCTATCCCACTGTACAGGTATACTACATCTTATTTAGCCGTCCATCAATTGATAGATACGTGGATAGTTACCACCCCTTGACTCTTATGCATAATTATGCTGTAAACAATTGTGTACAAGTTATTTCTCTTGGGTATATACCTAGAGTGGAATTTCTCTGTCAAGTGATGATGCTACGTTTAACTTTTTGAGGAACTGCTAGACTGTTTTCCAAAGTGTCTGCACCAACTCACATTCCTACAAGCAGTGTACAAGGGTTCCAATTTCTGCATGCCCTTACAAACACTTATCCTAGTAGGTGTGAAGTGACATCTCATTGTGGTTTTGATTTGCCTTTCTCTGATGACTAATGATATTAAACATCTTTTCGTTGTGCTTATTGGCCATTTGGATATCTTCTTTGGAAAACATTCATTTTTTGCAATGGAGTTTTCTTGAGCGTTCAGCAGATGCAAGGCATGTGGGAGGCTGATTGTATTAGGGCCCCCAATTCTTCAGTTCTGTCTGTATCTATACCCTTCGCCAAGTAATTTTGTAGTGCCTTCTCATTCATATTCAGAACTTAGCTGTAGGTCTGGCTTTGTCTGGTGAGGTGTTGGGAAATCATGCCCAAGCTAGCCTCCTGGAGAATGAGATATATGGTGCAGGGCTGAGGTACCCCATCATCCCAACAAAGACTATCCTAGATCAGCCAATAGCCAGGCAACCCCCAGACGTGTGAGTGAACCCAGCAAGTTTGACAAACCTGTCTAGATGTCTTGCAGCTAATCATGGATACAGAAGCAAATCCAGTCCAGATCACCTGAACCCTAAAGACTCCTAAGCTAACTAAATATTTATTGACATCTGCCACTGATGGTTTGTGATTCTTTGGCAGTATTAATATGGGACCAGATAACTAATACAAGACATATCTTAGGTACTGAGGATAGAAAGATGAGAGACACAGTCCCTGCCCTCAGGAAACCATATTGAATTAGGGAAGGCAGGAAAGTACCGAGGAGTGATAGTACACTTCAGTCCATGCTGTGAAAGACATTTGCACACTCCTTTGACCGAGAAGCAATCACTGCTCATTTTGCAGAAGAAGGAGGATTTGAGAACATCAGTGACAAACCTTCCTAGCTTTTCCCACCAATTTCTCCACCTCGTGCATTTGCTCGGCTCCCTCAACATGCACCATGATGTATCCTGTACCCACATCATGTTCTTCCCGGAGGCATTAAAAATGTTTGGTGATGCACAGAGTTGGCATAAAATTTTAATTATGAATCTTGGTTTCCCAAATTAGTGTATTAGCCTAACTTTAATTAAAAGTTGCTGCTTCACATTCCTCCCAAGTCCTGCCCTGATAAAATGGTTTATTATCCTTCCAAGTCTGTGTCTTAAGCCTTCTCTGGTTTCTCTTGCCTTTTCCTTGAGGCATTTTGGTTTGGCCATCCCTTTGCTTCACATTAGTGACAATGCAGCTTTAAGCCAAGTTAAAAAAATTTTTTTTCTCAAGCTGCATTAGCTTTTATGATCATGTCGTCTATGTTGACACTTTATCAAACACTTTCATGATGCTTAGCACAGCTAGATGTGCCAAAAATCAGTACATCAAACTGGATCTCTACAGTGAACTTTTTTTTTTCTCTTTTCTTTCTTTTTTTAAAGTTCTAAGCCTTCTCCTTCAACATGATAGGCGAACAACCTCTTATCGGGGATATTATAAACCAGAGGTGTTAGCCATTTTAGAGATATAGATAGATGCCTTTGAGGATCTGTTGGGAGCTGTGAACCCGCTTCTTCCAACAACCAAGCACAGACGTTTGTATACAACAGTCAATGTACATTTTCGGACACTGATCTCTGAAGCCCCAGCGCCTCTCTTAAGCCTTGAGGACTCTCCAAAGGGCTCGTGTGTAGGGAGAATTTGAGCTTCCTATGGGAGGCAACGTTAGATTAAATATTTTTTTGATCAGTAAGTGTGGTTGCTTAGTTAAATGTGCATGTGTCTTGGTGTGAAGATAAGAAAAATAAGAAGGAAGGCTTGGCCATTAATAAGGACAGGGCAGTAGACTTGTAGGAAGGAGGAAGCATAAGAAGTCGAGCGATTTGCTTTTAAACCTATTTCTAGCAGGGCTTTACCATGGGTTCAAGGCAAGTCACTTTCTCTCCCAGTGCCACTGTGTCCTCTTCGATAAAATTATAGCAGTGGAGGGAGGGTATTTGAACTTCAATCAGTGGATCCCAGATGCTGATCTGTAGATGCATGCTAGGCTGGCTACATCCAAATCATTTGGAAAGCTTGTTCAAATGTGTGTGTGTGTGTGTGTGTGTGTGTGTGTGTGTGTGTGTGTGTTATGAATTAGGATAGAGTGGAGTTTGCAGCTTGAGCCTGGGAAGTCCACAGAAACATCATCACGTTGCACAGTGGGGACAAATGCGCCCCTATTTTCATGCTGCCTGAATGCCCTCAGCCCCTACTCCTTGCCCCAATTGGCTGTGTCAGCCACCCACAGCTGGGGCCGTCCATGACAGGCCTGCCTGCCTCCCTGATGCAGGGCACTGTGGAGCAGTGCCGAGGCTCTCCGGGTCCCTCTTCCAGCTGATGGGCAGCTGTTCCGGCCGACGCCGCTAGCAGATGGTCTGTGGGTGGAGCTGTGGTGTACCTGGGATGCTTCTGGGAAGAAGAGGGAAGAAAGATGCCTTGAAAGATGCAGATAATGACTAAGTAATTGCCAACGAGGTCACCATCCTCATCTTTAAAGACACTGATGCTATGTTTTATAGAAAAAAGTACCAGTGTCCCTGGCAGCTGTGAGAGCCGGCTTTGCAATCACCTTCCCAGGCTTTGGTGGCTTTAGGGAAAGCACCAGTGCTCTTGGCATGGATCCTGGAGGCCTTGGCAGTGGACAGGACTTTGGGGAGGAAGGGGATGGAGTGACAGATGCTACGTTGTAAGCAGGAGATGGCTTTCCTGATTTGAAGTGTTCCAGGCAGCCTGACGGCAGGTCGAGAAAAAACCCAGAGCAGATCAGTTCCTTGACCCTCATGAGTTTAGCTTTAATCCCCGGCTACAGTGGTCCAGGATTCATGAATTTTACTTGAGTTATCTAAAAAGATTTAAACTAGGGGATAGTAGGTCTTGTCTATTCTCTTGCCTTAATCTCCTTCCTATCTCCTTCACCCCAAAGGATATAGGTTTCTCTGCATGGTGCCCTAGAACGTCCTCACTCTTCCATCTGACAAGGAAGATGTTGCCAGAGACATGGCACTTGAACTCACCGTTCCTGGAGGTGGTGGGAGTGGCTTGGTCCTCCGTGAAGTCTGGCTGTCCATGGCCTCTGCATAGTAAAATAAAAATGGCCCTGGGCCCATGATAGAGGAGGTGAGCTCTGGTCAGCCTCTCTCACTAACTTCCATGAGATTCCCTTTCTCGGCCCCAGTGTCCTTCTCTGAAAAAGAAGAGAATTGAATCAAGAAGTCTGTAAGACGCCTTCCATCTGTAACATCCAACTCCATGTGAGTGGTCCAGAAATGCCCCAGGAAGGTCGGTCAAGATCCAGGTTGTCAGAGGGATGGCAGGGAGAAACTGAGTGAAAAAATAGCACCCCTGGATTCTGGTCCCACTACTGCTGTTTATTGGAAACCTCTGTCCCTTTCTAGAGTGCACTTTCTCATTCTATAAAATAAAGTATCTCGGCAAATCACTCTGACTCCTAGGACTTTTTTTGGGAGGATTTTTTTTTTTTAAGCAGTTTTAGGTCCACAGCAAAACTGAGAGGAAGGTATAGAATTTCCCATATACCCCCTGTCCCCCCCCCCACACACACATAGCCTCCCTATTATCTACATCCCCTACCAGAGTGGTACATTTGTTATAAATCCCCTATATTGACACATCATATAGTTTACATTGAAGTTCACTCTCTTTTTTTAAGATTCTATTTATTTATTTGAGAGAGAGAGCGCATGAGTGGTGGGGAGGTGCCGAGGGAGAGGGAGAAGCAGACTCCCTGCTGAGCCAGGAACCCAACTCAGGGCTCAGTCTCGGGACCCGGGGATCATGACCTGAGCCAAAGGCAGACACTTAACCGACTGAGCCACCCAGGTGCCCCTAGAGTTCACTCTGGATGTACATGCTATAGGTTTGGACAGATGTATAATGATATGTATCCACTACTGCAATGTCATAGAGTATTTTCACTCCCCTAAAAACCCTCTGTGCTCTGCGTCTTTCTCTCCCCTCTCCCCGCCGCACTCCCCTGATCTCTTTACTATCTCCATAATTTTGCCTCTTCCGGAACGTCATACAGTTGGAATCATATAGTCTGTAGCCTTTCAGATCGCTTTTTCTCTGGGACTGTTTTAGGCCATGATTTTCCTGTGCTTTGGTTGGATTCTCCCCCACTCCAACCTACCCTCCCAGTCCATCATTTTTTGAAAGCAGAGGGATTTGACACATTCAGAAGCATCAGCATATGCCCAGCACAGTGCTGCCCTGTGAACACCATGTGTGTGGCCAGTGCCTCGCAGAGGACACTGTGCTCCTCCCCAGGGTCAGCCCTGAGCTCTGTCAGCACCAGTCCCATCCAGGAGAGACTATTTTTGGTAAGGACACGAGGGGCCTTTACCTCCTGGAGGAAGCTGATACCAGGAAACACAGACCTGCATCTGAAGGTACCTTTGTGAGGTTCATATGAAACAAACCTCCGTCTTCCACAATTCTTATACCGGCCATGCTCTGATTAATTCAATCTTCCAGTTGACTTTTTGATGCCTACACGTTTCCAAATGTGTAATTCCATTGTTCTTCTTTGGTAAGTGGAACACACTGGAACCATTATGGATGGTTGTGGCTCCCCCAGAGCCTCGTCACATAATCCCAAATGTTGGTCCTCACGGTTCCGTCTTATGAGGAAGATGATGCCAGACATAGCTCTAAATATAGACCAAATTCAGGAATGTCCTCTGGAAGTGCATTTAAAATATATATATACTTACTTATTTAAGAGAGAGAGAGAGAAGAGGGAGACCAACAGACTCCCCACTGAGTAGGGAGCCCAACGCAGGGCTCAATCCCAGGACCCTGAGATCATGACCTGAGCTGAAATCAAAAGTCTGGACACTTAACAGCCTGAGCCACTCAGGCACCCCCTCTAGAAGTGCATTTTCAAGAAATAAGGAAGACAATGAACTTTTACTGAGCAGATGCAGCATGCCAGCCTCTGGGCCAGATGCTCCACATACACTACATCCTCCCACCCACTCAGTGACACCTCACACTGGCCATTTGCAGGAGATGAAACTGAAGGATAGGAAAGTTCAGCCTTCTGGAAACCTACATCTGGACCTAAGCCCTTTCTAGATGCCATCCTGCTTGCCATAACCTTAAGTTCTTTGTGGTTTGTCTCTTTCTCCCAAGGCAGAACTGGCAATCCAGTTCTGATGAACTGAGAGTCCTAGGTAAGTCCCGTCTAGTTAGCTGAGTTTTAGTATCAGCCCTGCTTCAAGTGAGGACTTTCAGATTTTTTTGAAAGTCTCAGATATCTTGCTTTCTATATGTGGAAATATCCTTGATTTTGCTGTCCTAAATACATTTCCTGGGTTGCACTATCTACTTTTTTTCTTTCCCTACTTTTTTCCCCTACTTTTCCACCCAGTTATAAATTTCTTTTATCTCTATCCCGGTGCTGCACAAAGGTCTTAAATAATATTTGTTGAAAGAAGGAGGAAATTTATAACATTGCATGTTATATTTAGCGTATATATTATACATGATACTTATTTGGTTTTATTTGTTTGGTATCAATTTTTAAATATCATACAATTGAATTTATGATATAAAAAAAATCCCTGCCTGGGCAAGAGAAGGTCTTGAAGCCCAATACATAGAAATTAAAATTAATACAATATAGTAGGATGACACCTGCTGACCCAGGGGCAAAGTGACCTAGTCTCCACTCCCACCACAGTCACCAATTAGCTGTATGACTTTGAGCCAAGCGTGTAACCTCCCTGACCTCAATTTTCTACTGGTAAAATGGAGAAGGGGCCCTTCCAGCAGCTTTCCTTCCAGCTCCCAGGTGATGTCTCTACGCTCAGGTGCCTGGGCAGCAGGATGCCCTATTTACACGCTCATTTTTGTTAACAGCGGAGCCAGAAACAAACTAAAAATACACCTTTCCCTCTTGTGATACTCAAGAAATTCAAGGTGACTGGTGTAATTAACTTCTCTCCTTGCTCCTTGTGAGACTCAACAACAACCCGGGCAGAAAAGCAGTTGTTTTAATTTGCAAATATCTGTCCTGCCTAGTTCAATTCAGCCTTCTTCCAAACAGCTACCCGGCATCTGTTGACTTTGCAGAGGTGTGTCCCACGGTCACCGTTTGCTGTGTGATGCATTGTGTACAAAGAGAAAAGAGCTCTGAAAAGCAGATCCCCATCAGATTGCATCGAATGTCCAGAATTGGAGCATGCTCAGGCCTTTGAAGGCAGATGGAGGCACAGCAGGTGGATAAATGATAACCCTACGCTGAATGAGCAGTTGACAAAGAAAGGTCAGAAATGAGATGATAAGGCAAGAAAGCACAAGGAACACCAAACATCTGTCTAAAACACGCAAGGGGGAAAGAAATTGTCTCTGCTCCGCAGATAGCATGTGGGCCTGCGTACTAATTTACCAATCAGCAGCTGTTCAGTGTTTCCACTGTCCACCATACCAGAGATAAGTTTATAACTGAGCTACAGAAAATTTCTCTAAGCCCGATCTCTAGTCAAAAGCCACTTGTCTTTCCCGTCTTAGCCAGTAGCTTCAACACAGGGCAAAACCTACTTTCTGTGGGGTACCCAGCCTCCCAGGGATGATTGTAATAGATTTGCACCAAATTAAAGATTATTGAGAATTATGGTTCCAGCCCTGGCCCGTTATTCGGTTTTGTTGCCATCTGTAGTCTTTCCTTCGTTTCTAACCAGCAGCGACTTCTCGACTTTAATAGGTGTATATCATGTGGTAAAACAAGGCAGCAGGCAAATCATTTAGACCCGCCCTCCTCTCGTGAAACCACACCCACGTGGTTTCCCTCACAGGCATCTTGAGGTTGTTTCTTTGAATTTTTGCCCCTGAAATGGCCACTGAGCCCAAGGAAGTTGTCAGGAATTCCAGACTCTGTAAGTTCATGGTCTCAAATTCTCTCCACCCTTGCCTCCATCCAAGTTTATTATTTTATTTTATTTTTTAAGGATTTTTATTTATTTATTTGACAGAGAGAGAGAGAGCGAGCACAAGTAGGCGGAGTGGCAGGCAGAGGGAGAGGAAGAAGCAGGCTCCCCGCTGAACAGGGAGCCAGATGTGGGGCTCGATCCCAGGACTCTGGGATCATGACCTGAGCCGAAGGCAGCCGCTTAACTGACTGAGCCACCCAGGCGCCCCCGTCCAATGTTATTTTAAACCATGAGGCATCATATCCTGTTTCTTCAACTCAGGTGGACTCAGATGTGAGGTATGCTGGGTCCTCAGCAGCATGGGCCACAGAGAGAAGAAGGAAGATGGAACTGCATAAGATAGGAAGAAAGTGATTGGACTAATCCATTTCTCTCTATGGACTGTACTGGGAACAATAAAACTCTTGGCAAGGGCGGACAGTTCCTTGAAAGTTTGCACTCTCTGCTTTTCTGTTAACTATAGGCAACCTTGGGTGAGGCGCTTGAAACCCTGAGCTGCTTTCTTCACCTGTGAAACAGGGATAGTCCATACGAAATAGTGTTGCTTTGAGAGTTAACATTGATGAGGGGCCTGAGATTATGTTTAAACTACAAAGAGCTGCATAGACATCAGATATTGTTATAATTGGAATAGTAGCAGCTGGGTGAGACATAATCATTCCTAAAATTCACTCCCACATGATTTATGGCTCCTATCTGCATAATATACACCAGCCTCTCTATTGGATCTGTTGATCCTGGTGCTTATTTTCCAATTTTTTTTCTTTTCCAGATGTAAAAAAAAAACATAATTAATAGCTACCAGTCAATTTACTTTTGATTTGAACATAATGAACAGCATGCTACAATGATGGTTTTCCACACACCCAGCAACTGAGGCTGAGCTCGTCCACTAATCGTCTTTCATTAATTCAATCTTCGCTTCTTACTTAAATGAACTGGCTTCTCATAATGCAGTTATTCTGACAAACAGATGCTGGTACTCATCTTCTACTGCTCGAGTACTTTGAAGCTGTTAATTGGGATTCGATGATGTTTAGCTATGATCACATACCCTCTATCTGTCATTGGGTTCATCAGGTCATGGTTTAAAAATTACTGAACTTCAGGGGCACCTGGGTGGCTCAGTTGGTTGAGCAACTGCCTTCGGCTCAGGTCATGATCCTGGAGTCCCGGGATCGAGTCCCGCGTCGGGCTCCCTGCTCGGCAGGGAGTCTGCTTCTCCCTCTGACCCTGCCTCCTCTCATGTGCTCTCTCTCTCTCTCTCTCTCTCATTCTCTCTCTCAAATAAATAAATAAAATCTTAAAAAAAATTACTGAACTTCTGTTATGTGCAAAGCATTAGGAAGGAGTTGATAGACGTGGATGGAACTGGAGGGTGTTATGCTGAGTGAAATAAGTCAATCAGAGAAAGACATGTATCACATGACCTCACTGATATGAGGAATTCTTAATCTCAGGAAACAAACTGAGTGTTACTGGAGTGGTTGGGGGTGGGAGGGATGGGATGGCTGGGTGATAGACATTGGGGAGGGTATGTGCTACGGTGAGCGCTGTGAATTGTGCAAGACTGTTGAATCACAGATCTGTACTTCTGAAACAAATAACGCAACATATTTTAAGAAAAAAGGAAAAGAAGAAGATAACAGGAGAGGAAGAAAAGGGGAGTATGTCAGAGGGGGAGACGAACCATGAGAGATGATGGACTCTGAAAAACAAACTGAGGGTTCTAGAGGGGAGGGGGGTGGGGGGATGGGTTAGCCTGGTGATGGGTATTGAGGAGGGCACGTTCTGCATGGAGCACTGGGTGTTATGAACAAACAATGAATCATGGAACACTGCATCAAAAACTAATGATGTAATATATGGTGATTAACATAACAATAAAAAAATTAAAAAAAAAAAAAAGGAAGGAGTTGATAAAGTGGAAGAACAGACTTTGAAACCAAAGAGAATTGGGCTATATTTCTAGCTCCCCTGCCTGCTGTCTTCATCACTTGAGGCGAGTCATGCAACCTCCCTGTGCTCTTTGGTAAAATTGAGGAAGTCATACCTGTCTCTCAGATGAGAAGTACCCAAGATATCCATACAGCACTTGGCATAACCCAACATAGGGAGTAGGTACGATGTAGCACTTTCCATTTATTTACCTTTCAGTTTTTCTCTCCTACACATCACGCTTGATGTTCCTCTGTGTAGAGGTGAGGGGATGTGTTTATTTTCAAGAACTTACCATCGAGTAGGAAGAAAGAAAAATACACACAAGTAATTTTTATACAAGATAGAATGAAAGAGGCTCTAAAATACAGGTTCACACAGTTTTACGCCATCACATCGAAAATGAGGTACTGCCAAAGATGGAAAGGTTTTAAGTGGGCTTCAAAGGCTAGCAGGATCCTAATATGTGGAAAAGAGAGAGTATTCCCTTCGGTAGTTGATCCGGAAGAGCCAATAACACCCTAGCACCATGAAGAATTCATTTGTGTCTGGTCATCTGAGTTGGTGGCACTACGGTGCTGATGGTTTCCTGTATAAGGAATTGGTCTTTATCTCCTTATGGGACAGGGATGAATTTCTTTAGGTTCTTGGGCAGAGACAGTTCTCCTGATGTGAGCCAGAGACTCTGAATGGGACGAGCTTTGGCTTTTGACTCAAACCCTTCTGAGTGGACTTCCCTAATTTGGCTTCCTCCCTGGAGTTACCACTGTTCTATGTATACCCCTACTTTGCATTTGTCACATCATATTTCAGGTATTCATTTACATGTCTGTGTGACCTAAAGCACGGGGCTCTTATTTTATACATCTTGTTGTGCCACCCAATTCCTTGAACATACGGGGTTCTCACTTAACGTGTATTGAACAAATTGAAGTTCTTCCTGCCTTCCCTGCTCCCTAGCGTATGGGAGCTCTATCATGAGAGACTCTCAGAGGCAGTGCGGTATACCACAAGAAGGCACTGACAGCCAGAACCCAGGGTTCAGGAAATGTGGCAGCTCTCCTCCCATCTTTGGGAAGATCTTTGGTATCTCACACCTCATCACCCGATTGGCATGTCCCCCCACCTCTCTGCGACAGCATGCCTTCCTTCTTCTGCACTGTAAAGGAGTTGGACTCAATTATCTTGGATATCCCTTCCTGCGGTAAAAATTCCATGAGACTCTGATGTCTGCAGCTGAGGGTCCGTAGTTAGAAATACAGTTAGCCAGGAAGGCATCTAAGCCACCAACACTCCTGTCTTGTTGTCAAGGGATGTTTTGTTTGCAAGAATCCCCAAAATGTTACAGAAGTCCAGGCTGGCTATCCATCATTCCACTCCCAAAGCTATTTATTTTCTCTCTCTCTGATTTATAAAAAAGAGTATTAATTAGCAAATCGTGATGCCGTCTTCTTGGTTTCATGCCTGTTAGATTAAACCACTCCTCACTCAGCACCCATGGAGAGAGACAGCCCTTGGAATAGGACATATGGCCAGGCCCAACCAGAAGGGATACTGAATGTCCCTGCCATGTCCTGCCATCATCCATCCCTACCGATGGCATTTCATAGCTCTGGGCAGCCCCAGCCTTCACTTTAAGCGCATTCCCCAAACTTGTAACAAGAGTCCCACGAGTCACTTTTCAAGCTACAAATTCTGAGCCCCTCACCCAGGTCCTCGAACTTGAATCACCTGGAGTGGAGCTGAGTGCTCTAGGGATTCACAAGCAGGGATTTGATGAGCCAGTTTGGGAATCCTGACTTGGGACTCGGATTCCAACTGTGAAGGTCTGTGGGCTTCTGAGCCCCCGAGGTTCATCATGGCTGTTCAGCTGAAATGGCAACTCCATTTGTCACCCAAACAAAGGGAAAGGCGAGGAAAGCCCTTGCTGGAGGGGAGGCATTTTTCAAGCCCTGCCGCAGGGCCTTCGGGTAGAGCTCATTTGCACACCTGCATATTTTGCCCAATTTTCTGGCGTAACCCTCTGTGAATAATTGTAGTTTTGCTAATTGAATATGAGAGCACCTGTTTCTTAATCAATATTAATGCATCTCATGGACATAGAATTTGTAATGAATCGTTTTAGGGGAGAAAAGATTAAATTTTTAAGAAAGCATCCGGTGTTCATCTGCAGGCCAGAACCCTGTCTGGGGACGTGGGTGGGGGCACCCTAGGCAGTCAGGGAGCCCCGAGATGCCAAGCCCCATGGAAGGGCTCTCAGTCCAGCTACTACTACCCACTTCTCTTTCCCCCGTTTTTGGACAAAGGGAAACAGAGCCCGTAACCTACCAGCCCCCAAGTGCCTGGGCATCCATTCCTTCTGTGAAAGGCCCTCGCTGGCTCTGACCCCTTATTGGTTTTCAGTTTCACCGAACTCCCTGGTCCTGCACTTTCCACTATAGATTCTCTCTTGCAGTGAATCAAAAGGTGCTTAGTTCAACCACCTGATGTATGGCAGACTGTTCCAGGAGGCAGGAAACTGAGTTCTGGAGCTCCCGGGGACCCCTCTCGACCCTTTGATCCAGGAACTTGGGTTTCTGTGCTCCTGATCCCTCCACAGGCCCAGTCCAGAGGTTGCTTTCTGCAGGGAAACATCCCCATCTCCTCCTCCCTGCACAGTCTGAGCTAGATGCCTCATTTCTGTGACCCCTCCATTGTATCCTCTAGCACATTCTACCCTGATTGTTTACTGATCCTCCCTCCTGAGTGGGAGCAGAGACAGTTCCCTGCTCCTCTGTGGCTCCTGTCCTAGCACAAGGCCTGGAAAAATGTCAGCACTTTACAACTTCAGGTTGAACAAATAATTGAGCACCGCATTATTTCCTCTGTAGTAAAGGTGTTCGGTGTGATTTTACAACTATCAGAGCTATTACCATGTAGTCAAGGTGTGTTTTCTGCAATCTCTCCAAACTGATGGAACAAACTTCCCTAACAAAGTGTGAAATCCTGTAAGACCTCATCATCTGAATCACCTAGGGTGGCCCTGTCCTTAGAAACCTGTCCACAGGGTACCCATGCGACGGTTCGTGCCCCCGAACCAGCCTGCAAGCCAGACAACCACGCCTGACTTCCGAATGACACTGGATCTGAAGGACTGGTGGGCTGGGCTGCTGGTCTTCCTCTGATCCATCAGCTGAGTCTGGGGAGAGCCATCTGTGTGCCTGGTACTGGGCTTGTCCCATGGGCCAGGATACTCAGAGTTGATGGGCCCCAGGGAGACTGATTGGCTCGAGGTGAACAAACACCTAGGATGTGATATAACCTGGAAGTTGCTGTTACTGAGAATGGGAACTCCCTTACAACAATGCTTTCCTTTATCTGAAACGGCCCCTGTCTACTCTCACTGGCCAAGAAAAAGGTGCCTGAGGAGTCTGAGAACTCAGGGCAAAGAATATACATTCCTGATGGATTTTTTTCTGCCCCAAGCTACGAGATGCCCCATGAACCCATTCTGCACCACAAAAGATAGACCCCACCACTGGCCACATTCTAGAAATATCTGCAGTTTGGCCACTGTTCCATCATGCCTCGAGTTCGGGAGCTATTCTGTAATATTTCAGGTTTACTGTTCTGACATGTTTCTTGATCTCTCAGCCAATTTATCCCAAAGCCAACTCAACGTCTCTACCTAAATATTTCACAGGAACTTCAAACTCAAATATTTGAAATTAAATTGATGGTTTTATTCCCAAACCAATGCCCTCTCCCATCTTCCCTATCTCAATAAATGTTCCTACTGTCCACACAACTGTAAACCATGAACTACACATCATATTTGATTTCTCTCTATTCCCCACTCTCTCTCCCCACTCCCTCTATCTCTCCCCGCTCTCTCCTCTTTTTGCACAGCCTGCAAACTCTATTTCCAACATCAGTCCTTCTGTAGCAGATTTATCCTTGTTCTAATCCCCTTGGGCTTTACTTCAGAGTGTACCCACCCAGCTACCAACTGTCGGGGGCTTCCTCTAACTACCAGAGTCCACTCCGCCCAAGCACAGGCAAGCCTGGGCTGCCAGGAGAAGTCCGCACCCAGGGACTGACTGTAGTTGGTGCATAAATATCCCGCTCCCATGCCTCATGCCTTCTTGGGATAGTCTGTGGTCAAGCTCTCCAACACAGTAGCCACTAGCCACGTGTGGCCACTGAGTGCTTATAAGGAGGCTGGTGCTACTGAGAAATGAGATTTTGATTTTATTTCATTTTAATTAATTTAAATTCAAAAGCTGACACTCGGTTCAGTTACTGGGAAACTTTTACATATGTGTAGCGCAACGTAGATACAGGAATCTTCTTTAGCAGCCAGAAGCTCTATGAACCCTCAACACAGATCGAGTATGTCTGAAGATAATTTGGTGTTCACACTGAGATGTGCTATCTTTATAGAATACACGCTGGATTTTGAAGATTTAGGGTAAGAAAGTGCACATAAAATATTAATAATTTTTATTTTGACTACATGTTGAAATGACAATCTTTGGGATGTATTAGGCTAAACAAAAAATATTCCTAAAACTAATTTTACCTGCTCTCTTTTGCTTTTTTTAATGTGATGACTATAAAATTTTACGTTACGTATGTGGCTCACCTTACACTGTTACTGGAGAGTGCTGCTCTCAGGCATACGTCCTGGCAAGAGCGAGCGCCATTACCCATGGTAGCTGGATCCTTCCCTTCTCTGTCTCATGTCCTCTTTCCATCCTGGTGTTTCCTGAAATCACCTCCCAAACAAATTGGGGGCAACCCAAACTAAGAGAACTAAACCGTCCTCGGTGCCCCAAGATGAATCCCTATCTCTAATGTCCTATTTGGACTGTGGGAACAGGCTCTTCACTGGGTTCCCAGCTCCCATTCTTACTCTGCTTTCTTCCATTCTTTACGCTGCAGCGGGAGTGATCTTTGGGAACCCCAAATCTTAACAGATCCCACTCTTGCTTAAAAACCTTTCAGTGCCTTCTTGTTGATCTTAGGAAAAAAACACCAAAAATATCCTAAACCTGACCTGCAAGATCCTGCACAATTGGCCTGTCTTGCCAGCCCCATCTTGCTGTGTGCCCCAGTCCCCTCCCATTTTTCTGTTTCAGCGGCACCCTGCCTTTCAGGGTCCAAGGGACCATATGCTAGGATCACCCTTCACCCCCCTCCACATGAATACTTTGGCCAGCCTCCACCTGCCCAACCTCTAGAGCCCAGTTTAAATGTCACTTGCTCAAAGAAGACAGCCTTCAATTTCCAGACAAAACTATGTCAGATCCCCCATTATACATTCCCTTAGCATCCTGTTCTCCTTTGCTTATTAGTCCTTATTACCATGTAATTGTGTATTTAATTGTTGACTGCCTTTCTCCACCATGAAAATATATGCTTGTTGAAGATTCTTCATTTTAACACCTGTGCCCTGACATATAGGAGACACCCCATGAATATGTATGGAATAAATAAAAGAGCAAACTCACCATTTGCTATTTAATCATGGATTTGATTTTTTTTATTTGTGTTTGAGGGGGCTAATAAACAATATGCCCTACTCCACGCCCACACACACGTTGTATCCCACATGGTTCACGTGAAGGAAGAGGTAAACCCAGGAGTCGGCTGGTGGGAGACTTAAAATGTCAGCTCTCTTAATGGTGAAAACTATGTTGGAGGTTGTGGCTGTGGTGGGCTACGAAGTGAATTTGAGAACACCACCCACTTCATTACCCCAAATTGAACTTATCCTCCTAAACCATAGGCCTGACCTCAGAGGGGACAGATCTTTACCATGGTGGTCGCAGCATGACCAAGAGAGCCAAATAGCACACCCCCTCTGCAGGCAGGTCCTTCTGAGCAGAGAGCAAGGCACTGTCACGTCTCCCTCTCAAAGCAGAGAAGTCGGCCCACTCTGCCTTGGGGAGGAGTGAGGAGGGCACAGATGGGCCAGAAGTGTTCGTCTGGGAAGAATCCATCCTCACGAGTCAGGAGGCATGGGGAGCCAAGGTCTCTCCAAGCCCTGGAAAAATTACGTCCCAGTAAGAGGATGAGAATAGGCACCATTGGTGGGAGGCTCAAGTGCATTGGGGTATGTGCAAATTGCTCTGAGAAGTGCTATGAAAATATAAGCTCTTATTAAGAAACTTCACACACACCTAACTGGCTGGCATCCTGCTTTCTTTCCTCACCTTTCTTTAAAAAAAAATAAATAAGGGCGCCTGGGTGGCTCAGTTGGTTAAGCGACTGCCTTTCGGCTCAGGTCATGATCCTGGAGTCCCGGGATCGAGTCCCGCATCGGGCTCCCTGCTCAGCAGGGAGTCTGCTTCTCCCTCTGACCCTCTTCCCTCTCGTGCTCTCTATCTCTCATTCTCTCTCTCTCATATACATAAATAAATAAATTCTTTTAAAAAAATAAAATAAAATAAATTAAAATAAATAAATAAAAATGATTTATTGCCTGAGAAACCTGGTCTGAGGCCTATGGCCCTGAGCCTAGAAGGTAGCCTTGAAATGAAGCAAGCTTTCCACCCACCCCTCCCAGCAGCCCAACATTATATTGCCACCCCACTCGAAATGTAATAGCCAAACAGATTGGTTTGCAGGCTGGGGGGGTGGGGGTAGAAAACAACTCCAATTAAAAATGTGCTAAAGTCCTTTGAAAATTCATAAGTAACAGCTAAGGATCTAGTCTGGTGCCCATATTCTGACAGTCTGACAGCATCATGGGTTGAACTCTTTGGAAAAATAACTTTAAAACTTGAGTAAATTGCACCTTTTGTATTTTAAGTCACACAGGCATGACAACATGATTATTCATGACTTTGGAGAATGTTCTTGACAAAGGGAGGACATTAATATCCCCAGCCCTATACCCAGTTAATAAGAAGCCCCAAGAATCAAAGAGAACAAACAAGCAGAGCCCCTTCTCCGTCTGAGAAGAGAAAGGCCTATGCTTTGAAATGTGCTGGGGCCTGGGGTGTCACTTCTGAGAAGACAGGTGTGTGTTTCTGGCTAGTAGCTGATAAATATGCTCAGGCAGTAGCTGTTGAAGAGACAGGTCTCTCTACCGGCGACCAAGAGGGCTTTGATTTGCTTTGTGTTGCAAGCAGCAATTGAGCCTCCGAGAGTTCTGAAATGAGGAAGAAAAAGTAGTCAAGATGCCAGAAACATACAGATGGGAAGCCCAGCAGAATAAAATGCAGGTTACAATCTGAAAATGGCAGCTGCTCTTCATTGAGGGTGTATGATGTATCCAACTCTGTGCTGAAGCAGGTGACGTGGGATCGATCCCAAAGAAGGTACTATCATTCTCAGTTCCCAGAGGGGGAAACTCAGGCATGGGGAAGTTAAACAGTATTCCTCCAGTCACACTGATGACTGTAAGGGGCAGAACCCGGATTTGGACCCAAGCAACCTGGCTCCAAAGACCCAGTGGTCTCCTTCCTTGATGTGCCACCCTGCAGAAATCTGGCAATTTCTCCATTAGGCTGTGAGGACATCCTGTCTCTGAATGTGTGCTCCATCCTTCTGTCTGCTTCTCAGGCAAGAGCTGACCAGCCCATAGTTCCTGAGTTTCATCCCCTTTATCTAAGAGACCAGCCCAGACTGAATCTCCTAGTCCCAGACTCAGATTAGTAAGAAGAGAACCTGAACAGCCCAACTTCAGGAAGAGATCCAGACCTGATCAAATCATCCATGCCCCAGGGAGGAAGTTGTAGCTCAACTCTGGCTTCCAGAGGGTTCTATACCCCGAGGTCTTTCCCAAGGACTCTGACTTTACTTCGGCACAAAATTTTCCATTGCTTATGAAAGTCCTTGCCTCCTCCCCAGTCTTGCACAACACAGAATCTCTCCTCTCCACCAGGCCATTCAACAGATACGTACCATGCCCTGGGCCACATGTTGGGCACCCTGGGAAATATAAAAGCGACGATAGCACTGACCCACCTTCAGGGAACTTACAGCCTGACTGTAGAGATCTCTCGCGTGTGGGGATAACTCAGTGCATACTGTGCGTGAATATCGCGTGTACGAATGAATGTAAATTCCAGATGCTAAGTGCTCTCAGAGTCCAGAGACGGGAGAAACCACAACTCCCTTCCGATTATGGTATCGTCATTGGTGAGGTAGAAAAAGTGTGGGAATCAAGTATCTGTGTGAAAATTCCATTCCATTCTGTGACCTTGACAAGTTAAACTAACTTCGCTGAGTCTCAGTGTCCTCATTTGTACGACACCACTTGTCTCGCATGACCGTTATTAGAATTAAATTGCATGAGTGTGTTAGCCCCTCTCCTCCTCTTCCCTGCTCCTGTGGCAACCGTGGCCCCCACCTCATTTTAACCTGTTCACCATGTGTGTGTCTGCCTGTCTTTCCCATTTGCGGATGTCCTAAGGATTTAGTCCATATTTTAGTCCCCCTTGTGGCCTTCATTACTGAAGCATGAACTGTTAGAGCTGTGTATCAATACAGCCAAGTTTGGGAAGCCGTATTCTTTTTAAAGATTTATTTATTTATTTGACAGAGAGAGACAGCGAGAGGGGGAGCACAAGCAGGGGGAGTGGGAGAGGGAGAAGCAGGCTCTCTGCAGAGCAGGGAGCCCAATGCGGGGCTCGATCCCAGGACCCTGGGATCACCACCTGACCCGAAGGCAGATGCTTAACGACTGAGCCACCCAGGCGCCCCTTGGGAAGCCGTGTTTTATCTCACTCTTTTACCCCATATCACCCAACAGTTATGTTTTATAAGCAAGTGCTTGTGCTCATTGGCGTGCATTTGCGTATTCTTCGTAATCATTTTCTCGTTCTTGTGCGGCCATCATAGTAGTAGAGGTAATAGTGATTCCGACAACTGTGGGCAGTAACTAACTGCTGGCACCTAATGTTCATTAAGTAATTACCATATGTATTTTTTTACATGTGGTACCTGATTTATCATCACAGCAGACCAATACTACCATTGCTCTCCCCATTTCATGGATAAGGAAAGTGAGGCCCAGGGAGGTTATGGAATGTGTGAGAATGAAAAAGAGGAGAGGTAGGAGGAGCGGGCGTACAGAGCCCTCCACGTGCCGTCACACGGATGGATGATATCAAACCCTAACTCTGCAGGCGGCGTGGCCGTAGACAAGTGACTTAAACTCAGGGAGCTGGGCTGCCCTGCTCCCCCTGCAGAACATTCTGTCTGGGAGCCAGAGGAGAATGGGCTTATGAAGCAGCTCTGTGAAAGGTAAGGAGCCGTGGTGATGCTGCCAGCTCATTATTGGTCAAGTCTCGTCTCACTGGTCCCCTCCCGTCCTGACCCCACGCTACCGCCCCAGGCCTAGAACATTGACACACGGTGCAGGCTCACTCAGTGCTTGCCAGATGAATGAGGAAAGAGCCAGGCTGGAGGACGTTCTCTTTCTTGCACATAGGAAGCATAAGTGGCACGGCTGGGACATGGCAGGAAAGCCACCTGCGACAACAGCGGGAAAGATGGACTTTGAAGAGTTCCATAGATGTGACTTTTGAGTTTCATGTACAGGAGGTCCCCAGATCCACCAGAGCCAGTACAGAGAGTTGGCACTGCCAAGTCAGGCATGGGGAAGCTCCCTTGACTGACTTCTCGGGGGAGATATGATCAAGAGAAGGCTTTGCAAGTGGGCAAGCCTGGATTGGTGACCTCATTTCATTCCCTCCTGGCTGTGTGGTCTCGGACAGGTCAATGACCCTCTCTGAGCCTCTGTCTCCTATCTATAAAGTAAATATAACCTTAGTACCAGCTCGTAGGGTTGCTCTCGTGATTGCATGAGACATGGTGATCATTGCAGGGTCTGGCCCATAGGAAGCCTTCAATTCAGTTTAGCAAATCATAGCATTAGTATTTGTGTGATTTTGTGACCCTTCAAGCTCTTGGGGGCTTTGTATCTTATTTGCTTTGTTGTTTTAGGATTCCTTGTTCCCCTGTAGTATGTGGAGAGAACTCGGGATGTTACAGCTGCACGTGGGAGAGAATGCAGTTTTACAATGTGCTATGCATTCCTATGCATTAGAAAAAGACAGGTACTCCCAAATAGTGCTAGGACGCAAAACAAAACAAAGCAAAAATGACAAGGGTTATTTAAAAAGGGTTTAACCTTGGTCATCTAAGAGAACAATGGAGCTATAACCTTAAGATTTGAGAGGAAGCCTATCCAGCCCTCTTGCACCAGATCCTCCAGTAACTGGACTGAAAAACAAAACAACAACAACAAAAAAACCCAAGTAGCAACTTCATGACCTCAGGCTAGTGTAGGATATATCTGTTCCCTAAGCACAAATGGATCCCCATAGTTCACATACTGCCTCTCATTGCTGTTTGATTATGGCCTGGGGGGGAGGTTGTGGCTACCCTCCCATCATGCACCACGTTGTCTTCTCTTATATTCGTATTTCACCTGCTCTGCTGTGGGGCTGAGCAATCAATTCTTGTTGATCAACTGTTTTAGGATGCACTAATGAGTGCCCAGGAAAGTGTTGGACTTATTACCTCTCTTGAACGTTCCTGCTCTTGGGTCCAGTTAAAATAGATGGAAGACTACATGTGTATCCTTGATGCGCCATGTTGATCCTGTCAGATTCATTTGAGCTGCACCCACCCCCCTTTTTGACACATAGCTGATGTCTACCAGTTTTGCTAGTCTCAGGTCAGGTTTTATCTTCTTCAGGGCAACTTTCCTGAGCACCTCTTTCTCCCCTCGCACCCCCCCCCCAAACATACACAGACTGGGTCTTGGACTGCCTTATATATTTCAGTGGCACCCTTTGCAAACCTCTGTCATGGCACTTAACCTTTCATATACAATCATGGATTTGCTGCTCAGTCCCCACCAGCCTAAGGAGACTCTCTCTCATCCATCTTCATTTCTCTAGCACACTCTCTGGCATAGTTGCTCAAGAAATGTTGGCTGAATGACCCAATTTGCCTAGTGATGGCAAAGCCCTGCCTTCAGCCCTCCCATTCCATGAGCTTGCCATGGATCCTGGGATATTATCTCAAGGGAAGCTGTGGATCCTGGGGTATTATCTTAAGGGAAGCTGTCCACCCATTTAAAAAGACTATGAACAGACTAAATATTAGTCATCCAGATACTCTTTTTTCATTGAGTTGCCTTAACAAATGGCAGGAACAGATGGCTTTCAAGACATTTTGTCATTATAAAAGTATGAAAATGTTATTTGTGTTTTTAAAAATTTTTTAAAAGAACCCACACCTCATTGCAGACTATTTCAAGAGCAGCCCTGGGAGAGCTGGTGTGGGGAAAACACTGTGCTTTGACTTTTTCCTTTTTGGTCTTGCCATGCTATCCATCTTCATCGTTGGCCCTTTCCTTTCTGTCATTGTGATAACTCTCAAAATTGAGTTCTGAGACAGGTTTGATTTCCTTTTGTTCTCAAAGGAAAGAGAGCATTAACACGGATTGCACACCCACTGTGTGCCAAGTACTAGCTACCGTGCAAATTCACAGAGCTCCTCTGCACTTTCTTTAATAAGCCAAAATGGAATTTTACTATAAAAGTTCAGAGGGCAGCAATGGAGAGGTCACTGCAGATCAGTTCAGATTTGAGGTAGTGCCAGAAACTAAAATTTAGAGTCGGGGACCCTGACCTCATAAATGTCCCTACCCATGTAAGTACACAACATCTTCCTTGCAGAAAGTTCCAGCTAGCAATTCTGGCCGGCTCGCCTTATTGTAAGCTGAGCACTAAGATCAATAGAGCAATATTTTATGAAATTCAATTTATCAGAAAATTTGACGGTTAAAGATGATGGAATGTCTTATTTATTGGCAATCGTGGAAACTTCAGGAATGTTTGGCACAGCAAATGCGGAAGCCTAAAGCTGATTTGAAATTTCCCGTCCTTGAAAGGAGACAATGATGGAGAGTTGCTTTTTGAAAGCTGAATCTCAATCCCAAACCTGCACAGTCGTGGTACAAGCAAGCCAAGATTCCAAGCCAGAATGAAAGTGTCATTTGCAACAAGTTTTAAGAACTGCCTCTACCAAAGGCAAAATCAAAACCAAACAAAAAACTACCATATCTTTACAAGTGGGTACAGCCTACAAAAATGTTAGCCTTTACACTTGATGCCTTTGCCAACCTTCGCCCAAATGAAGTTGCAACAAATACCAAGTTGCAACTGAGAATCATTGAATGCTGTGTGGTGTCCTGGAGTGGATCCTAGAACAGAAAAAGGACACAAATGGAAACACTAAGGAAATCCAAATAAAGCCTGTAGTTTAGTTAATAGTAATGTACTAATGCTAATTTCTTAGTTGTGAGCAATGTACAATGGTTATACAAGATGTGAATATTAGGGAAAACTGGGTGAGGGGTTTACAGGAACTCTCTGTATGATCTTTGCAACTTTTCTGTAAACCTGAAATGATTCCAAAATATAAAGTTGATTTTAAAAATTTAAGAGAATCTGGGTGATTGGGCATTAAGGAGGGCATGTGATGTGATGAGTTGTGTTACACACAACTGATGAATCATTGAAAACTACATTTAAAACTAATGATGTACTATATGTTGGCTAATTGAATTTAAAGAAAAAAAAGAAAAAAATTTAAGAGAAACAAATCCAGAGGTCACTGAGAATAAGATGCGACATATGAAAAAGGAAGTGAGACCTGGAGTCTATCCAGAGGCATGAATATGGAGTCCCCTTTCCTCAAATTAGCTGTCCTTGTGATTAAGTTTTTCACCTGCCTGAACTTCAGTTTCTTCATCTCTAAAAATTGGGCATAATTGAACCCACTTTATAGAATTATTATGATGATTAAAAGACAGAGCATATAAGACAAACTTGCAGGAAGTAAATGTTCAGTGCCCATTAGTTGAATTTAATCAAAGGCCAAAACAAGGTAAGTGTCAAAAGCCAAAAAAGAGTGCTTTTTTTTTTTTTAATGGAAGAAAATCCTTGCCAAGTCACCTCTCACAACTTCTGGACAACCAAGAGTCTCATTTCAAGGACAGGGCAAGCTAATGAGCATTGCCAGTCATTGCCCATCGCGGACCTCTGGCAAGACTCTGCATAAGGTTGAACTTGGCACCATCTATTTCTCACCTTAAATAAACACCTCTAATTAATGCATAATCTTTTCAGCCCTCTGACTCATGGAAAAAATCCTTCTTTACAATTTTTTTCCAAGTTACTTGAATTAACAGCAACCTTATTGCCCTAGGTAAGTCGCATTATAAATAAGAATTGCTTCAAGGGAAAAAAATCCTGGTTCTGCTCTATCATATTTTTTTCTTATCTCTGGTATTGGAGAAATATAGGAAAAAAAAAGTAAGCAAACTGACACATTCATTTATCTTCCCATCTCCCTTGAAATACATAGATTGCTGAGCAAATTAAACGTCAGTTAAGGAAACTCCAGCTCAGAGAAGCTGAGCAACCTGCGCAACACCACCCAGCTGAGAGCAGAGAGGCCAGAACTTGAGTCTGACTCCAGGAACTGTCCTGTCTCCTGCGACGTCACCTACCCACTCCACTGGAGTCAAACTGAAGAATGCTAGTAGAACTCATCTTTCCTAAGTGGTTTTTCCCTCCAAAGCAGAGCTTCCCAGCATTGGATGGGTATTATGTTAGAGGATCATCCACTCCTGCATGGAGACTTGTGAAATTCTGTCTACTTTTATCTTTATAAACCAGATAGGTACCTTTTCGCTGTTGGGTACGGATCGCAGAACCAAGCCTTTCCAACATGTCTGACTATGGAGTCCTCTCTCTTAAAGGAGCTCTTTCTATCCAGATGGAGCCTCTTAGAGACATACCCATTGTGCCGGGCTGCCCTTGGCCCCATCACCACAAAGAGCAGTGTCCTACACTGCATGGACAACCCTGAAATGGCATGAGTTCCCAGCACCCTTTCTTGCTTCTGAGCCTGGGTCCTGCCCGCTTTTGCCACCCCGCACTCCTCTGTCTTTCAAGGGAGTCCTGTTTGCCTTCCCTCAGGGTCTGGATCTCACGCTGGGTACTGCTTACCAAGTGATGTGCTCAGCTTCACTTTTCAGGTGTGATTTAGATGATCTACTCCTGACTTTTCCAGGTGTCTGTCTGTCTGTCTGTCTGGCCTGAGTCACGTCAGCCCTCTGAACCCTGCCCTCCCATGTTCCTGACTTTCCTGCTGGATTGCCTGAGCCCAACACACCACACACACACGCACACATGCACGCACACACGCGCGCACACACACACACGCACACACTCTATATGCATACCACATACCACACATGTATACACAACACACACACGCACACACGCACACGCAGGGAGCTGCCTGTCTTGCAAGCACTCATTAGCATTAAATGACAAGTTTCAGGAATAACCAGCCTTCTTGGTTACAAGTAAATCGGAGATTGCTGCATTAATGCCATAATGGAAATATAATGAAGGAATTTATTGTCCCTGAAAGACACTCTCTGCCACACAAGCCCCATGGGGTATCTCCGAATGGTAAGAACAGCTCATGCCTCTAATTCCTCTGGCCCATAATTATCTCGAGAGGACCATGACCCTGCCGTTCTTCCTATTAAAAGTATATTTCCTTACAAAATGAACTGTGCTTTATTGAATCGCATCATTTTGATCACTGGAAATTGACATATTGGGCTCATTAGCCAGGAAGTTGGATAGTTAATTTATGAGGCTTCCTCGGAGCCTGTCCCAGACCACTCATTGAGGGAGCTAAACAGCCCACAATAAGATGGAAGAAAGTTCCTCTGGCAGAGTTGTACTCTTTTTCTCTCATTACAGAGATAATGAACAGCGAACTTCCCTGGTATAGACACCACTTTCTCACCCCTTGCCTCCCCCCACCTCAAAATGATTTTGCTTTATTGCAACCCGATACCATTTGATGGGCAAACAGTCTTATTCTGCTCATTAGCACCGTTTTTCGTTTAAAATGCTCCAACTACTGAGATGAAAAGGCAATCTGAGTCTTTGCCTTTATCTTTAATATTTAAAACTGTTCACACAACCTTTTAAAAATCAAATATTGATGCTGCTACCTGTTGTTCTTCAAAGTGGAGCAATTATACTGCAGGCCCTTCTCGGCAAGGCTGTCTTTATTAGAAATGAGGATGGGGATGTGAAGGAGGCATTTCTTTCCCTCTCCATGGCCTCCGCCCCCCCGCCCTTCTACCCAGGATGGAAAGCAGGGAAGAGCACTTGGCTCTTATTAAAGGAATGTGCTGAGGCAGCCACCCGTTGCTGGCCGGCTGACAAGGGATACTGAGATGCAAGGAGTATCTTCAAAGTAGATTCTGCCGAGTGGTACGGCGCCCTTGGAGCTGTATCGCTTCCTAGGCTCTCAGCCAGCTTGCCCGCAGGAGGCCGGCTTCCTTCCACCTTTACTACCTGGATTCCTGGGGACGGCAGTTCTGGGTGATGGAATGGTTCCACACTGCCCTCTAGTGGCTTGCCCAGGAGCAAGCAGCAGCACGCAGCCCTCCGCTGCGTCCCTTCCGCACTACCCTGTGCCAGGGTCTGGGGATGTTGAGCTGAACAAGACCCACAGCCTGTCCTCAAATCCCTCATAGTCCTTGGAGGGGAAAAACACATAGGCAAATAATTACAGAGCAACGTGTATGTGTGATTACCCGTGGACATGTTGAGAATGCCACGGGAGTACAAGGAAATGTCATCACCGGGCGTGCGGGGTCTCAGGGGACCCTGAGAAGGTGACCTGGAAGGAGGAGAAGGGGCTTGCCAAGCAGAGGAAAAGGAGAGGTAGCTCGGGGCCTGAGCAGGAAGAGCCAGGAAAAGAGTGAAGGGGTGAGCAATTTAGGAGACAATAAGAGTTTGGTTGAGATACTATGTGTTGTCAGTTTTTAAGATGCACGTTTTCAAATAATGCAACATATGTTAAGAAAAAGGAAAAAGACGAAGATAGCAGGAGGGGAAGAATGAAGGGGGGGAAATTGGAGGGGGAAACGAACCATGAGAGACGATGGACTCTGAAAAACACACTGAGGGTTCTAGAGGGGAGGAGCGTAGGGGGATGGGTTAGCCTGGTGATGGGTATTAAAGAGGGCACGTTCTGTGTGGAGCACGGTGTTATGCACAAACAATGAATCATGGAACACTACATCAAAAACTAATGATGTAATGTCTGGTGATTAACATAACAATAAAACATTTAAGGGAAAAAAAGATGCACGTTTTCTCTTCCCGTTTTAATATCTCTAGGGGACACCTCCTTCCAACGGTGCTGTGTCACTTGTCGTATTTTCTCTTTTCGGGGTGGGGCATAAAATCACAGTGCATTTTACAATCTTTCGCATCTGAGATTTGAGGAAATACAGAAAAATAAGGGCTTAAATTAGGCGTGGTTGGGGGATGGAGACGACAGGACAGTGTGAAATAAAGGGACAGAAGAAGATAAGGTGAGTGGCTACAGAGACAGAGAGAAGGGGACAGATTATGGAAGCTTTTAGGAAGTGGAATTCGTATAATTGTTGAATGTATGTCAGGGACCAAGAAGAGGAGAGTTCTTCTGTGGGGTAGGGGTGTGTGTGTGTGTGTGTGTGTGTGTGTGTGTGTGTGTGTGAGAACAACTAGAAGAAACGTAAAAATGGGTTTTGCTGTGAATATTTTAAGTTCTTTGACCATAAAAGGGGCATGGGATTGGAAGTACATACCAAAAAGTCACCATGAGGTCAGCTCATGGAATAAAATTCTGTGCATGTCTCCAGTGGACCAGGACGATGGAGGTAGGGTGGTTGGGCGTCTGGAAAGGGTCTGCATGATTTCTTTCTGGCCCTTTAGGTTGAAGACTGTCTTCTGCATCTAATTGGCTCTAACTTATCTGGCAAATACGCCGTCCTAATATCAGCTGGATCAGTTGTACAGATCACCTCGGAGCCACTCAGTACGTTGGTCATGGGTGAGGTGGAAGAGGACCATTTGCTTGCCCATGCAGGGTCCCCAGTGAGCTGATTCGAGGATCCTCAGTGAAGAACCCCCACCCCGGGGCTGCACACAAGCTCCACGGCCTTCCCTCTGGGGGCATTTTACCGCGTTAAGGACACAAACTGGCTGATGTAACTGTTGCTTTGGAGCCATGAAATTGAGTATCAGTTGCATAAAACAGAGCCACCACGTATTTCTGAGAAATGGGTTAGTGCTGTATTTATCTTCTCATCCCTAAGGTGAGATTCTAGTTGGTGCTGACAGCTACTTAATCATTTTGTTGGGCTTTCCGTGGTTGCTGATGTTTAGATTTTATTCCGTTAGCCAGGGACCAGGAAGAGGAAGAAGAGGGTTGCGGGGTGGTAATGGCAGTGATGGCAGACCCTCCCGGGGGGTAGGAGGACCCGGCTCTGTCTGATAAATGTGGCAAATCTGAAGAATCCATGTAGGAGGGCAGAGCTTGCCAGCAGGAAATTATTTCTTAGGAAAAGTGTCCTTTTCCGACATGATTTCACATTGTGGCAGAAAGAGTAGGACAGATATGCACTCACATCTTCCGTCCTTCGCTCGCCGGCTGGGGACCGAGGCAAGTCACTGAACCTCTCTCAGACCCCGGTCCTCATCATTTGTAGCTCAGAGATGGTCATAACGCTGGCCCGCACAGGCTTCCCTGAAAAGTAAACGGGATGACCTTTGTGAAGCACCAGTAGGGCAGTCCGTTACACGGCAGGTGTCTGGTACCTCCTGTCACAGACTCCTTGTGCGCCCCCCATGCTGGGCGGCTTGTGTCTCAATCACTCTGGTCACATGGACCAGTCACTCCACCATCCCCTTTGCACGACTTGTATCTTCCCAGCCCCGGTCCTCGCCGATGCCGCCCTTTAACCTAGGTGTCTCTGAGCATCCATGCCCTACCGTCTCCAAGGCCCACTTGAGATGGACGTCCCTGGATGGAAGTCATTTCTCTCCCCGAAGAGCCAACAGAACACCTCCGTGTGCGCTCCGCACGGGCTCTTTCACATACATGATCTCTGACACGTAGAGCCCTGCGACCTATTTACCCTAGCTGAGCCTTAGTTTCTTCATAAAAAGAGTGATAATAAAAATATCTGCTTCCTGGGGCAGTGGCAAGGATCAAGTGCCCAGGGGCAGACACATAGGGCTCAAGAGATCATAGTGATGTTCGGGTACTCCTAATGGTAGTGTATCGAGATGCGATCTCTCGTCAGAAAATGCAATTTCCGTGGTCGCTTGCTTCTGGAAAGGATGCATGCTGTTTCTAGAAATCAGTCTCTTTTTTCACGGTCACCCCGCACTGGGTAGAGGCTGCGGCTATAAGCGGCAGCGGTGAGGAATCCGACAAAATACATGCATCAGAGTTCTATTCGGATTTGGATTGTGGATGATATTTACTTATCAGCTTAAGACCGTAAGCCTTCCTTCCTGGGCACAGGAAATGTTCATTACACTTGCAGAGCCCGCTGAGAAATACAAGGCATGTGAAAACTGGGCAACAATGGAAAATTGCAAATGCACAGTCATTCAAGTGACAAGACGAAGAGCTCTGGGAAATATAGAATAAGTGACCTTCCAGATGGGAACAGGGCCTGTGTGATCCTGGGAGAGGGAGGAAGCAGGGGGATGGAAGCACTTGGGAATTCTTCCATGATCCGCCAACAAATACACCTGTGAGCAAAAGGTTTCCTACTTTTATGTCATTTAGCTTCTCAGTGTATTTCACGATTTTCAGATTCAGCCAACTTCTGAGGAGGAATATTAAGAGGTTCATCATTTAGACAATGGGACATAGTAGACATGCCTAGTAAACAGAACTAGGCCATGCCTTACTGGGTTTCAAGGTCACTAGATTCTAACTACCCAGGCGACTGTCATTTGTCTGCTCCCATGCATGGTCGCCACATAAAATTTGTGATGTGAATCACAAAGAAAGAAGGAAAGGGAAAGGAGAAGAGATGAGAAAAGAAGGGTGTTCGATGCTCCTCAGAGTCGGGTACCCTCAGCAGTTACCCAGTGGGCCCACTCCTTGATATAGGTCTGTTTGCATGAGGGAGAAGAAATTGAGAAGGAAGACTGAGGAGGCTTTACTTTCCAATATGGTAGCCACTAACCCCGTGGGGCTGTTCAGTGTTTGAAGTGCCTCAAGATCAAACTGGGATGTGCTTTGAGTGCAAAATATATATTCTGAATTTCAAAAATGTACTATGAAAAAAGAAAGTAAACTACCTCATTGACAATTTCTGTATAGATTACCTGTTGAAATAATATTTGGGATATATTGGGTTAGATGAAATATTTTCTTAATGTTAATTTCATTGTGTGTTTTTATAAAATGTAGCTTTTAGACAATTTAAAATTGCAGATGTAGATTTGCTTTCAATCTCTAGGTTGGCTCCTGGGCCCACATCATAACCATTGTACCATAGCCCGGATTTTAGCATGAGATGTGATTGTCTGTAGAGTATCTTATTTCAAAATTTTAAATTTATCTTATTTAAAAATTACTCTGTTGACTTTCAAAACTCAGACAAGGCAAAGGGCACAAGATGAGAACTTACCCCTGGCCCTCCTTTTCCTGATTCCTCTTGGTTTCTCCCCCAGAGGCAAGCACCGCCTTAGTGTGCTATGCACCCTTCCAGAGATATCCAAGAAGTGGTACCACCCAGTGCCTCCCCCAGTCTCCACCACTCCCTGTTGTCTCCCACCTGGCCTGTCTCACTTATCTATGTGACCTGCTGGCCACTGTGGGCAGTTGAGTCTGCCCTAGAGGGGGGCAGCTCATGGTGCACAAGAGTCCATAAGAGCAAGGACACTGAGGGAGATAAAGGTTGAGTAATTCACTTGCACACAACGACGTGAGGGAGGAACAAAGGGACTTATTACCTGATTATCCCCCAAACATTTGCTATTTCTCATGTCTTTGAAAAATTGGCATCAGTGATTCTAATAGAACCGGTGGGACCAGTGACACCCACCCAAGGGAATGTGAAGAAGGTGATCTATGCTCTGCCAGCACCTGTGTGCCACTGGGTCCTCCAGACTCCCCTCAAAAGACATTTTCCTCTTTGGAGATGAAATAACTGGAGATGGGGAGTTACTTGCCTAAAGCCTTGTGAATCAGAGACTGAGTTAAATGACCTTAAGCTACAAATAACTTTTCTAAGGCAAGTTTTAGTGTGTTAATTAAGGTGGCCTAACCTTGAATTTTCACAGTTTAGGGAAAAACAGTGGCCTGAAGATGATTCTATTTATAACCCACTCTGTGTTTAGAGAGAGTTTTAATGCTATTGTCTTTATAATTATCAAAGCAACCCTTAGAGCCTGGAAGATGGGGAAAGGATAAAGAAAATTACTCTGTATTACTGTGTCCCTGACCCCAGCATTGAATATCTGACAGATTGAGTTAGAAAGAACATCAAGGGAAACTGGAAGAGGAAGATGATGGTTTCCTGAGTTCCACCTCAGACCCACTGAGGCAAACTAGAGGGTGGAGCTGGGGACAGGCACCTAGATGATGCTGGGCACCACCATGTCCATTTTTTGCAACACATAGAAACCAGGCACCGTTCAGGTGCTGGGGATGCAGCAGGAAACAGGAAAGGTAAGTGTAAACATGCCTCTGTTATCTTTTCCCAAAAATTATAGATATATTTAAATATACAGGAGCATACTCTACCCAGTACTTGACTGGAGCCAGTGCAGATTACTGAGGTGGGCCCCCAGTGCACCAAAGGAACAGAGGAACAGAGGTTTCCATGGAAACAGTACTGCTGGCCAATCAGCTGATACCATCTTGGTTCTGGTTGCTCTATCCAATTGGCCACTCACTAGAGAGTCAAAAAAATTGGATGCAGACAACCAACCATGAGAGGCTTGGCAAGAACTCTGCAGGCTCTCAAAATCCTAGCAGGCTAAGATTTCAAGCAGAGTGCTAGGGGAATTGGGTAACTAATTGTGAAACCAACATTGAACCAAGGTCACAGAGACAAAGCACAGTGAAGCAGGAGACCCATCTTTGAAATCAAACAGTCTTTGTCCAAATTCAGACTTTTTAACCCACTAGCTGTGAGACCCTGGGCAGGTCACATAACCCTCTTGGTGACAGTTTTCTCATCTGCAAAATGTGAAGATCACACCTACCTTGCAGGTTTTGTGTAAGGATTTAGAATGTCCATAAAGCACGTAAGGACACACATAAGACAAATTATTAAATTTACATTTTGCTCATAATATTAAATCATTAAAATAATATTAAATGAATGAAATCACTGGTTGGCAACACTGACTCAGTAGACAAGTGGTACGTGGGACTCACATCTAAAAACCCATATACCAGGACTGGAAGGGAGAAACTCATTCCAGACAGCGTTCTCTGGGGTCCCCCTCCTTGGTCACAGACCAAGGGCTGAGGTATAGGTGAAGGGCTTCAGTGCCAAAAAACTATGTGTGGCAGAACATGCCTAGCCAATGTCAGCCTCCTGCCGTTCATTCCCTTGAGGAAGATGGAGGATAAAGGGAATTATCTTCACATAACCCTCATGACCAGACAACATCGTTCACACCTGTTCTCTGTTCCTCTTGTCATCCCCACCAGTGTCGGTCATGTTCAACAGATGCTTTGCTACAGTGGTGCTGCCTAGCATCCCTATAGAATTTGTATATCTGTTATTTGAAGAGTCAATATTGCCATGTTACATAGTTTCAACTTTTTTCTTAATAATAATGATAATAATAGGATCCATATAATAACAAGTGGAACATGTGATCGCTTCATCTGGTTTTTCAACATGGACGCCAAAAGCTTGGGCTCTTCCTATAGGAAAGGCAGACTGACTCAGATGGTTGGGATAGAGAAAGATTGGGGTAAACTTAAGCCTTCCTAAGGAAGAAACTTCTATCTGCCCTGCAGGGTTAAGAGTAGTGGGCGAGATCTTGGAAGTACTTCTTCAACCCTCCTCCACAGCTTCCTGTATGGTAACTCAAAGCAGAGCTCTCCGATCAGGTTCCATTTTGTTCCTTACCCACATCTCAGCCACTTGCTTCCTAACAGCCCCAACCCACGAGCTCCAAATATGTTTCTTCTGCTTTCTTTCAAAGCTGCATTGGAAAAAAAAAAAAAAAATGCCTTCTCCTAACACTCCATTTCCTTTACTTTACTTTCATCTCTTTTCTTAACAATTAATCCCTTCAATGTCTAATTATTATCTGAAATCTACATAGCATAAAATGTCTAGTGTAAGGATTAAACAAGAAGAGCCGTGAATCCAGATGATTGACACCACGTAAATGGTATGTCCAGATGTCAGGCTGAATCTTTTCTAATTTTCTATGGGTTATGGTATTCGTGTCTACACACCCAGCATTTCCAACTCTGAGTCTCTGAGTCAGTATGCTTATGTACCCTCAGCATAAAATAATTTGGAAGAAAAACAAAAGAATAAGAGGAAGTGGAGATATGCTTCCCAGAGCAAGGAACAGTGTTGGCTGGTTGATTTCTGGTCTTGAACCTACGACTTAGTTGCTGTGCAATCCTGGACGAGGCTCTTACCTTCTCTGTGTTCCAGTTTTCTGGGTTTTTGGAGGAAGAGGTTGGGCTTGATTGTCTCTAAAGTTCTTTTAGCCCTAGAATCCAGAGCACCCAAATTTCCCCAATTCATGTATATGGTACGCTACAGTGAGGCCAATGATTTGATGCCAGTTATTTCTTCCATGTTGCTTTTCCTTACAGTGATGCCTGTGGAGTGCCCATGCGAGCAAGCAGCCCACTGGCTTCTTGCATTCTGCTTTACAAATCAGCCCTTTGGCATCTCGAGCTTCTCTATAGGAAACCAGTCTGAATTGTGTTCTTAAATCTCTTCAGCTCACTAATAACATGCAGAGAAGACCTATTACACACCTCAGCAGAGTGGTCAGAGACATAAAATAGGAAGCCTCAGTTGCCATGAAAGGACACCTAATTTATACAGCGTGCTGTCAAACCTTCTTCACTAACCCTTCTAGGCACTGAGCCAACGCTACGGTCTTGGCCACCCACTTGCTAAGCCAACAATAGGATAGGCAGGTGTGGCCCATCTCTCAACCCCCAGCAAGTAGGGGCTAGGATTTTCCCAGCTGTACTGGGTCTAGAAACAACTAAGAGGATTCAGGCTAGGACTAGCCAAATTGAACCCATTCAGGCACATCGATGGGGACACCATATTTGGGCTTTACGAGTTTATCCCCAATCCTAGAAGCTACTTAGAAGCTACATGATTTCCCTAAAACTCTTTCTGCCAACTTCCAGACTTCTTCGCTTTCAAGAGCTAGAGAACTTGGAGTCAAACAGACCTGGGCTGGAATTCTGACTCTGCCAATTTCTAACTCTGGAGCTATAGTTATGAGTCCTTGAGCCTCCTTCCCGTCCTCTGTAGAATATGAATAATACCTTCCTCACATGGGTAGTGTAAGGATTAAACGAGATAATGTATGAGAAGGAATAAGTACAAGGCCTGGAATATATATAGTCACAGCTGTTGTGGATATTATGGTGACATCCATCAGCCCATTGTGTTCACTCAGAGTATAGTAGACAATCTGCTGAGGAAGACTGTATCTTAAAGGCAAGAATGCCAACACTCCTGCATGAAGAGTGAAGAGGGCTCACATGCCAACTCCAAAATACATAATTAAAATGACCATTATTAAATTTCTGAAATTTACAGGGTCATGAGAAATGGAGTGCAGCCTCTCATTGGTGGCTTTGAAGTTGCTCTCTGAGACAGTGGGAACACCATGAACTTTGAGTCATCAAGACTTCTTTTGAGCTCTGCTTCCCTTACTTCCCTCGTACCCTCGAGTAGAGTTCTTAGCCTATCTGTACCCAGTTTCCTGATCTAAAAAGTGACACAGCTGTGTTGGTGGGAATGCACTCCTGGTGTAACCACCATGGAAGACAGTATGAAGGCTCCTCAAAAAATGAAAAATAGGACTACCCTAGGATCCAGTAATCTCACTACTGGCTGTTTACCCAGAGAATATAAAAACACTAATTCAAAAAGATACATGCAGCCCTGTGTTTATTGTAGCATTATTTACAACAGCCAAACTATGGAAACAGCCCAACTGTCCATCGGCAGAAGAGGTAGTATATATATAATGGAATATTATTCAGCCATAAAAAAGAATGAAATCTTGCCATTTGCAACGACAGGGTTGGAGCTAGTGAGTATAATGCTAAGTGAAATCAGAGAAAAACAAATACCAATTAATTTCACTCATATGTGCAATTTAAATGAGCAAGGAAAAAAAGAGAGAGAGAGAAACCAAAAACTGACTCTTAACTATAGAGAACAAACAGATGGTTACCAGAGTGGAGGTGGGTAGGGAGATGGGTCAAATAGGGGATGGAAATTAAAAGTACACTTATCCTGATGAGCACTGGCTGATGCATGGAAGTGTTGAATCACTATATTGTATATCTAAAACTAATAAAACACCATATGTTAACTACACTCGAATTAAAATTTTTTTTAAAAAGTTGGCACAGCATCTGACACACAGTAAGTCCTCAAAATTTGTGGGTGCATCCTGCCCACAGCTTTCCTAATGAACCATGTTGAGAATGTGGTAGCTCATATGCCAAGTCAGATGGTCACCTCTTCCTTTTACAGAACTGAGATTCTATTTTCTCTCAACTACTCCATTCATAGTGTTAACATTTCCATTTAAACTGTAGGGAATTATTTCTGGGGCGCCTGGGTGGCTCAGTCGGTTAAGCGTCTGCCTTCGGCTCAGGTCATGATCGCAGGGTCCTGGGATCGAGCCCCGCATCGGGCTCCATGCTCCCCGGGAAGCCTGCTTCTCCCTCTCCCACTCCCCCTGCTTGTGTTCCCTCTCTCATTGTCTCTCTCTCTCTGTCAAATAAATAAATTTAAAAAATCTTAAACTGTAGGGAATTATTTCTGAGTATATTACAGGAGATTTGGGTCAGGCTGCCTCAAGAGAGAATATAAAGGAAACCTCACGTAAGCTTTGTGTCATACCAGGCAAGTAACTTTATTGAATCTTTTGGAATTTCTGAGGGTAAGGTTTACTTATGCTTAGCTGTTCTCAGTAAACATCAATCCTCTAAGTGTTATCTCCATTAAACCAAAGATCTTCAATATGTTTATTTTGTGAATTGGGTCATTTAAAAAAGACACACTTCCTCCTTTTTTTTCCCAGTCTGGAAATAGGAAGATAGACAACATGAGGGACTTACACCAGAATTGTCTCTGAGTTCCCTTCCAGACTCAAGGATAAATTTACCGTGTTGTATACATAGCTTTTGACAAGAACAGTTAAATCATTACTTAATGATTGTTCTATAACTCAGACATACATTATTTCAAACTAGCTCTCCTTCCATGTGACTGAGGTTTGTTGAATAGGACAGCTGACTTTTTAAATTAGGTGATTTAGAAAAAAAAAATATATATATATATAACATAGATCACTGTGTTGTATACAGTATCAGCATAACTGGGTAAGAGTGATGTAGTAAAGAAAGCAAACGGGACGTGAAGATAAATATGATGGTTAATTTTATGCGTTAATTTGGCTGGGCCACAGTGTCCAGATATTTGGTCAAACATCATTCTGGATGTTTCTGTGAGGGTGTTTTTGGATGAGACAAACATTTAAATCAGTGGACTTTGAATGAATCAAATAGCACTCCATAATGCGGTGGGTGCCCCCGGTCAGGTGGATGCCTGATGAGAACAACAGGACTGAGCTTCTTGGAGCAAGAAGGAATTCTGCAGCAAATGACCTTCAGACTTGAGCTGCAGCGTTGGCTCTTCTCTGGTTCCCCAGCCTGCGGCCCACCCCATGGAATTTGAACTTGCCACACACAGCCTACTGGTTCCTTTTCTCCGGAGAACCCTGCTTCATGTAATAAACAATCCCAAACACCCTTGACTCTAAACCCCTGTGGGGTTCCTACACCATCAACTCGTGTTTAAAGAAAACCTGTCATATTGCGCCATTAGGTTGTCAGCTGGGCAATCTAATAATTTCCAGTGGCTAAAAGCACAGGCTTTAGAGACAGAGCTTTGTGGGGTCAAGCCCCAGCTCCCCAACCAATGGGCTGTTTGCCTTTTGGTGTAAAATCACCAGAGGCCCAGAAGGACAGGTATGCCCTGTGGGAGGCCTCCATGCCACAGGTGGGGCTAGCCCGGTATCTTATCATCTGAGAGGAAGCAGACGGCATAAGTCTAAGTACCAGACTTCTTTGGTGCTGGGTTTGGTGAGGGAGAAATTGTAAGAATTAATTAAGTTCAGGTTCAAAACTTAGCGCGGTATCTGACACCCAGTAACAGGTCAAACCAGGATGGCAGTTGTTATGAACAAGATCATTGCTGACTGTCAAAGAATCAAACTTCTCTTGACCCTAAAAACACTGGTTGAATTTATTTCCCTCTAATACAGCAGTGTCATTAGAATAAAAGAGATGAATCCATTAATAACAGGACTTGGCTAATCATGAACCGCTGCAAACCTCCGTGTTTGCTATAGGAAGACATCCAATTTTACAAAATGAATAACCTGAGGTTAATTCTTTGCTTTGCAAAAGAACGCATGGCTTTTAGATGGGTTCAAGTGATTGAGATGATATTGAGTGACATGCAATCTTGACAGGCCCCTCTGTGGAACACCTATTAACTGCTCGCCTCAACACATATGGCTCCACCCTGTCTCCAGCCAGTGTAAATGTCTGCAGGTAAGGAAATCAAGGGACTTCCCTGACCTACAGATTTCTCCAGGTCTCCTGAGATGAACTTTAGCAGCCAAGGGTCCGTTCCGGTCCCCTATTTTCCTGAAAAGGAATCTGGCTGCCTCTGCACCTGCCTAAGCCCCTGCATTTGCAGACTGGAAGAGAAATCACAATTCCCCACAGGACTCTCATCTGAAAGGGGCTGAGATGCTTGCATTTGCTCACATCATGAGACCTGGAATCAAGAAGACCTGGCTTTTGCTACCCCCTCCAGTTGTGCAATCCTGGATAAGTCACTGAGCCTTCAGCAACTGCACTTAGGGCCCTCCCTTGCAAAATGGTCATCATTTATGCCTCTCCCCTCATTTTGCAGTGGATTAAAATAAAACATAGAAGAGAACCATGAAGCAGCTAAAGGCAGGCGGGATCTCCCCCTGCAGCTTCAACTTCTCTGTGCAGCTCTGTTTCCTGGTCGGCATGAGACAACTTTTTCCAACATGCTGTGCACCAAAGTAGTTCATTGGAAACACTGTAATTAGCATTACAGTTAAAATGACACTACTGCAATGTTAATTACTACAGTGCAGATGTACCATTAGATATCATACATAATGTTGTCAAGCCTTTGTTTTTAAATTAAAGTGCAACAAACCATACCCGGGCTACACAGCTTTTTTTGATTAATACAAATTAATGTTATTTCAGTGTCTAGGGAAAGGGTGGAGCTAAGGGGGTGTTGCACCTAGCTGTAAGAACGCATAGGCAAATGGTCAAGTTTCAGGTGGATTTCCCATAACTCCCTTCCCCTACTCTGGTCTCTGCATGGTGGAGAGTGTGAGCTCCATGAGGGCAGGGACTGTGCCTGGTTTTACTCACCATGCCATCCTCGGCTCCTAGCACACAGTTAGAGGCATTATTCAGACTCTTCATTTCGGCTCAGGTCATGATCTCAGGGTGTGGGATGGAGCCTGGCGTCAGGTTCCATGCTGGGGGTGGAGCCTGTTTAAGATTCTCTCTCTCTCTCTCTCTCTCTCTCTCCCCCCCTTTTGTTCCTCCCCCACCTCCCATGTTCAGTAAATAAATAAATAAATAAAAATAATCTGGAATGAGGGGCAAGCGAATCGTCACAATGCAGAAATCAGTGGAAGTCCTTCATTGTGATGTTTAGCAAGCAACACTGTATCCCACCGGATGCTGGGAGTTGGGCAAGATCAGCATGGGTCCCTGGACATCAGCTGGGCACCCATGCAGAAGTCAAAAGAGGGGGGGAAGGAAGGGAATAAAAATGTTGGACTACTACATGTATTATTTCCTTATTTCTCACAACTCATGAGGGAATTTTTCCCCAACTTTTTTTACTGCGGTAAAATACACATATAAAGTTTACCATATTAACCGTTCTTATGGATACATTTCAGTGGTCTTAAGGACAATTCACATCATCCTGCAACTATCACCACCATCCATCTCCAGAACTCTTTTCATCTTGCAGAACTGAAACTCTGTGCCCATTAAGTACTAACTCCCTCTTCCTCTCCTGGCAGCTACTGGCAACCATGTTCCACTTTCTATCTCTATTACTCTGACTACTCTAGGTACCTCGCAGAAGTGGAATCTATCTCCTTTTATTTTTTTTAAAGATTTTATTTATTTACTTGAGAGAGAGAGAGCACATGAGAGGGGGGAGGGTCAGAGGGAGAAACAGACTCCTTGTTGAGCAGGGAGCCCAATGCGGGACTCGATCCCGGGACTCCAGGATCATGACCTGAGCTGAAGGCAGTCGCTTAACCAACTGAGCCACCCAGGCGCCCAAAGTAATTACTGATAAGGAAGAAGTGGAATCTATTTAGTTTTAAAGTAATTACTGATAAGGAAGATTTACTTCTATCATTTTGACATTTGTTTTCTATATGCCTTATAGTTTCCTATCCCCCATTTTCATGGGGGGCGGTTCTTATCTCTACATTATGTTTAGGGAAACTGAGGATTCAGGAAATTCGCTGAACCTCCCAAGGTCACCAAGAGGCACACAGGGAATCTTTTGACTCAAGGATCCTTCATTCTTCCACCTGCTATGTGCCGGTAGGTTTTCTGTGTCCTGGGGAAATACAGACAAGCATACCACCTGGTCCCTGCCTTGTTTCAATGTGCAACAGTTTTCTTAGGAACATTAGACGTTAGACAGGCACAGATGGAAAGATTTCTAGAAGTGCAGGAAAGCCCCAGATACTTCCCTAATGGGACAGAGCATATATCCTCTAAGAATTCAGGGCACTGGGGCACCTGGGTGGCTTAGTCGGTTATGCGTCTGCCTTCTGCTCAGGTCATGGTCTCAGGGTCCTGGGATCGAGCCCCGCATCGGGGTCCCTGCTCCCCGGGAAGCCTGCTTCTCCCTCTCCCACTCCCCCTGCTTGTGTTCCCTCTCTCGCTGTGTCTCTGTCAAATAAATAAATAAAATCTTAAAAAAAAAATTCAGAGCAGTTCCTTTTACACTGCCTCGCACACCATGGGTGCCCATGGATATTACTGGTTGAATCTCATGGTGCTGTTCTTTTTGTCATTTGAAGAGAATTACCGAGATCCAGCTCTGCTCTGCGGGACCTGCTCTCCACAGCCGATGGATGTGGCAATAGATAGTAAGCACTGTAATAATGTGTACACCACTTGACACAGAATTTGCCAACTGCAATATCCCTGGATTAACAACACTAATTTATCCATAGGATGCTCATTGCAGTACATTTTTGCAATAGTGAAAAAGTGAAGGGGATGTAAAGAAGTCCCCTTCACTTTTTCACTATTGCAAATACATCTTTAAATCCCCTTCACTTTTCCACTATTGCAAAAATGTACTGCAATTATAATATAATATATTATAATATATTAATATATTAATATGTATTAATATATAACAATATATACTATATGGTATCATTAAAATATTAATATTACACATGGCATATTATAAATAATAGTATATATTCATATATACAAACTCATATATATATATACATGTGTGTGAAAAATCACTTATCTGATTATACAGACACACATATAAAATGATCTTGTTAAAATATGGGTATAAATAGTCACACATATATGTTATAGTATATATAGGTATAAGAATTATATATATCAAAATATTGGTGGTGATCATTGGGTAATTGTGAAATTGTGGCTGATTTTTATTTCCTTGAGCCATTCTATATCCTTTTAACCATATATAATACCTGTATATTATCTTAATATTAGAAAAAGTAATTTTTACTTAATGATAGATGCAATGTCAAACACAAGCCTATTTCTGACCATTTTACTGCCAAGAAAACCATGAGTTGGGACATGAAAAAATGACAAGCTCTCATGATCTCATACTGACTAAATATGCATTTATTTGAGACTGGAGGAATACACAGTTTGGGATTATCTGGTTGCAAAGAATAGATAACTTTTTTTTAATACAAACCTAAAATTATTTTTAATACATGTTCACTAAGCATTTTTTAAATTTATAATGTAAATTTTTTCCTTTAAATTTTTTATTGTTATGTTAATCACCATACATTACATCATTAGTTTTCGATGTAGTGTTCCATGATTCATTGTTTGTGCATAACACCCAGTGCTCCACGCAGAACATGCCCTCTTTAATACCCATCACCAGGCCAACCCATCCCCCCACCCCCCTCCCCTCTAGAACCCTCAGTTTGTTTTTCAGAGTCCATCGTCTCTCATGGTTCATCTCCCCCTCCGATTCCCCCCCTTTCATTCTTCCCCTCCTGCTATCTTCTTCTTCTTCTTTTTTTTTTCTTAACATATATTGCATTATTTGTTTCAGAAGTACAGATCTGTGATTCAACAGTCTTGCACAATTCACAGCACTCACCATAGCACATACCCTCCCCAATGTCTATCACCCAGCCACCCCATCCCTCCCACCCCCCACCACTCCAGCAACCCTCAGTTTGTTTCATGAGATTAAGAATTCCTCATATCGGTGAAGTCATATGATACATGTCTTTCTCTGATTGACTTATTTCATTCAACATAACACCCTCCAGTTCCATCCACTTCGTTGCAAATGGCAAGATCTAGTCAGAATGGCAAAGAATAGATAACTTGAGAAAAAATTAATTTATTGGTAACATGTAACACATCTGAGAAAATGCAGCTCAGGCCTCATGAAGGAACTGCAAACAAGGAGATGTGAAGGATTTCTGAAGGTCAAGTGGCTGTTCTGTCTCTCAATGCACGGTTTCCTCTGTCATTGTTGGCACATCTGCTTTTCTCCTCTCTGGTCTGACTTCCAGCTACCTAGCAGGCTGAGTCTCTGGACTTTCCAGTTCAGGTACTCAACACTGCCAGGCACTCAACAGCGTTTCTGTTGATAGTTCCAGATTCAGGAGGGGCAAGATGATTGACCTAGTGTTTATCAGTTAGCTTTTGCTCCATAACAGACTACCTCCAAAACTTAGGGACTTAAAACCCCAATTAAAATTATTTAGCTTCCAAGTCTGGGGGTCTGTAGGCAGTTCTTCTGGTCTGGGCAAGGCTAAGCTGACCTCGGCTGGGCCAGTCAGCTGGCAGGTCAGCCATGAAGGCATCCTGGGAGAAGAGGAAGCCTTCTCCTCTTCAGTGTCATATCATCTCCCAGCAGGCTAGCCCAGGCTCATTGACATGGTGGCCTCAAGTTCCCAAGAAGGAGTGAGGAAATGTGCAAGGCCTCTCAGAGCACAGACATCATATCCCTATTGGCCAAAGCAAGTGACAAGGCCAGCCGAGAGTCAAGAGGGAGAGAAGCAGAACCCTGTGTTGAAGGGAACAGCTACAGAGTCACGCTGTAAAGAATGCAGTTACAGGGAGGGGAAGAATTCTGGCTGTTTTTGCAATCTGCAAAACATGCATGACCTCCATCTTGTAGCGATAGAACATTACATATTTCCATGTGGCCCCAGGGATTGAGGCAGCAGGGGAAGAGAGAGACTGGAGACTTGTGCATGTAAGTTTTTCACTTCCAGAGTTTCACCCTGGAAGGGACACCTATCGTGTACCCTCATACCCCATGGCCAACGTCAATCACATGGGCTCCACCTTACAGCAAAATGAGTCAATGGAGTATTTAGTGGGCGTTACTCTGTCCGCCACAGTGAGCCATCTGCAGACCTATCTGATTATCACTAGTGTCAGAAAGGTGGCGGGGCAGGTAAGGATAGTGCTAGAGAGAAAATGTAGGAAACCGTGACTAAGGAATGTATCATATGTTACATGAAGCCCTCAAGGAATCCCTAGGGCAGAAGGCTGGGCCCAAAGGAGTCAGAATAAGCAGGAAGAAAATCCAAGTATCTCAGCCCTGAGAGTCCAGAAGCATTCCATGCAGACCCAGTCAGATTCAGACCCAGTCAGAGTCTCCGTTAAGCTTTTGTTCTGCCCCAAGAGCTAAGTCAACCCAGGAGACAAAGGCAGTAGAGTCACAGGTAGGAATCAGGGTTCAAGTGTTTAGAGGTGCTAAGTCAAGAAAATGAAGCTGAATATCAAGTTCAAAGAGAAAAGAAGGAAAGGGAACATCAAGCAGTAAGGTCAGCAGTTTAAGAGGCTGAAGCAAGATGGAATCAGGAGTGAGGAAGGGAAATGGGAAACTTGTATCCCTCTCTTTAGCTTAGCACTGAGTCCATGAGCTCTGAGAAGGGGTCAGAGCTCACATTCTGTGCAGCATCTGGTGGCCAGGGCAAGAGAGGGACTTAATAAAGACACATGGGACTGCACACTTGAGACTTCAGACCAAAGCCTTCAGTCTCCCATGACAGTTTGCTCCTGTTTACCCATTTTTGGCTTCCTTGTCTCTCAGTTGGCCTTTGAGCATCTCTTGCTTTCTCCAATTTCTCACATCTGAGATTTTAACTTTTACAGTATCTCTACATTCCAAATACTGAGGGTTAGAGGGACAAGTTATTATTTTAAGTTTTTATTTTAATTCAGTGTAGTATTAGTTTCAGGTGTACAAGATAGTGATTCAGCACTACTATACATCCCCTGGTGCTCCTCGTGACAAGCACACTCCTTCATCCCCATCACCTGTTCCACCCATCTCCCCACCTGGCTCCCCTCTGGTGACCATCAGTTTGTTCTCTAGAGTTAAGAGTCTCTTTCGTGATTTGTCTCTCTCTTTCTTTTTTTTCTTCCTTTGCTCATTTGTTTTATTTCTTAAATTCCACATATTAGTGAAATCATATGGTATTTGTCTTTCTCTGACTGACTTGTTTTGCTTAGCCTTATACTCTCTAGTTCCATCCACGTTGCTACAAATGGCAAGATTCCAGTCTTTTTTATGGCTGAGTAATATTCCATTATATATATATATATATATTTCATTTATCTGTCAATGGATACTTGGGCTGCTTCCATCGTTTGGCTCTTGTAAGTAATGCTGCTATAAACATAGGGTTGCATGTATGCCTTTGCACTAGTGTCTTTGTATTCTTTGGGCAAATATCCAGTAGTGTGATTGCTGGATTGAAGGGTGGATCTTTTTTTAACTTTTTGAGGAAACTCCATACTGTTTTGCAAAAGGCTGCCCCAATTTGCCTTCCCACTGACCTTCTCCTTCTCCACATCCCTGCCAGCACCTGTTGTTAAGAGGGACAAGTTATTTTTTCTAAAGTGCAATGTCCAAAATATTAGTCACAGTTGCTGAGGTCTCCTTTGAATTCCTACCTCAAATTCCTACATGATCATGTGATCGTAAATGTGGTTTATGCCTCGCAGAAAGTACCACATAAGCCAGGTAGGGCAGGAATGCCTTCTAGGTACTGCTACTCCCTATTTCATATATAGACTTAGCCTAACGTTTGCCTATCAAGAGGAGGCAAAAGGCATTGGTCTAAGCACCATGCTGGGTTTGGTGAGACACAGAACGAGAGCCTTGCGTGACCTGTTGTGCATTGCCTTGCAGGTCAGTGGGACCATGTACAACACTGGAAGACATGTGTCCCTGCGCCTGGACAAGGAACACTTGGTTAACATATCAGGAGGGCCCATGACATACAGCCACCGGCTGGAGGAGATCCGACTACACTTCGGGAGTGAGGACAGCCAAGGGTCGGAGCACCTCCTCAACGGACAAGCCTTCTCTGGGGAGGTATGTGGGGCTGTTGAAGTACTAAAGTTGAGTGCCAATTAATAAGACTTGATGCCTATTTATACCCAAGGTGGGATAACAGATGGAAAGCTTTCTTTTAAATCTGTGAAATGAGAAGGTCAGTGCCTCCTTTCTCCATCTGTCTTTTGCAAGTTGACGTGGAAGTCTATAAACGTGCTTCCAGTGTTTTCTAGGGAAGGCCACAATGAAACTGGGTATTTCCTTCTGAGACATTGGTGCAGCTATCGTGACTCATGCCCTACAGTATCTCTGGAGCATTATTTAACCCCAAACCCTCACTTTTCATGCACACCTTCACTTACCCCTACTTGGACCATCAGCCTCTCATATGAGAGTATAGGTTCCATAATTTCTTCCTTCTGGCAGAATGGATCTTATTTGCACAAAACTATAACTTACTATGAAATAAATGTCAGGCAACTAAATAGTCTGCCTGACTTTCTACAGAATGGAAATGTCATTGTATGTCACCATTAATGGTGAATATCACTATGTGCCACCATCAACCCAGATAGGACTCAGACCATAGCAGTGAGCCAAACCACCTTCAATTATAGGATGAGCGATACAGTTTAAACAGATATCATCTGGATTCTGACCCTTGACAAGCATGGTATATTTAATTTGTCCTCTTACACTTGAGGGTGGTTATCATTTAGGGGCCTGGGGGGCTTATATGCTAAATAGTCGGTAACTATGTTTCTGTTTAAAAGTCCTCAGTAACTGAGGTCAAGAAAGCTTTAAAATAACAGAAGTATGTATCTCACGATTGACTTAGTCTTTTTAATTTTTTTAATCAACATCATGTTTAAACCTGGCATTGTTTTTAATATAGTAAAGCTATACACTGAAAAAGAGAAGCCAACCTTAAGGAGTCCCTTGGCCAGATTTTAATGATTGTTCAAAGTGTATCAACTGAGAATCTACTAGGCTCTCTCCTAGGTACCAGGGATACAAAGATTAAAAAATAAAACCAAAAAAAAGGCAAAGCTCCTACCACAAAGGAGTTCAAAGAATACTATATTCAAATCATTGAGGTATTCTGTTATTAGAGTATTCTGAGATGTACAAAGACCCTGGCCAACTCAAGGAAGAAGTGACAGATTTTCCCTGAAGGGGTCAGGAGAAGTGTCCCAGAGGAGGGGCCCTTTGAACTGGGCTAAGAAGAGAGGCAATGCAGAATAATGTTTAAGAACATCAGCTCTGGAGTCAAAGAACCAGAGTTTGTACGTCCTGCTTATTATATAATACACTTATTATGTGATCTTGAGATGGTTTCTTGATCCTTCTAAGGCTGAGTTTACACACCTCATTAGGTTATTTTGAAAATTAAGTGGGATTTCAGATGTAAGGAACATTTGTAGTACTCAAGAGTTGATAGACAACAAAGATAAAGCAGGAAATTATGAACAACAAAGGCACCAACCTGTGTCAGGACCTTGTGTGTATTGGGGAAGCTTCAGGTAGAGCTCAGCTCATCTGTCCTCTATTAGTAATGGCTGCATAGAGCACAGGGTTGAGCAGGAATGAGCCTCCTTCCTGGATCCATAGGAAAAAAAAATGCTAGGATTGATTAGGGATGTCTGCCAAAGGCACCCTAATGGAAAAACTCCCAAGAATTGCAGATTCTGAGCTAGAGTATAGCAGGGAAGATGATGAAAGCAGGGCAAAAATCCATGAATTGAGAGTGACCAGGGCCTGCCAGTCTGAATTAGGGAATATTCTAAATTAGATAAACACTTCCTTTTTAAATACATATTATTTCAGTATTTGTAACTTTTATTTGTTGGTTTACTTGCTCATTTCTTTGCTTTGATTTCTTTGCTTTTTTCCCTCACTGATCCTTATCATAATATTGCCTCCAATTAAAAATTAATTTATTAATGAATTTATTAAGTGAATGAGTGAAAAAATGTGGATGGTTACTTGGCTAAAATCTTTGCTTTGTAGAATTCCTTAGAATTGCCTTTTTCTTCAGTGTGTGATAAGGGTGCATTGTAATTTGTATAGGAACTACAATTTTGGAGTAAATGAGTGTCTCCAAAATCCTTAATGGAAACATACAACAAGTTGATCTCTCAAAGTACTAATTTTCCTAGACATACCCAGACCACAGGTATCAGGCACTCCAAGGAATCTGCATTTTTAAAGCCCGCAGGAGAGTCTGATGATTAGGTTTGTGAAGCACTCACTTCACTAGCACATTATTAAGTGCTTTCAATGAATAAAGAATCTAAACATAGTTGCAAGTAAGAATTAACTGGGGACCGTTGTCAAAATATTTACATTTGAATCCTGCCCTAGGGCAATTGAATCAGGGTCTCAGGGAGTGGGGTCCAGATATGCACCTTTGTATAAATTCCCCCCAAGAGATTTTGGTGAGTGACCACTGTGCCAGTTTTAGCTCAAAATATGCCTGAATTATCCCAGTTTTCTAAACAATGAGGACTTAATCAACAAAACCATACTACACAAAAATTAAAAAGGGCACCTGGGTGTTACGGCAAATGGCAAAGCTGGGGTGCTGTCTAGACAGATGAGATTTGGAGAACAGCTTCCCAAGCAGGCAAGCCAGAGCATTGGCCTCAGCATAAGTACTATTACACCTTGTCTTGGGCAGACCACATCAGCTGTGTTACTTTTCTTTCCCAGCCCCTCAGTATGAATGGTCTCAGTATGAGTGGTCTCTGAACTGGTGTGGGTTTAGGTATAAGAAATCAGAATGCTGGAAGCACCAAAACAATGTCACGTGGCTAAGTATTAGCCTTTGAGATATTTAAGAGTTTAGTGACCAAGAAAAGTTTGGCACCTTCTCTGTGGCATGAGGGAAAAGACCTAGAGTCCATGGATGGAAGTCCTAGAAAGATGGAGTTCAACTAAATAAATGTACGTTCTAACAATGAGAGCTATCCATTGATGGAATGAGTTTGCCTCTAAAAATAGTGAATTCCCATCACTGGAATTATTAAGCATGGAATGGAATTTGAGGACTTCATAAGAGTGACTCATCTCATATCCTCATGAGCAAGGAATGTACCTTCTAGTGCTGAAATCCCATGCAATCCATGATTTCCTTATAGAAAATGTCCCCCAACTGGATTCCACTGAGTGTTAGCCCCAGTTAAAGTAAATATAGCCCATCCTGGAGGTTAATGTCTTATTTTTATTTTGTGCTGTCTTCAAAGCCACCTTTGGTCTCTGTTTTTGGCTATCCTCTGAGAGGACCTAAGTAGACACTTCTGGCAACAGAGTGTGTGTTTATTTTGTTGACAATGAATAATCACATCGCCATCTGTCCCATCTATCATCGCCAATCGTGATAAGTCAATTAATGCCAGGCATTTTCCTTGGCACAGTGCAACAGTCATTATCTCAAGAGCTGTAGATTAATTGCAGTCTGTCTAGTGAGGTTATTGTAATTGATGGTAATCATTTGCTTTGTTTTTTAAAGCTGCGTGGATGTATGACACAGTCAGCAACTGCATTTTTATAAAAATTATTCATGTCCTACATGGAGCATTCCAGGACGCCTTGTTGGGGGCTGGTGATAAATGAGCATATTCAGGGATTCAAATGACTCCATTTTTTCAAGAAGGGAAAATGAACTGTTTTTAATATGGAAGACCCTTCGCTTGCTAATCATGTCTAACTAACTGGTTAGATTCATGTCCACTCTAAAGTAGGGTATTTACGAAAAGAAACAAATGCATTAAGTAGGCAAAAGATAATATTTGAAAAGAATCATGGGAATGGATGAAGTTCCAGTAGTGAGGCTAGACAAAAAAGAAGCGTTCTTATTGAGTGGAGGTTGGAAATACTCATTTTGAAAACCTTCCTTAAGTTCTTTCCGAAGGCGCAAGGGAGTGTATATACTGAGACTCGCACCAGCCACTTCACGGGAAACCTCTGCCCCCATTCCTGCCATCCATCTTCCCATGTCTCCAGTGTGCTGAGCTCCACAGCCCCGCATAAGAGACAGTCTATTGAGGACATGTATATTTAAAATACAGGGTCACGTGGCTTGTATTTGAGGTTGGTTCTGGAAGGGGGTTATGAAATAGCTCTCTCGGGACTGTTTTAAGGAAAGGACATTTGAACACCTCTGTGGCTGGACACAGTCGCTGCTCCCACTGAAGGTGAGGTAGGAACATGAGCTTTTCCCGGCTCAGCTTCTTGAGTCTCTGATTCTGCTCACACACATCCGAGCAAGGAAAGAGTCCACAGCTATTGCTATGAATGTGGATAAGATTGTTTCATTAAAAGGGGGAACAAAAGTCGTATGTAATTTATTTATGGGTTTGTTTGCTTATTTGTTTGTTTGCTTATCTATTTATTTAGTGGCTCTGAACCAGAATAGGGAATACAATTATCTCTGTGCAAACAACTGAGAAGTGCAGAAAATGCAGGCCCTGTCTCCTTAAAGGAGTCTGTTATTTGCATCCTTTAGAGACTGGCTGCACTAAAGCCACACTAATTTGTAGGAATAAGCAACACCAAATTGTTCTGCAGGATGCTAGAGTATGAAATGCACTGAGGAGCACATCACGGAGAACCAGGGCCCCATTAGGCACAGAACAGCTCCGGGGGGAGGTACTCAGGCAATGTAATCAGCACTTTGCCAGGAGGCTGGGACCTCCTTGTAGAGATGTTCATTGACACAAGTAGAGTTTTGAAGGGGAATGAGAATTGGGATGTTTAAAAATAACAGGTACACGGTCGTACGTATGGAAGAACTCCCTGAGTGCCGAGGTAAAGGTGGTCCCTCTGTCCTGAATGCCAGCTTTCTCTCTCTCTTCCTCATTCCCACACAGCCCCCCACCCCACCCCACACCCCAGAGCTTTCCAAGCCTCCTCCCCTCCTCCAGCCAGTGACTCCCAGAGAATCCTCCATATTCACCTATTTCCGTAGTCCACAAGCCGTAGCCTGTGGACCAAATTCAGTCAAGTAGCTAAGCATGATTTACATGTTTAAAGGGGTTTGTTTTTTTTTTTTTTTTTAAAGAAGAAGAAGAAGAACGTGCAACAGAGACCCTGTGTGGCCGCAAAAGCAAAATATTTACAAAATATCTGGTCTTTTACACAAAACTTTCGCTGGCCCCAATCTATTAAATTGCCCATCACTATAGATTTTATAACTGTTTACTTTCAGTTCTCTTAGAACTGGAGTTCTTTGTTGATAAAGATTTTTTTTTTGATCATCGCTGTATTCCCAGCACTTTGTACATTGTCAGACAAATGAGAGCAGAATCCATAAATGTTTGCTGAATGAAAAAATAAATGATCTTCGTACACCCCTTCAGGACAGGGACTTTTTTCACTATTCATCTTTGTATACGGTACACCTAGCACAGTACCCACCATACAGTAAGTGCATAATTGATGTCTGTGGAATGAGTCATTCAGTCACTGAATCCATAACTCAATCAACTCTTGGCGACCTAGGAATTCAAAGCTTATAGGAATTTTTTCCTGGAATTTTGGGTGCGTTATATTCATTGACTATACCAGGAATATGCAGCCTCATTTAAATTGAAGATGGAGTGTTTCAATAAAGGCTGTCCAAAGCACCAAGCTCCATTAGAAACTGGAAAAGAGAAAGAGTGGTTTAGTTCACAGCAACCACTAAGGCGTGTTCTGGGCTTTCTTTGAGAAAGGATTATACTTTGAGAGATGCAAAATGTGTTAACAAGGTACTAACCTAGCCCTATCCTCAGTGTGGTAAAGAACACAAAAGCATTGAACAATTGTCACCTTGGAGGAACAAGGCACAGACTTGAGTCAATTACTCAGCAGCACAATCCAGAGCTTGCTCAGGCACGTCCACAGCTGGCTACCGAATCTCACTGCTAACATCTGGCCACTATTTACGTGCTTCCTGATTTGCTTTTCCTTCCTTCCTTCCTTCCTTCCTTCCTTCCTTCCTTCCTTCCTTCCTTCTTTGCTTCAGCTAACAAATATTGAGTGCCTACCATGTGCTACAGTGAAGAAAACAGATAAAAATCCTTCCTGTATGGTGCTTATAGTCAAGTGAGAATGCACAAATAATAAATAATAAACGTAATAAATGAGTAAATGCATATGGTAAGTTAGAATAGGATCAACACTACGGGAAAAGAAATAGAGTCAGGAGGAATCAGAGCATGAGGAGGGGAGGTAATGAGTTACAAGGGTAAGCAGGATCGTCTGTATAAGCTATGTTGAGAGGATGTCATCTGTGAGGTTGCCATAGAGATGTCTGGGGGAAGGACATTCCAGGCAGAGGTAAGAGCCGCTACCATGGCTTTGAAGTGGGAGAGAGCTGTGAGCTTTCTAGGAAGAGGGAGAGCAGCACGAACACAGGGTAAGGGAGAGGGCGTGAGAAGTCAGGGAGGTGAGAGTGGGCAGGGCTGCTGCACATCAGGTCCTCTTTGCCTGGACTTTGTATGGACTTTGGCCCTTACTCTCAATGAATTCCAAAGCACAACATAAATTCTCCCACTGAATCACCCAACGCTAGCTCCGTGAAGTTGCCTCTTGGTATTATCTCCCTCTTACCTGGGGAACCTAAGGCCCAAGACCATGCAGACAGTAAAGGATTGAGGTTGGGCTTAGCTCAGGTCTTCTGATTGAAAACACTGATTAACCTAAGCCAAGGTTTACCTACCCATAAACTCCAGAGTAGTGACTGCTCACCTACTCTGGACCCTAGCCCGGGGGGTATGTTCAAGGATCTGTAGACCATGAGGAAGACCCTGACTTCCCAGAATGTTAGCTCCATGCAGTCACAGAGTAGGTCGTACTTTTTAATATGTCCCCACACATGTGACAGGCCCCTGATGGATATTACTGAATAAAAAAATTGAATCGGCAAATGAAGATAACTTAAAAGATTGCAACTTTCAGAGTGCCTAAATTATGCCCAGTATGTCATGAATTCAGTTCTATTGCCATAATGGCAAACCTAATAAAGTTAATGTCAATATCAACAGCAGTTCTGGACATTTTAGGTTACGTTATTCACAAATACGGAGTAAGTGAATTCTTCAGGGTCCCTGGGAGGAGGAATGGAAAAATGGATAGCCAATGTGCTAGAAATATTCATGTAGATTCCTCGTTTCAGCCCTGGAATTACTCCCAGGATCAGACCAGGGAATTAGTCTTTGCCAGTGCTAGAAGCCTAAGTTCTGGATCCCGGGAGCCAGTCCCACTCAGAGTTAGCAAACTGGCCTTCGAGAAGCAAAGCAAACAGAAGTCAGAAGCCCAGATGGTGGTAGGGCATATTATGATGATGCCAGCAAGCAGATGATGACTGGGATCTAAGGAGAGGGGGTCTTCCCTTTGGACATTTTTATAATTGCTTCTGGGAAGGGACAATCCAATCAAGTCAGCAGCCTCCTGGATTGCTAGTTTTAGAAGGACACCATGGGGCAGCCAAAGAGAGAAGACATTGCATTTAAAGACAACTTGCTGAGGCAACTCATTATCCTGTGGACTCGCATCCTAACCTGCATCATACCTCTGACCTGGTCCTGCCAGGATGTCATTATGACAGCCACCATCCTCCTCTACTGCACTCTAATTTCCTCCCTGGTGTTCCGTCTAAAGCAGGGAAGGAGGTACTATATTACAAAGACATTGTTAAAGACAGGCATTACCTGGGACTTGATCAAGGTTCAGTGTAGAACCTAACTGTTACCATGGAGACCGTCAGTGTTCAGCTTTACAAGTGTCGAATGTGGTCTTCCTTTATTTAGTAAACAATGACATTGCAGTTAAGGTGGGTACTGGACCCAACACCTCTACAACCTAGCTGTACTTCTTTTTCACCCATTTCCAAAGCCAGAGGAATAAAATCAATTGGAAAAGAAAGGTGTGAAGTAAGAATTCACTACTACTCTGACCACTGTCAAGAGTTCACTAAAATTTGCAGAGGTTCCACCAAAGATCACATCTCCTACTTTAAGGTATAGACCAGCTATTGAAAAGAACAAGTCCGCTCAAAGCCTCCGTCTGAAGTGTTAAAATTGGAGGTCCATGGAGGTCACCTCTTCCAACCCACTTACTGTACAAAAGAAAACTCAAATGCCAGAGAGGATAAGAGCCCTGCCCAAAGTCACTGAGAGACAGTGGCAGGATTAGGACTGGAACCTAAGTTTCTGGCGCCCTAATTTGAGATTTAAAATTTTTCAGATAAAAATGTAAATTATATACAATCCCAAGGTTCAGCAGGCCCTTTGAGATCATCTGGTTTAGTTGTCCCGTAGAGCAGGTGTAGTCTGATAATCAGATTCCCTATCTTAGTGAGCAGAACCCATCACAAGGACATTAATGCAGCCAGCCTCAAAAAGGCAAAGACATGGACAGATTATTTTATAAACATGAGCACTTATCAGCATCCATGAGGAGATGGATCTAGAAGTCACCAAATCACCCCAAACAAAAATACCACCCATGTGAGAACCGTAATAGTGCCTGATTGCAAGAAATGTAGAAATGAAAGACTGGAAGACTAAAACAGAAAGTAGAATTCCTGAAAGATCCTTTGGTTGGTCTTAATACAAAAAGGCAATCACAAGGACCTAAGAATATAAGCCGTGCTTTTCTACAGTTTGAATCCCCCCTCCTACTCACTCTCCCCAATAACCACCTAGAACAACAGCTCAGTAATATTAAATATAAGTAATCTAGATAATAATATTGCAAAATTAAATCATGCGATGTCTAGCCACCCCATGGATGTGCTGCTATACAATTCAAAATAAAGCCATTTAAAACCCCCAGATTCATTTGCTCTGACATATCGATAAACTTTTGCTGAAACAAAGCTAATCATCTCAATGGTGCCGACTTAATTGCTCGCCAGTTGACGGATAATAAACAGACCTGAGGATTAAAATATGAACTAATTACTATACTCAATTCCATTTACTTGATTTCATGTTCCATTAATTTTTTGCATCATTTCTGGTAGAAGCCTTAGATTTATGGTCGCACCAAATGAATTATGCCATTTAGTTGCCTGTGGCATGCTCGTGTTCAGAATTGGTTGGAAAGAGCAGAATTCTGGGCAGTAAATATTTAGCCGAAGCAGCCTAGGATATAGTAAGTGAAGGTAATTATCCATTCCCAAATACCAGCCAGGGTCAGCCGCTATAAATCTATCCCCATCTCAGCTGTAAAAGGGCAACACTAGAATTGCTCTCATGATTATTCATTGGATCATCTTGTTAGAAGCAGTTTCCAAGAACAGCAGTTGCCTTGGTCTGGAAGAGGGCTACAGGGAAGCCAAGACAAGCACATGGTAGGGAAGGGATAGTGGCTTGGGAGTCAGACTCTTGTGCCACCAGACAGAGGGTAACGTTTTTACTTAAAAGATCTGCCTTCAACACCCTGTTCTGTTGCCTACTAGCTGTGTGATCTCAGCAAGGGCAAAACGGGGCAAATCTCTTAGCCTTCCTTAACCTTTTTAAACTCTGATCTGGGTTTAATAATGCCAGTCCTATATACATGATCGGTTGATTGTGTATTGAGAAAAAGCATTCCTGTGATAGGGCTTCTTAAGCTGCAAAGTGCTGTGCCAGTCATCTAGTCCAAAATCTTTGCAGAGAAGACCTATAAAGATAATCACAACGTACCAAGATGGTTGCTACCATGGGTTTTCATTTATTGAGCTTGTACCATGACCCAGTTCAGTGCCTTCTCACACCCAATGCTCACAACGAGCCAGTGAGCTAACACTCGGAAGCACCATTTTTACAAAAAGGAAAAGAAAGAGAGATTAAAGAACCTGCTTTCAGTCACATGGTCCATGCGGGGATTTGAACCCAGGTCTCTGACTTCAGCTATGCAAAGTCAAGGCACCTAACTGGTTCTGCTTCTAAGTAGCTGCTTGATCACCGGTAAGTTCATTCTCTCTAATCACGAATACCCCGTGTGTCACCTGAGAGGATGTTTCAGCCCCTCCCAGTTCTGCACCAGCCTTAAGAATAACCTGCACTTTTTCTGGCTATAAAGTGAGCCGGGAGCCTATCTCTCCAAGTGGCACGAACTGCAATGGGAAATATGACACAGCATCCTTTTGTGCACCTGCCGAGGACTGTAGATTCATTCACCTGCCCCTCTCAGATGGACAGTAACTAGGACGTTACATACAGATGCACAGTGATGTTTTTTGCTCTCGTGTCTTTGAGATACAATAAGCAAGGTATTGCATGTCTGTAAATTTGTTTGCGAATAAACACATCTGTCTCCCTCCGCAAAGCATGGGAAACCATATCCCTTAGTCTCAGAGGTGGCTTGGGCGAATACATTTTCTGGTAGTGGATCTGTTTGCTGAGCTAGAAATTTCTGGATTGAGTCTTAAAAAGGGACCCTGCAGGAGCTGTTTGGCAAAATGAGCTTAGCCAGGAGATTTTAAATCATACTCCCAACCAGGAAAAGGAGGAAGGCCCAGCAGTCACCAGATACCTGCCTCAGGAATCAGTGCCCCTGCTCCAGGTTTTTCAAAGCAAATAGCTTTGTCTGCTTCAGAAAGGACCAGTCTGGTGGACCCAAACAGCCACCCAGAACAACTGTTGTTTCTGTAAGGTCCTCGGTGGGGATCACACATTTCCTGTTGCACCTGCCTGTCTAGGGCTAATGTGTTCCCCTTCCCCCCCAGGTGACAAGCTGGGACCTTCTTGCATAAGCAGCAGTTAATCGCAAAGGTTAAAATTGCCAGAGTTATTTATTCCTATGTTTGAATCTGGCTTTGTCACACACACCTGTGACCTTGGGCAAGTTACTCAACCTACTTGTCCTTCGGTTTCCTTATTGATGAGACTAACAGCGATGCCCATCTGTAGGGCTCCCTTCCCCAGCTTTATTGAGGTAAAGTTTACCTACAATAAAAGTCAGCCATTTTAACTGTACAAGTCAATATATCTTCATAAATATATAGTCATGTAACCACCACTACAACTGTGATCTCACACACTTTCATCACCACGAAAGGTGCCCTCATGTCCCTCAGCAGTCAATCTCCTGACCCCTGGTAACCACTGATCTGCTATCACTGTAGTTTTGCTTTTTTCAAATTTCAATGGACTCATACAGTATATAGTCTTTTTTTAACTTTATTTTTTAAATTATCATACATTTAAATTAACTGTTTTCCTTTGGCATACAGTTCGAACTTTCGCATGTACAGATTTGCATAACCATCATCATAATCAGGATACAGAACCGTTCTACTCTATAGGGTATTTTTCAGGATTAAGAGGATCAGTGTATGGAAAGTGCTCAGAACAGAGCCTGGCACGCAGTGAGCGCCCAGTAATGGTGGTGTTTATTGGCAACAGTATGCTTCTTCGGGCTCCATCTTTCAAGGTCAGCGTTTTTACCCTCTGTCCCCATCTAGGAATCCAGAGTGGCGTCCGGGCAGGAGGTGAAATTCCTACATTTCACCTTTTCTGATTGCTGATTTCTTGTTGGTATCAATACTCCCTAGAAGAGGGCTGCAGATGTGCTACCCACTGGCCAAGGTGTTTGTCCTCAGAACTGCACCTCTTTCTAGTCATCACCGGGGCCCCATGCAAGCCAGTCAGGCCCTGCCAACACCAGCTTGGACATGTGGTTCGGGAAATGCATCAGCTGGAGCATGTGCAAGGAAGTGCAATCCCCATCCTGGCCTCTGGGAGCGCCCTTCCCCCTCCCCAGATAATGACTCCTTCTCCTTCTGTCTTGCAAAGGCCACCAGCAAACAGGGCATTTTCTCATGCTCTGGGTCTGAGGCAAAACCTTGATCTATCTAGATAGGATGATCACATGCTCCTAGGGCACTCTAGATTGAGGTCAGTTGGTCCTGGTGTCATTGAAATAGCACCTCCTTTTCTCTCAAAAATGCCCCACTTTGTACAGTGAATCATATGGTCAACCTGTGTCTAGAAGACCTAGAAGACCTCTCTGGATCTCCTTCCCCTCATCCAGAAAATGAGAGGACTGGAGTAGCTCGGTCAGAGCCCTTCCAGCACCACGGGGCCCAGGGAAGTAAAATCTTCCTGAGTCATTTTATCGTTACATATAAATATTGACGGAGGGGGTCGTTGTGCTGTCTGGAGAGTCAGAAACATGGGTCTGCAATAAAATCTTTATGCTACATTGAAGAGGTTCCCCCAAAGATTAGGTATATGCTCTCTAAGTGGCCACTATCATACCTCCTTTAAGGTAAAAGCTTGGGAAATTAAGACATTTGATGTGACACCAAAAATTAAAGCTGAGCTTGTCCTGCTGACTCGGATATGTCACCTTTACTTGCTATAATGCCTGAAATATTGAACCTCCTACTGTGTCCCTGTTACCACGGCCACGGTATGCTAGCAGTACTAGTACGTGCGTGCGCACACACACACAAACACGCACACATTCTACAAGGCTTCGGTCATTCAGCTACCTCCCAGGTAAAATGCTCCTGTGGGTAGTAGGGTATTTTACTAGAAACTACAGGTTCCCCTTGGACCATTCTGCTTTGTGTATTTTAATTACAATTTAAGTGATTTCTCTACATGGAGCACCCCTAGGAAGAAACCCCAGGAATTATCATCATCATCCACTTAGGCTTTGTTTCAATTCTGATCTTTAGAGAGCCAGAATAGTAAGAAGATTCTGTCACCGTAAACCCTTCTGTAAATCCCTATTGGTGTCACTCTTTGCCATCAAACAAAAGGGAGAGGGTTTCTGCTCCAAAAGGCAGTTGCAGTCTTTGCTTTTTAAAACCCCGGGGGCATCCAAACCCTCAGTCCCACCAAGCTCTAGTGCTGCTTCTGGAGTATTCATTTAGCTTGATTTACATTATTTTAATTTTCTTAGGGGTGTCTTTACTGGCTGGAGGGTGATTTTTTTTCCCCTTAATTAAAGAACGAGTTGATTCCAAAGCACACAGAACAAAACAATCCCTTTCATACCCTGTCTCGCTTGTCACTTTGTCCTGCTGTTCTTGTTTTTGGATGCTTTTCAGCTTTCACCCTACCTGCCTTCTCAAGCTGGAAATGGGATGGAATGACAGGGGCTGAGGCCCGTCTTTGAGTGGAACCAACCAACCCTTGGTTTCAATTCTTTTAATTCCTGCGAGCAGATGACGGTTTGGGGGAGGGCCAGGTAGTGTTCTATCTCTTGATAGAAAAGCTGTATTACCAGCCAGAGCAATTCAACAAAAATCCATGCAGTTGAGCCAAGAATGGCTCCAGCCTAGGGCTGCTCAGTGAACAAACCCAGCCACTGTCCTCACGGAGTTCAGGTCCCCAAGGGCATCTTAGGTGTGGTGCTTTGGGATGCAGGTCACAGGAACTCATTCAAGCTAAGCGAAGCGACCAAGACAATCCGTGGAAAGCCTCTGGGATATGTCATAGAACTCTAGGTCACCTGGGCCAGTAAAGAGACTGGAAGCCAGAACTGAGTCAAGGTCATGGCCCTGGAAATTACTCCAGCCCCACTTCTGACCTCCACGTGGCTGCTTGATTCTCATTCTCTCCATCAGCTGCCCTTTTCTTCTGATTCTCTGTGCCCATGCAGGGAATAAATGACCCCCCTTAGGCTCCCAAGTTTAGGTCCTCCTGGATCAAGACCACCTGGCCTGACTGGCTGACTGGCTCTTCATCCCAATTCCAAATTCTCCAAGAAGAGGTTTGATTTTTTTCCAACCTAGATCTGATATCCTCTCTGACCCAACCAGCTATGTGTGGGAGGTGGTCATGTAGATAAACAGGTCTGGGGGGACCTGCCCTGGTGGGAGGAAGAGCAATGACATGGAGTAAGCAGTTGCTGTAAAGCCATACGGACACCCACAAAAATGTTGACTGTGGTGGGGAACGTAGTTTTTTCCTGCTCAGCCCAACAAAATCCACACGATATATCGGACGCAGATCTAGGGGTTGGAGAAGGCTTTCGGACATGAGCAAGATCTTGAAAGAGAGGTTATGAGTGTGGCTGAAATAGGACGAGAGCATCCCAGACAAATAGGAATAGCATCTGTTAGTAGAAAGAATAAATGTAGTCAATCCATAATGTGCTCTCAAAGAATTTAACGTCTTGTGATTGTCACAACAATCTTACTCATCGTGGGGACGTCAGTGGCAAATCACAGCATGTCACTCGTCTTCCTGGCTGCCGGTGCTGCTCTCCCCCTCCTCCCTTTCTGCCAGTACATAAATCATGGGGTGGGCTCAAACAAGTTTCCCAGGGGTTGGCATCAGGCGAACCCACATTCAGATGCCAGTTCTGTCACTTGCTGTGTGCCCTTCAAAAATATTTGGGCTCCTCCAAAATGAGGAAAATGATAGTAACAATATCAACCTCAGAGGGTTTGTTGTTGGGATAAAACAAAGCAATGTGAGATCAAGAGCCTTAGCCCTGTGTCCAGCCCAGAGGAGATGACAAGAATGTTTCCAGCCCCTTCCCTCTCTATCTGTTGTCTTCTCCAGGGGTGGGCTGATGAGCTGTCTTGGGTAAAACCACACAGACTTAGGAGGGATGTGGTCTAACATTGGAATGGAATAGTTAAAATAAAGAGTCTTCCCCAGCCACCAAAAGGGAACATTTCTAAAATAATCAGTGGACCTTTACACATGTTCTCACCTCTTGCCTGTCAGTTTCCAGAACTCAGAGCAAAAAGAGGAAGAATTGTTTATATTGTTCACAATTACTCATTGGCTTGGAACCACTTTCACTTGCTTGGTATTAAGCCTGTCGAGTGAGGCATCCAGTGGGGCCGATCATCCGAGCTCCCTGTTGCCCACCTCAGTCAGGGACCATCTTATCTGGGCACAGATGATTAGTTTATGACAACAGTTTCTAATCTCTGTCCCTTCCACGGAACTGAAACAACCCAAGAAATTATTCTATCCCATGTGTTGACTTAATTTCTTAAGAGCCCCAGATACAGGACGCTCTCCAAAAGCCTTTTGAATATCAAAGTCCAGGATATCCCCATTGGGATAGTTTTCTCGTTATTAGTGTTCTGGAAAATGCCAACAGGTGCGAAATACACAACTTTCTTGGGCAGAGGCTGAGCTTGATCAACACTGCAGGTTATATTATTTAATTTGGGTGCTTGTTTTAATTAAAAGAAAAGTTCATTTACAGTGGACCTTTAATATTGAAGGTGCATTTTTTTTTCAACTGGCATATATTCAATTTCTTTTTCAACAGAAAAAAAAAAAGAATGTTTGCTTGAGTTAAGAGCTGGGGATCAGGGTTAAATTTGCAAAACCAACTACATCCCTAGCTATATAGTATGATTCGCTTCACTGCAAATACATGTTAATCCCTCAACCTTGCTCAAGACCCTGTCAATTTTCCAGCCAGATTTACAAAACATTTCCACCAGGAAATAATGGCCAACAAGTTCAGAAAAAGAATCCAACAAGGAAGAAAATATTCTTGCATCACAAGGTTTGACAAAGTCTGATTGGTATGTTTAATAACTTCCTCATCAAGGAAACAGAAGAATGACTAATTCAAAATAATGAAAAACCCAAAAACTCTGTATAATGAATAATATTTATTCCTCATAGACACATATTTGAGTTTTGACTGTGTGAAAAATTTTCCCAGCCTCTGGGTTCTAGTATGAATAATGAACAATCCATGTCCTCGAGGAGTTTCCGTTCTAGTAAGGAGATATTTAGTGTTTCTCACCAAGTTCTGCGCTAGGAGACAGCACTGCTTGAGGTGGGAATACACAGAGCCACGGGCAGAGGGTTATGAGCACAGGACTTGACTCTTGCCTCTACTGCTGGGGCTAACCCTCAGCAAGTTATTTCCCAGGTCTCTGCCTCAGCTTCATCATCTGTAAAATGGGAATAATAATGGCACCAACTTATGCCTCACTGATTCATCCTCTGTCCTGATTTGTTGGCCATTTCAGAGAGATGTCTGTCTAAGACTTGCTTCCTCTTCTCTGACCACACACGTTGACCTACACTTTGTGTTTTCTGCAAATTAATGTCATGTCAATATCCCCATCATTAGAGAAAACCAGGATTTGTGAGATTTAGCAGAAATGGTATGATACAGATGAACATATGTCAGGTGCAGTTCTTAGTTTGTTTTCCTGGCCTTTCTGAGCACCCCTTCTCTGCCATTGCTGCATGGCTGCTAACAGGTCAGCTTCTCTACCCCACTGGAATGCCTCCAGAGAGGGCTGCAGGGGTTGGATATTGACTGGGTGAGCAAAAGAGATGGACCGAAGAGATGGCCGTCAAGGAAACCGAAGAAATCCTGGATTTTATTTCTTTCAGGAATACTGGAAACTTCCACACAAAATGTCAGTTTCTCTCCCAAAATAACTTATTCATGCATAGGCTGGTGGAGAACATGATGCAGATGCCTCTTCAGTCACCAGCAAATGAAGAGGGAGCAACAGAATTCACCATTGCTGAACTGTAGGCAGTGACTAAAACAGGGAGAGAGGGGGTTCATTGCTGGCAAACTTGGCAGTGGTAACTGTCAGGGAAAAAAATACATTAAGGAGGTGGAAATTAAAGAGTCATGCAGGCCTAGTGGCTTGTCACGCAGGCCTTTTTAGCTAAAGAAAGTGCCTGCGACCTGATTAGACACAAGGGACTTCCTTCTCACCCAGTGCTTGAGCTCCTAGGGATGGGATTACCTGCTCACTCCCTGGGTCTGGGGCGTGTGGGGGTGTGTGTTGCAAGGTTAAAGGTGATGCAGAAAAAGAGAGCAGGTTAAACAGCTCAGAAGTACCAGCAGTGAGTACATACTGCTTTTTTAATAAGAAGGTCAAGGTGGGCATCACTGAAAAGATGACATTGGAGCACAGCCTGAAAGGTGAGGGGGCTGACCGTGAGCAGAGGGGCCAGAAGAGAATTTCCCCAGAGGAAGCAGCCAGTGCCATGGCCTAAGTATGGATTGTGCCTGGTGCGTTTGGGGAATAGGGTGGTGGTCAGTGAGGTGGAGTGGAAGGGCCGTGAGGGCAGAGGCGGAATGGTAGAAGGTGGATCGTGCAGGTTTGGCGGGGGCCAAGGGGAGGACTCTGGCTTTCCCTCTGGGTGAGAAGGGGGTCACTGGAGCAGAGTGATGTGGTCTGATGACACCAAGCTTGTTCATGTCCTTTCCCAAGAATGTTCTTCCCCCTGCCCTTTTCGTGTCTGACTCCTTGTTATTCAGATCTCAGCCGCCAATTGTCCCTAACTACGTGGTCACTCACAGTCACAGCAGCCTGCTTTACTTGGCTCAGCATTTATCACTTACTGATAATTTCCCCCATGTATCTACTTATTTGCATATCTTCTATCTCCCTTCATTAAAAAGCAAGCTCCGCTAATTCCTCCCCTCTGGAGCATAAGCAGGACTTACGGACTTGCTTTCCAAAGAAAGAAATGGAAAGTGGGGGGAAATGTTAGCTCTCCAGAGAAGCCTGAACCGAGTGAAGGTTAACATTACTGGGGATGCCATGTGGATATCAGCTGCTCCTGGAAGTGACAAGAAGGATACTCCACCTTTGTGATCGCATCCAAAACCCCATTATCGTGGTATAATCATGAGATTTAGCAGAAATGGTATCCCCTGTCCTAGCTGGGGAACAGAATAGATACAGGATATGTTCTCAGACAGACCCAAACTGAGGGACTTTCCATGAAATACCTGATAAGCAGCCTTCAAAAACACTCAGAAAAACAAGGAAAGATGGAAGAATTATCAGAGACTGGAGGGGAGTGAGGAGAAAGGACAACTATCTAAGATTGGTCCTGAGAAAAGGTCAGTGGTGGAAAAACTGGGGGAAGCTGAATACAGTCTCCAGTTTAGTTAACAATGTTGTGCCGATGTTAATTTCTTCATTTTGATAAAAGTCCCACAGTCATGGAACACTAAGGGAAGGTGGATGAAGAACATACACAAACTCCCTGTACTGTTCTTACAGCTCTTACATAAATACAAAATAATTTCAAAATAAAAAGTCTGGGAGGAAAAGCAAGCCCTGCAATATCAGGGACACTGTTGGTCTTCTTTTTCACTGCTGTGCCCCTAATGTTTAGGATAGTAATAGGAGCTCAATAAATATCTGATAAATCAATACGATGGACGCTCAGCTCAGTAATGATAGCTTAAAAAATGCATGAAGCAATTAAAGTGCTTTGCAAGTCTCTCTTTACAAATATAAAAGAACATTCTTATTATCCCATTTTGATTTTTAAAAAGGGAGAAAGACCACCCACTTCCTGGGGTATAGCTGCAGAAAGTGACAGCTTAGCTCAGGACCCCTGGGAGCCGCTGTATGGGACCACGCCATCACTGGGCATCCCTGACCTGCAGCCAACTCTGTTCATAAAGATTTTCCAACTCAAAGGTTCTGAGACAAGAGAAACTTCATTTAAAGTAAAAAAAAAAAAATCATCATCTTGGTGACATCTTATTAATCTGTGTTAAGAATGTGTGGGATACCCCTCTTACTCCACAGAGTATCATTCTGAAAACGCTTGCCAAAGACTAAAGAAGACCTTTCTTTCTGAAGAATTGAAAATGAAAGCAGGAGATTATGCCCCCTTCTCTCCTCCCGCCGCCCCTAAATGCCAGCTTCTCTGTGAAAGGGGTCATTAGAAGGCTCTGGTGGAAGTTAGTCCATTGATGGAGTCTCAGCTTCTAGAAATGCTCCTCCCCACAGGTAGTGTGGGGGCATCAGGGACTTAGCAAGTAGCTAAAGAGTGGGCAGCACCCAAGCAAGGCTGCAGCTAATACACATCACACACCGTGGTATCCACCCATCCATCCATCCGTCCATCCATCCACCGCCCACCCCTCTACTCAACAAATAGGGAAGCAGCTGATGCAACAGACAAGCCACTTCGTGAGAATCAACAGCCCTGGGTTCTGATCCCACCAAATGGTTTCACAAATATGGGCAATCCATTTTATCTTTTTGGGCCTCTCCTCTGTCCCACGAGGGCAGATCTCTGGAAAATCTGTAAGTCCTTTTCTGGGTCATTCAAGGTGCATTTAATTATTTCTAAGAGCTCCGGAGAGTGCTCAGGGAAGACGATAGACATGCATTGGAAAGCTATGTAGTAACACAAGACACTAGATGGTTAAGTGTAGACAAATAATTCTATGGAATTATTTTAAAAGAAGGGCCATATGAACCCCAATGTTCATAGCAGCAATGTCCGCAATAGCCAAACTGTGGAAAGAGCCGAGATGCCCTTCAACAGATGAATGGATAAAGAAGATGTGGTCCATATATACAATGCAATATCACTCAGCCATCAGAAAGGATGAATACCCAACTTTTGCATCAACATGGAAGAGACTGGAGGAGATTATGCTGAGTGAAATAAGTCAAGCAGAGAAAGTCAATTATCATATGGTTTCACTTATTTGTGGAACGTAAGGAAGAGCATGGAGGACATTAGGAGAAGGAAGGGAAAAATGAAGGGGGGGAATCGGAGGGGGAGATGAACCATGATGAACCAGATGAACCATGAACCAGAGTCCATGAACTATGGACTCCAAGAAACAACCTGAGGGTTCTAGAGGGGAGGGGGATGGGGGGATGGGTTAGCCTGGTGATGGGTATTAAGGAGGGCACGTACTGCACGGAGCACTGGGTTTTATATGAAAACAATGATTTGTGGATCACTACATCAAAAACTAATGATGTATTGTATGGTGACTAACATTAACATAATAAAATAAAATTTTAAAAAAAGAGAAAAAGAAAGAAAGCCAGGGTATCTCCTGGTGTGGTTCAAGGTCAGGTCAGCGTCTTACATAAGTGAGACTTATGCTGGACCTTAAGGATGCATCATATTCACATAAACAGAGAACAGAAGAGTAGCTTTCCAGTCACTCCTTCAAAACCTACATGTTCGTTGACATCTCCAGCCTTCACAGGGGCAGGTCCTCTGTCCAGGACACCCGACCCTCCTGCCCTGTATGTCTGCCTGCCAAATCCCACTTCTCCCTCAAGACCCTGTCCAGAAGTACACCAGATTTCTGAAGATTTCTCTGTGCCCCCAGCCACACCAGCATCACTGTTACCAGCCCCAGGCAGGGAGCGCCTTGGGGCTCCCACAGAATGTGTAAATGTGTCCCTACCGCGCATCACATTCTTTTACAGCTAGAGAATCTTTCCATCTCCAAGATGGTTCAAGGTCTTTATCTCTCTATCTCCAGCAAAGGACGTAATTCCCAGCAGAAGCATTCTATAATGAATGAATGAATGAATGAATGAATGAATACATGAACAAAGACTGGCCATCAGCATCTGCCTTCTACTCAAACCCGAGGGACAGATATCCTGGATGAATATAGAAAAAAAAAAAGAGAAATCACAAGAGAAAAAGAATCCTGTCAATGAGCAAACATACCCCCTTTGATGCTAGGGAAGGAGAGAGAAACCAATAATCATCCTTCCCCTAATCAGCCAGCAAGCAGCTCTGGGCTACCTCCCATGCACTTGCTCCCACTTGCTACGGACATAGCAGGAGGACTGCACTACTGGCCTTGACATTGAGCTGGTTACTGCACTTCTTCCTCTTGTTGGTATGCTGGGCAGCAGTGCACACTTTGCACACTTCCCTCCCTGAAAAGCATGGCTCGTGCTGATGAAACCTTGACATTTAGTGAAACTAGAAAGAGGAGAAGATGTGTATTCTATTAAAGTTCAAGCTAGAGCCATGGGAAACCCAAGAAACTAGGCTGATTTACTGGTCCTTTCTTAGGTGGGTTATTCAGAAGCTGTTTTCAGAGGGATTCTGGAATGCTCATAAATCTTTGTCCTGTCCAGGTGGGAATCAAGAGGAACACTCTAGCCAGCCACACTAACATGCGTTCGGTCCCACAGGATGCCAACAAGAGCTCCCCGCCCCCATCCCGGGGCAGGGCCTTTGAAGTCCAGCAAATCAAGTTCCAATCCTGCCACTTACTATGTGGCATTGATAAGCCACTTCGTCTCTGTGAGTCTCAGCCTGACCATTTGAAAACTGGGATGTCACTCCTCCCTTGCTGGCTTCCCACCCATGCTGGCTCCTGGTAGACACTCAACAGTAGAAACTGTCATCATTATCCCTACCTATTACTAGGCCCTTCATCTTCAGCAAGGATTCGCTGCATGACCACTGGGCTCCCCAGTGTGCTGGGCCTTGGGGAGGCGCAGAGATATTTAAGAGAGGACTTTCATGGAGGAGCTAGACTTTTCCCCAGGTCATCAGGGATAGGCATACTTTACTTTCATTCCCAAACCAGGAAGGGAAATATTCTCTCTTCCATTGCATTTTCAATTGCTGACTCATTCCTTGAGAGAGCAGGTCACTGTTTTTTTGCATTACACAGCCGTCATAATAATATTCTGAGAAAACAAAATAAAAGAAAGGAAAAAGTGGCCCATGGCCCTCCACCCCCAAAATCAAACTGTTTTTTATTTCCCCAGTTTGGGGTGAGTGAAATTGGATTAGGCAAAGACAGAGACAGCGTTTTATTCAGAAGTAGTGGGGCCTCTTTGACCTTATCCAAAAGATGAGGATCTTAGCCCATCCTACACTTCTGTTGGCAATGGCCAGTATTTACCGAAAAAACTCATTCCCAATGTCCGTGTTATTTAAGGGGACGTACCCCAACTAGACCTTCCTAAGCATGTAAGCAGAAAACAGTTTCCGTAAGTAGAAAATAAGTGGGCAGGCCCAGATAGTCTCAACACATCTCCCGACCTAGGGGTGTCCTTTATTGTGACAATATTCTTTCCTATCATATTGTATCAGTTACAGAATGCATGGCGGTGGGGGTCCCTGCTACTCTGTCAGGGCATTGATGGAAACTGCACTTCTGGATGCTCTTCCTGTCATTTCGAATGGCTGTTTACAAAATCATTCACAGTTCTGAATTCTTACCACGGAGCCCTCAAAATTCCAAAACTCCCAGGCCCCCTCATAGTCCTGATTACTATTCGCCAGGCCTGTCTGCCTGCCACTGCTGTGTGCCAGGCCCACACAGCCCCACAGCCCTGTTGGGAGCCAAGATTGAGGGCAGAGGATGGCGGGGCCATCGGCTGCTCACACAGGTGCCCAGGGCAATGCCGTGCGCCCCGTGGGCACGAGTAAACACGGGCTGGCTGACTACAGCGGTGCTCAGCTAATGAGTGCCAGGCTTTTTATCTGTACTCAGAAATGTGAAGACAGATGGGGGAAGGGGACAGAGGGGGGAGAAACAGCCTCACACTGAAGCCCAAATAGCACTGCACTAGAACACTCATCAGACATAAAGGATTCTGATTTCAGCAAAGATAAAAGGGTCAGCAAGCACCCCATACGAATGGCAAGTAGGTTAAAAAAAGATTTCAGTCTGATTCGGCTTCTCTCACATCAAAGGGAAGATGAACTGAGTTTCAAAAACCTTCCCCAGAGACCTAAATATATATATATATATATATATATATATATATATATATATATATGTAATCACTTTATATGTATGTAATTCTTTAAGATTATGACTGGTTAATTGCCTGAAATGTGTGTCTTTCCCACAGATGACACACACAGGATTGCTCAGTGGATGTGTCCAGTCCTGCCGGTACCTCCAGGCAGCATGTTTGTCCCCACACCACGTCCCAGGCACTGATAACACTCAGCAGCCATTCACATCCTTGGCTTTGAACTACTGTTCATACTGAATCTGTCCTGTTCTTAAACCTCTCAGCATCCACTTCATGACTTAGCCTCCAATTTTATTCTGAGCCTCACCCTCTAGACTGGACATTCGGCACGAATTTTTCCGTAACCCTGATTACCCTGTCATAGTTCAGGTTCTACCACCAATGACATGCTCTCAGATAGCTTGAATAAATACATGCCCAGCCGTGACTCCTCCCCAGCATTCTCCTTCCGCCAGGCTGGCTGATGGGCTCCTTTCCCATTGGTTCCCGGTCCTAAAAGTGAGAACCAGACAGCATCTTGAAAGCTGAGTTGGTATTGTCGGTCGAATCATATTTTTTCAATCAACTAGCCACTCTTTGTCTCAACAGGAGGGGAACAAACTTCAGGAAAAGCCTATCTCTTAGATGGTGGTATTAGGGATTAAGCACTAGATTTATTGTAAAAAAAAAAAAAAAAAAATCTGCATTTGAGACCTAACAGGTGTAACCAAGAAGAAAGTACCAAACTAAGAATCAAGACAAATGGGTTTCAGTCCCAGCTCTACCAATGACCATGTAGCCTCAGGCCAAGTCACTTCCTGATCCAAGCTTCATTTTCCAATCAGAGAATGACGGGATTGTGCCACGTGATCTCCAAGACACCCTCCAGCTTTAATAGGCTTTCATTCTTTTATTACAAGTCTTTCTGAGATTCCATTTTCTCATTTGGAAAATAGTGATGATTTGTCTAATCCAGACTTCCTCCCAGGGCTAATATGAATGTCACATAAGAGAATGTATGAAAGTCCATGGCACACTAATTTTGGTAAGGGAGCCAGGAGACGGGAAACCCTGAAGACATCCCGGAGCCTAAAGGTTAGCAGAGTCACTGAGACAAACCGTGACTATGAAGGATGTCCCTCTTCCTCATTTCTTCAACTTCATTTTCAAACCGTACAAAATAGACCTGGATTAAAAGGACACCCATATCTATCCTTTTGAAAGATGCTTGTTAGGAGTAAAATGTCACACATCCCTATGGTTAGAATAGACCTTAATATTGGAGCAACAAGTGGGACTGGTGGAATCAGGCCTGAGCAAGAGCAAGTATTCATAGGGTGTCTCCTGGGTCCTGGTCCCTCAGGGTGCATAATTAGCTCAGTCTTTGAAATAATGCTTTGAAGATGTAATTGGTTATAATAATTATTATTATTAATATTAGAGCTGTTACTATTTTTTTAATTTTTTATTGTTATGTTAATCCCCATACATTACATCACTAGTTTTTGATGTCGTGTTCCATGATTCATTGTTTGTGCATAACACCCAGTGCTCCACGCAGAACGTGCCCTCTTTAATACCCATCACCAGGCCAACCCATCCCCCCACCCCCCTCCCCTCTAGAAACCTCGGTTTGTTTTTCAGAGTCCATCGTCTCTAATGGTTCGTCTCCCCCTCCGACTTACTCCCCTTCATTCTTCCCCTCCTGCTATCTTCTTTTTTTTTTCCTTGACATATATTGCATTATTTGTTTCAGAGGTACAGATCTGTGATTCAACAGTCTTGCACAATTCACAGCACTCACCATAGCACATACCCTCCCCAATGTCTGTCACCCAGCCACCCCATCCCCCCCCCCCCCCACCACTCCAGCAACCCTCAGTTTGTTTCCTGAGATTAAGAATTGCTCATATCAGTGAGGTCATATGATACATGTCTTTCTCTGATTGACTTATTTCACTCAGCATAACACCCTCCAGTTCCATCCACGTCATTGCAAATGGCAAGATCTCATTCCTTTTGGTGGCTACATAATATTCCATTGTGTATATATACCACATCTTCTTTATCCATTCATCTGTCGATGGGCATCTTGGCTCTTTCCACAGTTTGGCTATTGTGGACATTGCTGCTATAAACCTTGGGTGCACATACCCCTTCGGATCCCTACATTTGTATCTTTGGGGTAAATACCCAGTAGTGCAATTGCTGGATCGTATGGCAGTAGAGCTGTTACTATTATTATGATGATGATCTCAATGGTGGAAAACCAAGGGTTCAGAGTTTAGATGCCTTTAGATGCCTATTATATTTCAGAGCTGAGAAGCAAAGTCCAGCCTGTCTGGTCTCAAAGCCCATTGCCTCCTTTAAGGCTGGAAACACGAGGTTCATTCCCATCTGTTCATACTCAACCCCTTAAATAATGAAGGAAAGACATCTGCTGATGGGTCTTAACCCCTCTTAGAGAGAGCTCTCCTCCCCATTTAGAAACATACAGGCAACACTTACTGAGCCTGACTGTGTCCCAATCCTGTATTAGGTGCTGGAACTACAGGGGCAAATACAACATGGATCTTGCCTTCAAATCCCCAATGACTTGACTTCCCAGGTGGCTTTTCGGCAATAGGCTGAGTTCACGTGTCATCTAAGTTCAACAGTGAGTGATGTAGTTTTGTGAAGGCAAGCTGAAAAGAAACAGAGGGGGAGTCATCTGGGAGTTTAAATTTTCATGCCTTCATGCCTCAGTTTGCAGGCAATGCCATGCATCATTTATGTGAGGGGGTTTGGTGGCATTTATTTTATTCAAAGCCCATTTATCCTGGACTTTCTCCAGTACCATATGAGATTTTATGATTCGTCAAATCCCTCTTCTCTATAATGTACTTTTGCACCCACGCCAATGTGTGGTAGGCTCAGATGAGATCTCAGAAGGGAGTGAGGGACTGGAGTAAGGTCAGAGGAAAAGATGTGACCATTTTTGGAAATGCCCACGGCTTATAGTTTACAGATGCTGTGGTGTAAAAGGAGGTAGAGAAAACTACCTCAAAGAAGTGGGTTTCCAAAGACAGCAGCAACCTATTTCACAGATTACTCAAAGAATACTCTAATTCGTTTCTCCACGTCCCCACTGTACTTAAGATCCCCTTGCCTACACAGCCAAAGCCCCAAAGACCATAAACTTGATGAACAAATGCGGGTCCTACCATGAAACTGGTGAATGTCGGGACCTTCTGTTGAATGCAAACCAAATTTTTCAGTAGTAGGCTTTCAGATTGAAGGGTCTGTAAGGGAAAGGATTCAATGCAGCATTTACGGGTGCCTACAATTCAGTGGGGGAGGCAAGCATATGCTTGACTAATGCCCCCACCAGATAATACGGAGGGAAGCTCAGCTGAGAGTGGCAAAATGAAGTCCATTTAGCTAAGTGCTGAGGCAGTACTTAGAGCCACAATGCCGACATCACCTGAGGGGGCAGCGCTGCTACTTACTCCAGCCTGGGATCAATCCTGGAGGACTGAGGGATGGTAGGAGGGACAGGGAAGGGAGCCAAGGAATGAACATCCTGACTTTTTTCTTTCTTTCTTTCTTTTTTTAATCTCTGAATAAATGTCACTTTTTGAGGCAAAAGAGGGAACTGTCAACATTTTAGAACATTCTTTTCTTTAAGGTAGTTTCTTACCCCTTGTGCATTTCTTCTCCCCCAAATACACTAATCCATTTCCCTAATTTGGCGACTTCCCCACCCCAACCAGATTCCTCTGAAAATGATTGAAGGGGTTGTAATGTATCACTTGGCCTCATTTGCTGGAACACATCTGGAGGGAGAACCCCCAAGTGAGGTGGCTCGGGGGCCTGTCCTCAGGAGGGGAGCAGGGAAAGAAAATAGTGGCCATTTTACATTGTTGTGTGCAGTGTATATTGATTCAGGAAACAAACACAAAATTCTCGATGCAATTACTTGGAAACTGCCACCCCTCAAAAAAATTATTTTATACCCCCGCCATTACTTGGTTCTTCCCCCTACAATTCACTTATAATAGTGTGCACTAAAAGAACTATGATTATTGAGATGACAGAACTCATGAAATAGTGAAAAATTGAGGGAAGGGCACTGTGCTGACAGGCTTTGCTATTTTGCACTCTCTGGATATCAAGCACCTGTGTTGCCAGGATCACATGTATGGAAAAGGACCCATGAGTCCTCATTCCTCCCTGCCCCCTCTCAGGCCCCTAACTGAAACTGTCCCGCATAGATATAGACGAAAATATGCTGTCTGCAGATTTCTTCCATCTGTAGACTTCTCTCTCCACCTGAGCACACTCTTGCTTACATCTAAATTGAGCTTTTCCCATCATCATTTAACAAGGGTCCATATCACCCTTTCAGTCATATCTCCTATGTCTGAAACCACAAAGGGTCTCTAACTCATTCCCTGAGTGCGGCCTCATCAAGTGTCCTAAGAAAGCCCACCATTGCAAAATAACCATGGTGATAAAGATCCCAACCCACCTCCCTGAGAGCTCCAGCAGCCGAAGGGAATTACGTGTTCTAGTGAAAAGTCACAATACTTGGTCATTTGTATATACTGTCTTATTTAATTCTCACATAACCTGTGAAAAGATAGCATTATTGTCCCTATTTTACAGGTGGGGAAAGTAAAAGGATATAGAACCCAGGTTTGCCCAGGGTTACACGAATTACAAATGGTGGAACTGGCAGTCAAAGCCAGTTTTCTTTGATTGCAAAAATCTGTACTCTTTCCACCAAGAGACTATGCCGCTTTAAGACAGAGATGGATAGTAACACATAGTATCACACCTCACCTCTCAGACTGACAAGAGGCCTGGAGTAAAGTTCACTGAGGCCTAACTGACTATTGTCAGTGCTCACACTATCGCGTGTACATACATATGCCATGAGAGCAAGAGACACGGAGAAAGAGAGACTGACATTTCTCTCCTTAGGAACACTATGGCCCTCTATACTGGAGCACTCAATGTTCCTTGGTATAAGCAGCAGGAAAGCCACTCAAACTAATTCAAGGATTAAATTTAATTTTTTAAGCGATACCAGGTATCTCATAGACTCAAGGGCCTCAAGAAGGTCAGGAACATCAGATCAGCACCAAGGATCACAGACTGACTCTGAGTACTGCCATCAAATAGTCAATCATCTTCCATCCATATTTCACTCCACTTATAACTCAAATTCCCAGGAGATTAAATCTGGCTTAAATTGTGCAGTCATGGACCCACCCTGGAGCAGGGTACTAGGATTGGCATTTCCCCAATGGCCATATAGAGTGAGGTCGGGGCATTCTCCAAAGGAAAGGAAGGATGCTATTATCAAGAGAACGGGGAATAGACAGATACTGGGCAGGAAACCAATGAATGCTCATTGCCCATACTCCATCTTTTGCCCTAGTCTGAGTAAGTCTGGTGGTCAGGGAATCTTGCCTTTGGTTCTAGGCTTAAGTGGTATAGCTAGGAAGCCATAGTCAGAAAAAGATACAAAACTGAAACTCATATTCTTCCAGATCCTACTCTTCTTATATGACTTACCATAACCAGTGTCTTCAGGGCCCCCCCCTTGTCCCCATCTTTAATGGATTCATGTTTGGTGGACGTCTTTGATGGGTTCAGTCAATGCAGGATTCTAATGGTCCTCTTACACCTGCCTGTTAAACAGCTATTCTCTCATTATCATGATCAAGTCAAGAAATGGCCAGCCATTCATCCCTTCTGACTGTACTTGAAGTCCAGCCATTAGTCCAGTCCCTTAGTCAATGAGGAGAACAATGTTCAGACCATTCAATGAGTGTGAGGAAAGGTCATGTTGAGTAGCAGCTCCCAATTCTTCAGGAACTCTAAAAGAGGAAAAACTCTCAAGAAGTCACTCAGTTGGACAACTGAAATCTTCATGGTCCCAAATAATGAAAATATGATCTCTGATTTATTGTTTGGATGAGTCTCTGTGTTCCCCATTCTGGACCCATGAACAGTTGCCCAGCAGGGGCCAGAAAGAAGAGTCTGTGGAGGCAAAGATAGGTCACCAGACAGCTGGCATACCAGGGCACAGAGTGCCTGCATTACCATGCCCTATCCTGACAAGCCCACTCACTTTCCCTCTGCTTTCTTGACTGGTGGTAGGCAGTGTTTTGGCAACCCAAAAAATAAGTCACATCACATAGTCTGAGAAGGAGTTGTAAGTGTTGTGCACTTGCAAATGGCCAAACATGGGAAACCCATGTTTTACTTACAACTTTCAGTTTCTCCAGTTAAGAAGAGTTCAGAGCCTGAGCTGCAGACGAGGTTGGGAAATAAAACAATGAGATATTTGCTCTAGGTCTACCTCTCTTTATCTAGTAGCTTCATTCCTAAAAGTGTGTTCTGTGGATCAATATCAATTCATGGTGCCTGTTGACTTAGAGCATGGTTCCAATGTTGTGTTATCTTTATACAGTAAATTTTTGTTATTAAAGTCTTCCAGTGCTTTAGCTTTAGGTATCTCTATTCCTTCACTCTGGCCTCTCCACCAAAGAACAGCATTTTGTGAGAAAAAGCCAAATTATTAAATATTTCCATGTGCCATTTCTCTTAAACCCCATGGGAGCCCTGTGAAGTTGTACTGTATTTTAAAGATTTGACAACTGAGGTCCAAAACCACATACCCAGTGACAAGCTACAGTAGGGCTCCAACCTATGTATCCTTGTAAGACTGAACCTCAAGTAGCATATTATTGTTTTATCTCCAGTGGGTGTTTGTGAAATGTCTAGAAAGGGCATGAAAACTGCTCCATCTCCAGTTGACGCTATAAGCAATCTGTTCCTCATTCGTTTAATGTACTGACTCATTAATATGCTCAGAGGTGAACAAGACAGTATCTTGATGCAGCTCACACTTCAGAATGGGCTTCTTCATCAAAGGTAACTTTCAGCCCTGCCCTTACCTAAGATCACCCAGTGATTTCTATGAGGTAGAAGTTCCTTGGTCCAGTAGAGTAGACCCCCTGCCCAGATCCCATCTGGTAGCCACTGTGTCCGTACCCCAGTGGATGCGCTTTGTCATATCACACCTGACAGCTGCCCCTTTTCCTGGGAGACCACACTGCCCACGAGACCACACCCCACCACTCCCACCCATCTCCAACAGAAGCCAGTAGTAGTCAGTGGGACTGATATATACAGGGCAAGGGCATAAAGAGCTGACCTCCTTGACTCAGGTGGTATTAATTTTGCTGTGTAATCCATAGTCCAACACTTCCTTAAGGGCTCAGACTGTAATGATCTCCATCTGAGTCAACATCCTTACTTAGATCTTTGCTTCTGCTCTGTCCTGCTCCCAAACCCCACCTTGTGTGAAGAACACATCCTCAATAAATCACTAGACTCCCCATCTCAGGCTCTGTCTAAGGGAACCCAACCAAAAACACCTAGTTTGACTTCATTTTGTAGCAGAAGAGTTTACAAAATATAGGTCTTTGTAAATAGTATGCATGCCATGTTCACGCATTCTGATTGGGCCTTCTTCTAAATTAAACAAAATTGGCAAGAACTAGTTGCATTTGCATGGTTTTATTTATATTGAAGGTGAGGGAACAGTGGTCTCTTATAATATTCAGGACTTTCCAAAAACCACATGGCCATTACCAATTTCCTAATAGTCTATGTCTAAACCAGTTCTTTTCGAGAACATCACACCCCCTGGTAGGAATCATGAGTTTTTACTTTCAAGTATTGGTGTTAACATAAGTGTGAGCTACAATGAAAATTAATGCACTGCCTGATCATTTCCATAGAGACTTTGGTGAGGTTGATGTTGAGCTTGTTGGATAATTATCTGTTTTTTTTTAAAAAAAATCTAAGCATCCTTTTATACATTGCAATTTCTGTTTTCAAGTTTCGCTTCAAGTTTACTGAACCATTTAATTAACTAAGTGTTTAAACTTCTAGAGGTGTTGATTGATTCTAATCAGTATTTTCTACTACTCTAATTGAAGGCTTCCTCTCTTGGACTATTGTCAGTGAAGCAAAAAATAAAAAATAAAGCAAAATGTTGTTTAGTCTTTGGCATAATCCAACACAAATTTATTTGGGCCCATAATTGCATGAACTTCAGGAGGACAGAATGGAGCCAATTTCTGTTTTCTTTGAAGTTGGAGAGCCAGCCCCGGGAAGGGAGACTGCAGCAGGCGTAAGGAGGAGACTCCTGAAACCTCTCACCAGGGTTTGGACTTCAAGCCAAGCCACTTTCAGGTTTGGCAGATTTCACTCATCATGGAAGCTCAGTGGGGGGATGCTTGCAGGGACACAGGCCATCCAGAGAAAGAGCTTTTCTCTTTCAACAGCTCTTCTTGTCTCAGAAGAACAAAAAAATCACCCCAACCTCCCACCTCCTGCAGTAACACCCCAAGCAAATGCAAAGCTGCCCCCTAGGATAAAAGCTGCTCCACATTGAGGAGATCTTTCTGCTCTTGGTGAGGATGGGAGCCAGGCTTCAGAACCCCAGGTGTTCAGATGGCCGGGCGGTTGTGTTTGTGCACCCTTTGGAGTCCCACCAGCACAGGAGAGAGGCACGTTGGGACAGCTCTGGGGAGTGTCTCCGACCCACAGGTACCTGAGACGGTGGCCTCCAAGACTACTCCCCAACTTCAGCTTTTGAAGACCCGGTTTCCTGTTGCTTTCCAAATGATTTTCTGGCAAGCTTCCGTGGTCTCTCCTGAGACAATTCTGTTCTAGTTGACTTCTGTTTGGTGCAAAATAATGTATTATGGATATTGCATTTTTCTGCTAAGAAAATGTCGGCTGCTGAACTAGATCAAACTGCCCTCCAGTCCTTCAGTGCTGACTCATTTTAATTATTGAACTTCTCTCCCTGGAAAGTATGCTCTGTGCTGTTTGCTGAAAAACTGGCAGTTTTAACACAATTTGGAAACTTTTCATAGATTGATCACCCCAGGAAAACAGGCAACTGATCACCAGAGAAATTCTGCAGTTAAGATTAGTTTGCTGTTTGATGACACTGAAGAAGTGAAATGTGTCCCAAGGACACATTTCACTCCCTATCATCCATCCTGCCTCCCTGGCTGCCTTCAGAACAATACCCTCCTCTGCATGTAGCCAGGAACCCTTTTTTCCTCTGTACTTCAGGGGTCCAGTTCTAAAGCCATGGCAAGCTTACCAATGGCCAGTATAATCCCTGCCGCCTCTGATTCTCTGAACCTCTCTCTGCCTCAGCCATTCCCTTCCAGCCACACTTAGCTTTCTGCTTTGGGAACACTCCTAGCTCTTCCCTACCTCAGAGCCTTTGCACATGCTACTCTATCTAGTAAGTTCTTCTTCTAGTCTACGTACATGGTTGGCAACCTTGGGTACCTATTAAGATACCCTTGGGTTTCATCTCCAGATCAATTACACTAGAACCTCTGGAGATAGGGCCCACCATCTGTTATTTTCCAAAAGCTCCACATGAGCCATCACCTTGGATCTTCATGTGACTGGGTCCTCTCCACTGTTCAGGTCTCAGCTCCAACATCCCTTCCCAGAGAAGCATTCCCTGCCTATCCCTTTGAAAGTAGCCTGAACATTAACTCCCGGACTTCTGCATCGCACACTGATTTTACCATCTTTATAATATTCATCGCTATCAACAGTTATCTTTTCCATTTTTTGTTTATTAGTTTATTGTCTTCCCCCACCATAATTCAAGCTCTAAGATAGCAGGGATCTTGTTCATCTTGTTGACTTCTGTATCACCGGGACATATACCTGGTGTATGATGTATTTGAGTACCTGATACATAGTAGGTACTCAAAACATATTTGCTGGGTGAGTGAATAAATGAATGAATGAATGAATGACGAGTGAATGAGCTTCTGTCCTTGGAGTCCAAGTTCCTATTTTTGATAGCATACTTCCCTTGATAATTGTCTCAGTACACCCAGGGAGAATATGTTTATTCTACAGACAACCATCATTCTCTGCTTTGAGGTCCTCTTAACGTGAGGATGCAGAAAATTTTGATGAATGACAACTACAAATTTATATAGCCACATCATCATATCAGTATTAGAAGTTCTCTGAAACTGTAGATTTTTAATGTCCTCTCCTGCATGACCCACACATGCCCATCACCAGCAAGCCAGTGTTTTAGTGTCCTGCACCCTCCCCACTCCACTCTCAAGCACAATGGAGGCCTGAGAGTTCCTCCTTTTCGCTCCCTGTTCCCTTGCCTTCCCATCTAAGCTTCCCAGAGGAGCATTTAGATAATATACTGGTCATCAGTAGAATCTGATTAGAATAACTACTCAAGACCACTTATGATCACCAAAGCAGCAAGGAATGGTTATATCTTAGGGTTCTCTACTACTTTTAGTGCCATTTTCTGTTCATCCCTACTCCCAGATACTTCCTGGGTTGATGTCCTCCTTTAAACATTTGCCTAATATCTTCCCCAGCAAGTGCCATTATCATGAATCTCCCAGTGCCCATCCTTTGGCCACCATGTGTCTCAACATGAACAAGCCTGATGAGTACTTCTGGGTGCCACCACCAACACAATTCACCCCTTCCCCAGAGCTGCCTCCAGTTTTCCTATAAAAGCGAAGCCACTGTTCTCTAAAATGGAAAGTACAGCTCCAAATTTAGCCAGCCAGTCTTCCAGAAGGGATTCCATTGTTCTGCTTAAGGATAGGAATATGAGATATGAGAAACAAATGTATATACTTAGCCACTTTCCTTCCCTGCCCACTTATCATCATACTTGGTGGCCAAGATGGTAAGCCTCAGACTGCTTCTTCTTACTTGTCTTGGCTATTTATGCACATCAGAAAGTGTGTTTCTGCTTCAGGGAACCAAGAGATATTTCTGGTAACCTGAGACAATGAATTCACCTTCAGAAGGCAAGTGGCTAAATATTTATACCATATCAGAGTCTGACTCATTCTCTGTCATTGTGAAGATGTGTTGCAATGCTTGAGCTGGTATGAGGGACATCTGAGGTCCAAGATTGACTCTGCAACCCAGAAAATTCAGAAACTGGATAATAGTAGAGCCCTTCTATAAAGAAGAAGCTTAGGGATCCTGACACAGCCACTATATAATCCAGGACAGTTCCTGAGTGTACACAGAAGGCATCCACACCTCAAGAACTGGGCTGACCATTCATTCATTCTTATAGTCATACAATGAGTGAATAAATAAAAATGAATAAATGAATATTTATTCATTCATTTTATTCATTCATTCAGAAGCACCCAGCATGTTGCTTCTCTGAGGATCTGGGCACTGGAGCTACAACAGGGAACAAAAAAAAAAACAAAAACAAAAAATTTCCTTCATAATGGAACTTAGAGGAACAGACAGACAACAGACCAGTCTGTAAAATGTATAGTACATCAAATGGTTGACAAGTGCAATGGCGAAAGTAGAGTAGGAGATGGATTATAAGGAAAAGGGTCACGTGTGGAGACTGCAGTATTAACTAAGGCAGTCTGGGAAGGCCTGGCTGAGAAGGTAACGTATGAACAAAGACATGAAGGACATGGGGAGGCCGACGTGCAGGCTGGCAGGTGGCGAGGTCTCCAGCCCTCAGGAAGGGACGTGCACAGTGTGTGGCAGGGAAGCCACTGTAGCTGGGACCTGGGTTCAGGGAGAGTGAGTAGGATTGGAAAGGTTGGCTGGGGCTGATCAGGAAAGTCTGGGAGGGCAGGGTCTGGATTTGGGTTTCATTCTAAGTGTGATGGAGACCATTAGAGGTTTTCAAACAGGGTTGCAGGAGCGGATTGAGGGTTTGTTTTTTGTTTGTTTTTTAAGATTTTATTTATTTATTTATTTGTTTGTTTGTTTGTTTAAGAGAGAGAGAGAGCACATGCACATGCATGAGCAGGGGGAGGGGCAGAGGGAGAGGGAATCTCAAGCAGACTCCCTGCTGAGCGCCGAGCCCAATGCACAGCTCCATCTAATGACCCTGAAATCATGACTTGAGCCAAAATCAAGAGTTGGTTGCTTAAAGAAACAGTCAACAAAACCAAAAGACAACCGACAGAATGGGAGAAAATATTTGCAAATGACATATCAGATAAAGGGCTAGTATCCAAAATCTATAAAGAACTTATCAAACTCAACACCCAAAGAAGAAATAATCCAATCAAGAAATGGGCAGACGACATGAACAGACATTTTTTCAAAGACATCCAAATGGCCAACAGACACATGAAAAAGTACTCAACATCGCTCGGCATCAGGGAAATCCAAATCAAAACATCAATGAGATACCACCTCACACCAGTCAGAATGGCTAAAATTAACAAGTCAGGAAATGACAGATGTTGGCGGGGATGTGGAGAAAGGGGAACCCTCCTACACTGTTGGTGGGAATGCAAGCTGGTGCAACCCCTCTGGAAAACAGTATGGAGGTTCCTCAAACAGTTGAAAATAGAGCTACCATACGATCCAGCAATTGCACTACTGGGTATTTACCACAAAGATACAAATGTAGGGATCCGAAGGGGTACGTGCACCCCAATGTTTATAGCAGCAATGTCCACAATAGCCAAACTGTGGAAAGAGCCAAGATGTCCATCGACAGATGAATGGATAAAGAAGATGTGGTATATATACATAAGGAATATTATGCAGCCATCAAAAGGAATGAGATCTTGCCATTTGCAACGACGTGGATGGAACTGGAGGGTGTTATGCTGAGTGAAATAAGTCAATCAGAGAAAGACATGTATCATATGACCTCACTGATATGAGCAATTCTTAATCTCAGGAAACAAACTGAGGGTTGCTGGAGTGGTGGGGCGGTGGGAGGGATGTGGTGGCTAGGTGATAGACATTGGGGAGGGTATGTGCTGTGGTGAGCTCTGTGAATTGTGCAAGACTGTTGAATCACAGATCTGTACCTCTGAAACAAATAATGCAATATATGTTAAGGAAAAAAAAAAGAAGATAGCAGGAGGGGAAGAATGAAGAGGAGTAAATCGGAGGGGGAGACGAACCATGAGAGACGATGGACTCTGAAAAAGAAACTGAGGGTTCTAGAGGGGAGGGCGGTGGGGGGATGGGTTAGCCTGGTGATGGGTATTAAAGAGGGCATGTTCTGCATGGAGCACTGGGTTTTATGCACAAACAATGAATCATGGAACACGACATCAAAAACTAATGATGTAATGTATGGTGATTAACATAACAATAAAAAATTTTTTAAAAAAAGAGTTGGTTGCTTAACCAACTGGACCACCCAGGTGCCCCCTGCCTGAGATTTTAACAGGCTTGTTCTGCCCGTTGTACCAGGAAACCACAATAGGAGTCAAAGGCACAGGCAGGGAGACCCATTGGGAGGCCACTGGCATCATCAGGGCGAGGCAGGCTGGCAGCTTAGACCAGAGAGTAGCCATGGATTCTGGAGACAGTTTGAAAAGAGAGCCAACTCTGGTAGCTGACAGACTTGGTATGCTGTGGGGAGAAGGAGAGGTGTCACGGTTTGGGGCCATGAAAACAAACAGTTCCCACGGGAGCCCACTTTGGGAAAATGGGTCCACTCAAGAATCTGGAGCACCACATGGATCCGTAAGTGAGCACAGGATCATGACAAAGGAAGTAACTGGTCTTACTGGTAACAGCTTCTGTTTACAGAGCACCAAATACACGCCAGGCCCTGTGTGAACCACTGAGCCTACGTGACTCCATTACTACTTCTGACCACTCAGTAATAAACATACTGTTGTCCTCATAGCTGAGGAAATTGAGGCTTGGCGCGAAGCGACTCACCTGGCGCTAGAACTGTGACTCCAACTACACTTCCAGACTCATGCTCTCAACCACTGATGTGCTACTCAGAATCACATTCGAAGTATTTTTTAACCAAGTTCAAGAAAAATTATGAATTGCCCTTCTTCCTTTAAGGCTTTTTAAACTACAGAACCAGTTTTCCAGACTGAGAATAGTCCCCACATCGGCCGGTGGTAGAGACCCCTCATCAAATTCTGACTCTCTGGTCTTCTAGCTTGTGATGGGCCCCAGGCTTCAGAGTCCCAGCTGGTGTGACACCCACTGTGGTTCAGAGGAGTCCTCTCCCTGGAGAGTTGACAGATACCCTTAATCACTGGATGGGGTAGAGTGAGCACCTTGCTCTTCTCTGCAGCAATTGTATAACATTTGGGTGGCTTTCTCTTGATGCAGTTTTTTTTTTCCCCAGGTGAACTTACTCAATGAGGATACCATTTCCCAGTCTCATTTCCAGGTGTGGCAGAATTCATATTTATCAGCCTATGACACTAACCATATTCTTTACTGTTCAGAAAAAAAAAAAGAAAAGAAAAGAAAGAAATGGGTATTTGGCGCCCCCTATCGGCCAGGCACAGTTTTAGGAAATGCCCAGGTGAGCAAACTAGACTCAGTCCCTGCTCTCATGGAGCTACAGGTGGTTGGGGGAGCCAAACATTAAAACCAAGAGACCCCTTTGTCAGGGTTTAGAGCAGGAGTAGGGTTTGTGGTCTAAAGGAAAGAAACACGATTCTATGTGTATATATGACAAAGGAGCCAGGCCTTGCCTGAAAGGTAGGAGAAAGTGTCCTTGAAGAAATGGTGAGCAGGCTGCTATCTATCTGAAGGATGGGTAATTCTCCTTGGGTGGAGGATGGGGGAAAAAAATAAGTGGTCCAGACAGGGGCCTTGTAGCAAGAGGAACTATGATGAGTGTAAGGGGCAAAGAAAGCCAGTCAAGGCTTGATGCAAAATGAGGTGAAGAGTTAGGCAAGGCGACCAGATGAAGAATGTTGATCTTTTGCCTGAGAGGACAGGAATCCACCCTTTGGGAGATGAATGAAAAGAGAAATATGATATTCACTTTAGCAAGGACCCCTCTGCCTACATTACAGGAGACACATTGCAGGGGCAAAGTGGACGGAGGAGACCCCTTACTAGAGATAATCACAATGTACACTCACGAGATGATCTGTTTTACACTGAATTTGCCTGGACAGAGAATCGTAGCATATCTGACCTGGAAGAGGTCTTAGAGTGCATTCCTCTAGTCCAGCTGCATTATTCTATGGAGGAGAAACTTGACCTAGAGAGAAGCAACTTGCCCAAGATCACATGGCCACTTAAATCAGAGTCAACCTCGTGCTGGTCTTCTGACTCAGAGCCTTGTGCTTGCAACCACTGTCTTAGCTATCTGTATTTGCATAAAGACTGAGCTCTTTCAATGTATGAATGGTGTTATATTTAGTATTGTATCTCCAGTGTTTGAGGGGAGTAATCAGAGAATATACGTTGGATGGATGAACAGAGAGGTAGGTGGGTAGATGGATGGACGGATGGTTGGATGGAAATATGGAAGGATGGATGGATGGATGGATGGGTGATTTGGAAGGATGTTGTTTCTTCTAGACTCCATAAACCTCCATAGCAACAGTTGAAAGATATTTTGTACCATTCTCAGCCTGTCAATAACCAATGTTGTGCCCGGGTCAGCCTTTGTGGTTCAGCAGTAACCATTAGGAAACTTTGAAAAAACACAGGCTTATTACTTACAGGCCCTGGAAATTACATGGTACACCTGGGGCCACACAGCCAGGTTGCAGGTAGAGAGAGAGCACACCCAGGCCTGGTTTTATTAGGGTGGAGGGTGGGAGTCTAGGTTTTCTCACGCCCACTCTTTATTGGTGAATTTAAAACTTAAGAGCAGAAATTTAATTTAGAGGAAGAGAAATGACAAATGGCCCAAATGGTCAGTTATTGAAATCAACCAAGGTCTCTAAAACAAAGGAGCCTCGGTGGAGACAGGTGGCCTGGCTCTTTATCCAGTGGTGTGTTTACTTGAGATAGCCCCTTTAGAACAGATGCCTCAGCAATTGAAGCTTAAGTGGGGCACTTGCATTACTCAAAAGGGAAAAAACAACTGTCAGGGTTTACGAAAGAGAAATCACCTCTCCCTTGGTGAGAATCATACTTCATAACTCTCCTCCCCCAGAAGCACCTCCTCTAAGTCATGGCAGCCACTCTTGGCCCATGACATCAATGTGATCCCATGGGATGTCTTCCTGACCCAAGACTGGGCCCGGGGAAGCCTGGGTCCCTGCAAGAAGCCAATACACCCACTCCGTTGCTCAAGATGGTGGGCAGCCTGGGATCAGCTAGGTCATTGCACCGAGTCCTTATTCCTCCTGGAAAGGAGCCTAACTTGCTAACTGTCCAAATTGAATTTTAAAAACTTTAATTAGGTCACCATAAAGATCTGTCTCGTTTAATGGCAGAAAGCCCAGTTTCCTAAGTGTTTCCTCTGGAGCTCATTCTTTGCCACCCCACTACTCCTGTTCATCATGCACCCCATTAGGGACACAGAGTGGAATGCTGAAGACATATTGTCATGAGTGACAATAAGCTCGGGACTGCTTGGAGGGACTCAGGGTGTTATTGCCAAAACATGGCCCTGACAGGTGTCTTCATGTTGGATGCTCACAGCAGTGCTGGAGAGTGAGGCCTGTCTAGTTACAGATGAGGAGCGTGCCTTCCTTGCCCTCCACAGGCCAATATTCAGACTTAGATCTACTAGGGACAGTCCCAGTTTCCTTTCCACGATACTGATATTCCAAATGGGCTGACTTCCTACTTGTGGTTATTCGAAATGTAATCATTGTAATTAATGAACCCAGAATGCTTTGTCATCAGCCAACATTTATGAATCACCTACTACATACAGGGATAGAACAAGAACCACCTGTCAGCAGCCTTCTGTGGGTCTGATGTGCCCCCAAGAGGCTTATCTCAGGCCATTTGGACGTTCCTCTTGGATCTCAGAGCGCTAAATGAGGGATTTCATTCCAGACCCCAGGCAGCTGCTTTCTCCACATATGACCTGGGGGAAGACATTTCGCCTCCTAAGCCTCGGGGTACCCCTCTACCATATGGGTACAGTTATTTGCATACAGCAGATTCCCAACAGGGTACAAATGGCAGCCCCACAATTGGATAATCTGAGGGAAGTGTATCACCAAAGTGTGAGTGTGAGAGAACCGCTGGGGAAGAGACGCTAACCCACGGATGCTAACCGAGTGTTTGTGACTACCCTGAGGGCCAAAGGGACAAAGGCGAGAGAAGTTAGCAGAAGCTGGAAGGAGAGAGATTCTTGTAGGGTTGGCAGCCCTGAGAGGGGCAGTGAGTTTTAGGACACAACCAGCCCAGCAGCCTCACGAGGCAGGAGCCAGGTGCAGAAGGACCCTGACCTCCCCGACCTTCTCCCTCTCCCTGCCTCCCTGGGGAGCTGCCATTGGCAGAACCCTCTGAGAGCCAGTCAAGACAGAGTACTCAGTGAGTCTCCCAGACAGAGAGGAGGAGAACGGAGAAGGAGTCTGGAGGTGCACAGGGTACCTATTCGACCAGCACCGAAGTGACCTTAGGAAAATGAGATAAAAAAGAGTTGTTTTCTAACCCGGGAATAAGAACTTCCTTCACCAGCCCTCTATGAGCTATTTAGTGCATCACCAAGAAGGGGATGAGAGTGATCTACAATCTGAAAGAAGAGCAGAATAGAATCTGCATCTCTCCTCTTTGAATAGAACGCTGAGGAGCCGGGTTACAAGACAATGTCATTCAAGGGGCTTCGAACCCAGGCATCCTGGGTGTGGGTCTGTATCTGCCACCTACCAGGCCGGTAATCTCAGTGAATCCTTACCCTCTCTATCTGCCTCTGTGCCCTCACGTGCAGGGCAGGGACCCTACTGCCCACCTCACAGGGTGTTATGAGGTTTATTTTTTTTTTAAAGATTTTATTTATTTATTTGAAAGAGCGAGAATGAGAGAGAGAGAGCACATGAGAGGGGGGAGGGTCAGAGGGAGAAGCAGACTCCCTGCTGAGCAGGGAGCCCGATGTGGGACTCGATCCCGGGACTCCAGGATCATGACCTGAGCCGAAGGCAGTCGCTTAACCAACTGAGCCACCCAGGCGCCCCTGTTATGAGGTTTAAAGGGGACCAAAAGGGGCACTCATAATGCCCGGCACTTAGTAGGTGTTCAAGAAATATATTATGGAGCAAGTGAGTGAATGAGCGATTCCTAAGATCCCTTCTGGCTCTCCATGAGAGGGATCTGATTCTCTGGACTAGTTGTCAGGTTCTAAGGAAGGACTTGGGACATCTGGACAAGGTACCAAACTTTGGGCAAAGCCTAGGGTCGGACGGGTAGTTGGAGGGCAGGTGACTTACAAGGTCTGCAGAAGGAAAGGGGGGGTCTCAGTGGAAACAATTCACCTAAGACTCTAGCCCAAGTCATAGCCTTCTATAGGCAGTGGCAGCCTCTATATAAATTGAATTTGAATATAAGCTAGCAATTTGGATAGAATGCCCAATTTGTCAAAGTAGGGTTCCTCTGACAATACATTAGAAACGACTGTGAACGTCTTTGGCCAACTCCCAAGTATGGGTGGATAATTGAGAATTAACTGTTATGAGACTTTTATTGGAGGATATAAATAACACTTAAAGGATGAAGAACTTGAGGGCAGGAAGCTGTCATTTGTTGGGTATCTTAGGGTCTACCCAGTCCGTGTAACAAAGGCCCCAGTCTTCACAGAGTTTACCTAGCAGAGGTAACAGACCATAACCAAGAGACATAATCAAATCTTTAAATGTACAGTGTTGGGGATTGAATTCTGTCTCCCAAAAAGATATGTTCAAGTCCTAACCCCGGGTGCCTGTGGATGTGACCTTATTTGAAAATAGTCTTTACAGATATCATCAGTGATTTAAGATGAGATTATTAGGGTGGGCCCTAATCCAATGACAGAGCATCCTGATAAGAAGCAGGAAGTGCAGACACAGATTCCCACAGAAGATGGCCATGTGTACACAGGGACAGAGGTCGGGGTCACTCTCCCACAGCCAAGGGACACCAAGGATTGCGGCAGCCCCCGGGAGCTAGGGAGAGAGGCTTGGGACAGATCTTCCCTTGGAGCCACTGGAAGGGACCAACTCTGCCCATACCTTGATTTTGGACTTCTAGCCTCCAGAACTGTGAGGGAATATATCTCTGTATTTCGTGGTAATCTCTTATGGCCACCTGGGGAGGTGAATACATATAATATGTTAAAAGAAGCGAAGTGTCACAGAGAAAAGCAATACATGGAGAGAGGGCTAAGGAAGGAAAAAGGGGGGTGGGCAGGCAAGAGGAGTTCTGGAGAGACTGGGGTGGGCACCACGGAGCAGGTGAGGTGTGAGCCAAGCAGCGATGGGGAAGAATGTGAGAGGCAGAGAAAGCAGGTGTCATGGGGGCCCTGAGGTGGAATGGGCCATGTTCGAGAAACACCAAGGAGGCCCACATGGCAGGAGTGGGAGCAAGCAGCGGTGGGAGCAGGGGCATGAGGGTAGTGGGGCCAGGCCATGGGGGTGGGGGACCTTATAGCCATTGTCAGCCCTTCCGCCCTCCCTGGGAGTTGGGGACGGGGGTTGGGGGGTGCGCTGCAGTGACACAGTCTGAAATGGGTTTTTTTTGTTTTGTTTTGTTTTGTTTTATAGAATCCTTGACCTAAGACACTTAGGACAAAGCCACTCTTTTTTTTTTTAAGATTGTATTACTTATTTGTCAGAGAGAGAGAGAGAGCACAAGCAGGGGGAGCAGCAGACAGAGGGAGAGGGAGAAGCAGGCTCCCCGCTGAGCAAGGAACCCGACGCGGGGCTCGATCCCAGGACCTGGGACGCTTATCCGACTGCGCCACCCAAGCATGCTCCCTGTGGCTGCTGCCTCGAGAAGAGATGGAAGCAGGGCAAGGATGGAGGTGGGGAGACCTGTTGAGGGAGCCCTGCAACAACCCAGCTAAGACTACGGCCTTCACAGGGATCTCCACCAGGTTCCTAAGGATGCCCTGCAGGGGAGGGGGGTGTCTGGGGATTCCTGCTCCGTCCTCCTCTCTCCGCAGCATCCCCTGGCCCACAGGCTCACCACCCGAAGGCCGGCCTCCCAGCCACAGCAGACGGGCTGCAAACTTATTCCGAGACCTTGCCAAGAAGGAAGGAAATGTGCCCGCCTTCCTGGGTTCACTGCCCTCAATCTAATGTCTTACCTCATAGAAATATTGCAAGAAGCAAATGAGGGAACAGCTGTGGAAGCATTTTCGAAAAAGCATAAAGCACTAGATAAATGCAAGTGATTGCAATTAATACTAATATCAGTCACCCCTCTCTTCACCCTGCAACCATCAGCCTATAAATACCACCAAAGCAATGTCTGCATGAAGAGATGGATTCCCACGTGGGTATAAAACTGGTGTGCACACCTGCTGGGGAGAATTTTTCATTTAGTGGATTTCACTGTAACAAGATCAGTGCCCCCTGATACTGTGGGCCATCTGTTGGGCTGTGACGGTAGCCTTGTCATGCACAACCAGACCTTTGGAGGGACCGGCAGTCTACCAACATGCAGTAACTTAAGGCGTTGTGTTCTTCTGCAGTGCTGTTTTATTTTTTTTTTTTAATTTCATTTTAATGATGGCTGGTTTTGTTTTTGACACTCTGGAGGGATGTCTTGGCTGAACCTGAGCAAAGATTGGGCATGGGGTCCGAGGACACCTGCAGGCAGACAGGCATTTGCACGAATTGGGAGGCCTGGGAGCCATGCCTGTCTCTGGTTGTAGCAAGAGGAAGGAGGTTGGTTCAAAGGAAGATTGGAGCAAAGATAAGAGCAAAGGCAAGATCCTGGAGAGCAGGTTGGTGTCCCTTTGTCAGGTGCTGGTCCTAAGTCAAAGCTGAAGGGGGAGTGTCTTGTCCAGCAGCAACCTTGAGGGCTAGGACCACAGGCTGTTTGCTTCAGGGTACGGGTGAGCCGTCACAACAGAGAGTACAGGAGGGAACAGTTTCTCTGATTCCAGGGAGCACACGGCGATGGTGCTCAGAGCCACTGGGAAAGCAGCAATAGTGGCGTTTGCCATGCTGGGGTGGGGGGCAGGGTGCGACTCCAAGCACAGTGGGAAAGCAGCTGCAGAGCACACTGGGCCTGGGGAGGCAGGGAAGCAGCATCCTACAGAGGGTTACAACAGAGGAGGTGGCTATCACCACGTGACCAAGTATCTCACACTACTGCAAGTATGGAGCTGCTCAACGAAAGCAGACTGGTTACCTGGGCCCCTATGGGGGTCTTATAAATGACTGGAAGGCATGGGAGTGGCAGGGAGGGGGAGGGGGGGGTCCTGCACTGTGCAGGGATGGTAGGCAGTCAAGTTGAAGCATTTAAAATTATTTGTAACTCCACAGTGAAAAAGACTGCTACCCAGGTTACAATACAACAATAATAGGTAACCTTATTGGATGTCTACAATATGCCAGGCACTTCACTGAGTGAATTCATTCATGCATTCATTCATGTACTTATTTATTCGCTCATTCAGTAAGGTATTTATGGTGTGTCTCCTATGTGCCAGGCTCTGTTCTGGTTGCTGGGGATACATCAGTGTGTAAAGCACAAATATGCTGGCCCTCGTGTGGTTTATATTCTAGCAATAGGAGATGGATCATAATTAATAAATACATTGTTTTGCATATAAGGAGGTAGTAAATGCTAGGGAAAGAAAAAAAAGCAAAACAATGGAATGGCTGGAGGAGGGTGTAGCACTAATTAGGGTAGTCAGAACAGACCTCATGGAAGAGGGGCCCTGGAAGCCAAGACGTTCAGGGGTGAGCCATTGGGTATCTGAAGGGGAAATAGTAGAAGCAAAGAGAAGAGCTGGTGCAAAGGCCCTGTGGTGGACACTTGCCTGATGAGTTTAAGGAATGGCTACGAGGCTGATGCAGCTGAAAAAGAGTATGCAGTGGGATGGTATCATAGGATATAAGCTCAGAGAAGTATGGGAGGCCCAAATCAGGTAAGATTTGATATGTGCTTAACCCTCACAAATAGAACTGAACTAGATGTTACTATCCCCATTTTACAGATGAGAAGATGGAGGTTCCGAGAGTTTAAGTAATCTGCCCACATGCATATAGCACATAGGTGATGGGATAGTCCAGGTCTAACATGATGCATTTTCCAGAACATTGCATTATTACCTCCTAGAGGCCCCTCTTGGATATCTACTCATGTGCACAGGTTAAAATCAATGTCATATGGTATACTGAACTATTCTGCGTAGCCAAAACACATAGACATGTACGCACACACTTTTAGATCAAGTTTCCAAAGCCACATTTCCTTTCTAAGCACTCCTAGTGCTTGGGAATGTTTTTTCTCAGGAAACTCTGAAAATGACTCAGGCCAAAATGAAAGCAAGGGCATATTCTCTGTACCACAGGGAATATGGAGAGTGGGGACAGCTTAGAATGTACAGGACGTCCGCCCACATCATAGAAATTGTCATTGGCAATGACCAGGTCACATGAGACAAAAAGTTGTCTGGTACAAAGCCAAAATTCTACTTCCTGTGACATTTTGTCATGTAATTGTATATATCTCAAAGTGGAAATGAGTGCCCACAGATCATCCACCCTTCTCCTCTGCTGTTTGTGTAACAAATGATATTGCACACATATTCATTCATTCAAAGATTACTGAGCATACTTTGATGTCCTGAAATGAGAATGGCCTTTGGAATTGAATCGCCCTGGGCTGGAATCCTGGCTGCTCCCGCCAGCATTAGGGACCTTACATGAGGCGATTCAGCCTCCCTGAGCCTTAGGTCTCTCACTTGTAAACGGAGACTTAAAAACTCCTGCTTGTAAAGTCCCCAGCATAGTACGTTAGGTAGCGGATGATAAATGGCTGCTGTTATTTTGATTACATGCTTCTGGAAGAAGGAATGATTCTGCAGGTGGATGGGGGAGAGGATGCAGATCATGTAGAGAAAACAGTACTACAAACTGATGAAGGCATGAGACAGCCCATAACTGTAATAAAAACCAAGAATAATAATAACAAATATTACTACCAATTATAGTTCCAAACACAGGCATCATGTCTTCTAATCTTCCACAGCAACCTGAGAGGTAGTGATGAATATTGTTCCCATTTTATAGATGAGAAAGCTGAAGCTTAAAGATGTTTAGTGATAAAGCCAGTCAGTAGTACAAACGAGAGCAATGCAGAGGTCTCTAGACTCTTGGATTTTTATGAATCAACATGTTAGTTATCCATTGCTACATAATAAATTATCCCAAAACTTAGTGGCTTAAAACAGTAAACATTTATTATCTCACAGTTTCCAAGGGTCAGAAATCTGGGCAGCTATGCTAGAAGTCTCATAAGAGGTTACAGGCAGATGTCAGCTGGGGTTTGACTGGGGTGAGGGATCCAGTTCCAAGATGGCACACTCATGTGGATCGGGTGTCAGCACCGGCTGGTGGCTGGAGACCTCAGGTCCTCACCACACACACTTCTCCACAGGGCTGCTTGCTGTGTCCTCACAACACTGCAGCTGTCTTTCCCCAGAGCAAATGATCCAAGAGAACGTAAGGGGAGGTTGTGATGTGTTATTATGTAACCTGGGAAGTCACACACATTTACTCAATATCCTGTTGGTTTCACAGAATAGGGCTTTAGAAGTCAGGATAATTAGCTTGGATTTTATTCTACATGGAAGGGAGGCCATCAGTCTTGTAAACAAGGAATGACATGGTCTGTTTTTGGTTTTAAGATCACCTTGGATACCAAAGGGAGAATGGATTGGAGAGAAGTCAAATGGAAGCAAAAAGTTGCAATGTTTCAGTTTAGACTTGATGGCAAGATGGTGTTGGATGTGTTCAAGTTAGTGTTGAAGAATTTGCTGGTGGATTAGATTTAGATACTGAGAGAAAGAGAAAAAAAAACAGAATAAAGCTTGGATTTGGGGCTTGAGCAATCAGTGGCTAGTGGGGACTACAGAGGACTAGGTGTGGAGTGGGGGCAATAATCAAGTTTGTTGGCCATATTAAGTTTTTATACATCCAAGAGGAAAGGTTAAGTAGGCAGTTGAGTAAAGAAGTCTAGAATGGTGGTTCTCAAACTTGGCTACTCGTTGGAATCTCTTATAGAGTAAAAACTGGTACCTGAGTCCCAACCGCAGAGATTCTGACTAATTGCTCTAGGGTGTGATCTGGATGTTGGGATTTTTTTAAATATCCTTCAGATGATTCTAATGTGTAGGAACCTTTGAGACCTGTTGACCTAGAGTTCTGGAGAGAGGTCAATTGAAGATTTAACTTTGGGTGTCTTCGGGGTATAGATGATGCTTCAAGTCAAGGACCTGATTGAGATTCTTTGGAGAGACAGTGAGACTGGAGAAGAGAAAGCTAAGGTCCAAGCCCAGGGGCACCCCTAAACCCCTAAGCATTTGGAGGCTGAGTAGGAGCCTGAGAAGCAGCCACCAGCACCTAACTCAGGCAATGAGTACCTATAAGGCAGGTGCTAACCTGGTTATTCTCCTACCTCTGACTTTTCTGGGGTTCTTGTCTAGCAATGGACAACATTCCCTACAGCCTTTCCCTCTGTCAACTCTTTGACTGCTGCAAAGGACCATTTTGAGTCCCTGGTCAGTGTAATGCAAAGCAATTCATTTGGCAGCTGTTCCTCCTTCTGACTGTTTGTTCCAAGACATATTATTCCACGTTTGTCCGCATTAAACTGCATTTTATCACCCATTATCCCAAGTCCTTCAGTGATCTGAGCCCCTTTGCATTTGATGGCAAGTCTCCACGATTTGTGGAGCCTGCAAAAACTGTCATTTGCAAATTTGAAATCCTTCTTGCAGGGCCATTAGGTGGGTCATTAGCATCAATAACACAGAGAAGCTGTACCTGGTGGCTTTGCAGAGGCAGGGAGAGACACAGGGGACTGCGTGTGGGTTTGTTTTCTTTGCCTGGAAGACACAGTGACACCCTGGCACCCTCTCCGCCCCTCCCCCAGCCAGAGCTTCCCCTCCTGTCCTCCCACTGACAGGACAGGATCTCCAGTGACTTGCAGACTCCAACTCTGGCTCTTCACGCCATCCTCTCTGGCATCTGTAGCCTCCAGACATCTCAATAATGTAATAAACTGCTCACACCAGCACCCTCTGGCTATCTCTCATCAAGCTGGCTGTGTGTTCCAACCATCTCTTGCCTAATTGTAAGGGACGTTTTCGGAGATCAAACCTACATTTGCATATCCAGTGTGCAAGTCTCCATGGGGTCCTGTCTGATAAACAACATGTCACTCCTCACGCCCTTCTAGGATTCACCTCTGACCTCCACCTGAGACCCAAAGGGATGTTTAAGTGGGTGTTGCCCATTTAATTTTGCAGTCAGAAATTCAAAGCCAAGGGCGCCTGGGTGGCTCAGTCAGTTAAGCATCTGCCTTCGGCTCAGGTCATGATCTCAGGGTCCTGGGATCGAGCCGCACATCAGGGAGCCTGCTTCTCCCTCTCCTTCTGCCCCCCTCCCCCCCAGGCTCATGCTCTCTCCCTCCCTCTCTCTATCTCTTTATCTCAAATAAATAAAATCTTAAAAAAAAAAAAAAAAAGAAATTCAGGGCCAAAGGTGGTGTTCAGACACGGGACCTCAACCCTCCTACATCCCTCCAACCTCCCATCCCAGGTGCCCAGACATCTCTTTCTATGCTCCTTTTAATGAGATTTTATTTCATTATTTTCAGCTTATGCATTTTAATATTTTAAGGCATCATAAATCCCTCTTGGAGGCCTGAGAAATAATTCATCAAAGAACCCATTTATTTTCTTCACAAACACTTAGAGCGCACCTACTCTGGGCCTGGCTGCAGGCCCTGGTGTACAGGGGACACAGAGGCACGAAGAAGAGTTTGCAGTCCAGGGGTGAGCCAATAATGCTAATGAGGACCTTTGAGCTTTCCATGTATCTCGTAAATCCTGCTTTTCGGAGGCCCGCTCCCACATATACCTTTCCTCCCCAGGTGGCCCAGCCATATAAGCTGTTCTTTTCAACCTGGGCAGTGCCCACTCCCACCACAGGGCCTTTGGGAACGCGTGGTCACAGTGACTCGGGAGGGAGGCTGGCATTCAGGGCCGGCAGACCACTGGATGCCCTGCAGTGCTTGGGAACAGCCTCCACTAGCATGCTGTTGAGCACCCCACTGCTAAACCCTGAAAGAGGAGGCGCATTCGGTTCCTGGGGCTGCTTTAACACATTATCACAAACTTCCTGGCTTAAAACAACATCTCACAGTTCTGGGGGTCAGAAGTCCAAATTGGTTGGGGCGCCTGGGCGGCACAGTCGGTTGAGCTTCCGACTCTCAGTTTCAGCTCAGGTCGCGATCTCAAGGTCATGGGAATCGAGCTCCAAGTCAGGCTCCATGCTCAGCAGGGAGTCTGCTTGAGATTCTCTTTCCCTCTCCCTCCACCCCTCCTGTTCATGCGCGCCCACTCTCGCTCGCTCTCTCTAAAATAAATAAAAATCTTTAAAGAAAAAGAAGCCCAAATTGGTTTCACAGAGTAAAATTAAGGTCCTGGTCAGGCTGCATTCCTTCTGGAGGCTCTGGGGAAGGATCTGTCTTCAAAGCCAGCGATGGCCTGTTGAGTCTCACACTGGATGGCTCCAGTCCCTGCCTCCCACATCCCATCTCCTCTTTTCTCCTCCCCCTTCCCTCTTTCACTTACACGGACCTGTGTGGTTACATTGAGCTCACCTAGATAATCCATGATAATGGGATCATCTCAAGATTCTTCAGTTAATCACATCTGCAGAGTCTCTTCTTCCATGTAAGGTAACATATTCACAGATTTCAGGGATTGGAACATGGACATCTTTGGGGGCATCTGTTCCCCACAACGACTAGGTGGAGGGACCCATGTTTAGGTGTCTCTAGGTGCATTGACGGTCTCATCCACCAGCAGGTGACCTCACATGACACAGGCAACACAACGATCCTTGCTAAAGCGGTGGCCTGGTTAATATTCCGTTATCCAGGTGCATCCAGTGGCATGTTTGCTGTTGTCTATCCGGAGGTCACAAAATATGTACACATGCCCTTAGAGGGTGGCCTATACTGAGGAGCCACCTTTGATGGGGAGCACTCTTCATGCATTAACCTGTCAAAGTGTGAATTCCTTGTCCTCACATTGACCACACTATGGGGAGTGATCCAAAGACGAGGAGGAAAGGTCAGACCTTTACAAAGGCTTTGCACAAAATAAGAACTGGTTATGTGGATAATTGGGCATCGACTTCATCAGGACTCCTTCACAGGAAGACCTCACAAATGGCTTTACCATTTGCAGAACTCTTTCACATCTATTATCTCATTAGATCCACGCAGTGATTCTCAAGGAAGTTGAAGCAAGCATTCTTTTATTACCATTTTACAGATGAAAAAACTGTGACCAGCAGAGCTTTAGTAACTCACCCAAGGTCACCATAAAGTACAGAGCAGTAGCTCAGGTCCTGAGACTCCAGTCACAGGCTTTGTTCTCCTCATTACACTGACTCTCAAAGCTCTAAGAAGCTAATATGCAAAGCAGAGACAAATTTTAAGCCCGTCTTGTCTGAGTCTTAATTGGACCTGTCATTTCCAAGGAGGCAGCACGAAGCCACAGAAAGTCTTTAGAATTAGGGGTCAGGCAAAGCCCGGTTTCCATATCTCTAACCTTGAGATGATAAATTACAGTTTACTGCCGTGTTCCCCTAACTAGCCTGATCATTCGGAAACCCCTCATCATTGGAAGGTGTGGTATAAAAACACAGATTTCCCTATTTCCCCAGAGAGTCAGATTCAGAAGGTCTAAGGGTGGAACTCACATCTCCAGATTTGTAATAAGCGTGCCTGGTGGTTCTTATAAGCAGACAAGTTTGGAAATAATCGTTCCACAGGATTTCTATGTGAATTAAATAAGATGTTGTCTATGTCAATATCAAACACCTGGCACAGAGTAGCCCTTCGTAATCATTGGGTTTCCTCTCTTCTCCCCACCCTCATCAGGGAGTCTTTCCATTTCTTTACTTTTTGATTATTGGTGTCAAGAAGACAAGATCTCATGGGGCGCCTGGGTAGCTCAGTCGGTTAAGCATCCAACTCTTAATTTCGACTCAGGTCATGATCTCAGGGTTGTGAGATTGAACCCCATGCCCAGTGCAGAGCCTGCTTAAGATTCTCTCTCACCCTCTCCTTCTCCCTCTGCCCAGCCCCCCACCAAGAAAAAGAAAGAAAACAAGAAAACAAGATCCTGTTTCCAATGCCAACATTCTAGAATTTTCTTATAGGGAATCTGGCCTTAGGGGCTGGGGGAGGGGAGCTTTTGGGTGGTGATAGTAACTGATCATTTAAGGAAGAATCCACTAAGTTTATTGAATTCCCTTGAATAACTGTGCTTCACCATCCCCTTTCACCTCTATCCAGACAGCAGGAGTATCGAGTGCAATGCACTTATTTTACTTATCTGCTGATGTATAAAACCCACCTTCTGCCTTGAGCCCTGAGTACATTACACTTGTATAAACAATACACCCCACATAATCAGTCTTGTCACCAAACCATATCCCCTGAGATAAATCCGGCCTCCCTATCTGGCAAGGGAACTTTCATTTTGCCAATAGTTTCAACCTGTGCCTTGGTCCAACTCTTAGAATAAGCACCAGCATAAATCCACGTAGCCTCCCATCTTATCAGTTCAGCTGCCCAACCACATGTTTTCCAGAGACCCGATGGCGGGCCCTGCCTAGAAAATGAATGGTGGCCAGAGTTTCAAGAACCTTCTTCCCCAGATGGGATTCTGCAAAGCAGGTTGTTCATGCCTGGGAAACAGGGACTGTTCCTTGTTTCTGTCTGTCCCCAGGACCTAGTGCATTCATTGCCCAGCACTGAATGAAAACATGCTATGTTTGGTGTTTATAGACTATAGAGTTTGGAGGCTTATGGTCAGAATTTTTGCTTAGACAACAAAACAAAGCAATCCCACATTTCTCCCTTCATCCAAAAGAGCCACTATTTATTTTTCTCTCACCTTAAACCACTGGTTCTCAAACAAAGGGTGATTTTGCCTCCCTGGGAACATTTGGCAATGTCTGGAGACAATTTTGGTTGTCAGTCTGGGGGATGCTACTGGTATCTAGTGCATAGTTGCCAGGGATGCTGAGAAACATCCTACCGTGCACAAGACAGCCCCCACAACAAAGAATTATTGAGCCCAAACATCAGTAGTGCTGGGGGTGAGAAATCTACTTTATACCTATAAATGACATGCTCGGCTAAAACTGGTTCTCCTCTAATTTTGCCAGCTGGCCAATAATAGCACCATTAGCAGCAGAAATCAGTGTTTGCTCATCAAAGCAAAGAGAGAAGGAAACACATTTACTGGGCACTGCTATGGGCCCTAGTATTGCGCTAAGGCTGCCCCACAGAGTATCTTAATCAACTTGTACACGGGCGCCTGGGTGGCTCAGTTGGTTAGGCAACTGCCTTCGGCTCAGGTCATGATCCTGGAGTCCCGGGATCGAGTCCCGCATCAGGCTCCTTGCTTGACAGGGAACCTGCTTCTCCCTCTGGCCCTCCCCCCTCTCATGTGCTCTCTCTCTCTCTCTCTCTCTCATTCTCACTCTCTCAGAATGGATAGATAAATCTTTAAAAAAAATCAACTTGTACAAAAATCCTTCACCATAGTCATTTTACAGGTCAGGAAACTAAGGTTAGGGAAATTGAAATAACTTGCCTGGGAACACCAGCTAGGAAGAGACAAAGCAGAAATCATATCCAGCTCCTCCTGACTCCAAACCCAACAATCTGGCCACCATGCAGATGAAGGCTGAAAGAGTGGTAGTGGGTAAATGGTCACAAAAAGAAGGACTCTATCCCCTACACATAGATTCTCTTGGAATTTGTACACTAGCCTGGCATTCTGGCCATTCTGGAATCAGAGGAGGAAATGGAAGATTTCCGGTCTAATGGCTAAGCTTTGGCATCAATACCCCCTCTAGCCTGGTCTCCATTCATCAGTGTCCAGGCAGGTTGCATTCCCTTTATTCCGTCTTTTCATTCCTCAACCCATTGCTATTCCACACCACAGAAGAGTTCCCAACCTAACTCTGTTAATGGGGCGCTTTCAGCATTTAGGAGAAACCAATTCGATGTTGCCAAGAATGACTGTCCTCTACATCACATTGAAAATCTGTTTAGCTTCCCCGGCCCTGTATAGTAAATGTCAGTAAACTTTCCCCAATTATTTTTTTTAAAGATTTTTATTTGACAGAGAGAGACACAGTGAGAGAGGGAACACAAGCAGGGCGAGTGGGAGAGGGAGAAGCAGGCCTCCCGCAGAGCAGGGAGCCCGATGCTGGGCTCGATCCCAGGACTCTGGGATCATGACCTGAGCTGAAGGCAGCCACTTAATGACTGAGCCACCCAGGCACCCCAAATGTTCCCCAATTATTGTGACAACCCAAAACACCTTGACATATTTCCAAATGCTCCCTGGGGGACAGTGTCCCTCCCCAACTTTCAGAACCACTGGGTCCAAATACTCACATTTAATTAATATTAATTAATATACAATATTAATAATAAAATAAAATAATGATAAAATAAATAATCACACACACACACACACAAGTTCACCAGATGCTTGCCTGGTTGGTTCCATCTTCCCGGAGTTGGGAGCGGGTCTTTTTGTATCAGGCCATTTTTCTTTCCCATTCCAGAGGAAGCTTTAAGGATGCTTCCACATTGGCAGCCCCAACAGTGGCCCGGTTTGTTTGTGGTTTCAACACTGAGATCTGCTGTCGCGCCCCCTGTGTTTCCCACTTCCACGACTTTGTACCTCGTGGATTTCTTTCTTCCCCAAAGGCTACCATTCAGATTCTACCCACAGTCAAGACACTCAGATGCCCTTCCTCCTTGAATTTTCCTCCGATTAATCCAGCAGGAAGTAGTCTCTCCCTCTCTCTCGAAATCCCTTATTATTTTATGCCAGGGGTAGACAAACTTCACATAAAAGGCCAGAGAGTGAGTATTTTAGGTTCCGTGGGCCATATGGTTTCAGTTGCAAATCCTCAACTCTGTCTTTGCAGTGAGAAAGCAGTCATAGACAATAGGTAAAGGAATGGGGTCATCTGTGTTCCAATGAAACATTATTTATGGACACTAAAATTTGAATTTTTTTATATTTTTATTGTTATGTTAATTAAAATTTGAATTTTATAGAATTTTCGGATGTCACGAAAGAGCATGCTTCCTTTATTTTCCAGATAAAAGCGTATAACCTTCCTTAGTTCGTGGGCCATGCAAAAACAGGGAGCAAGCCCAATGGGGCCCACAGGCCAGAGTCTGCCAAACCCCACTTTATATCATCACTCCATTATCATATTCTAGCTCCTTGCTGTGTCGAGTGGGCGTCCTCAGACCAGAAGCGTGCTTTCACCTCAGTACTTTGAGAAATGTAGAATCTCGGGCCCTGCCCCAGACCTGGTGAATCAGACCTGCATCTTCGCAAGCTCAAGTGATCCTCATGCACAGTACAATCTGACACACCCCTCTTGTTTGCTTAATACTTGTTTGTGTCCTCGTCTCCCTTTCAACCCTCAAGAGTCAGTAAGGTCTTCTGGGGGGGAGAATGACTAGGTCACGTCTATCTTTGATTCCTTACAGTACACCAAAAGAATGAGTGCCATTGTTTTTGAAGGTGAATGAGTTTGCATGTGAATTAATGGGTTGGGAAGGCTTTGTTTGCCTTGCAGCACATAGCTCTTAGCCTGCAGGCTGTCATGTCCTTCTTTCCTTCACTCCTTGATTATTAGACTCTTGCAAAAGCTCAGCTTCCTATTTTCCAGCTAATCCGTTAGGGAAGGAGAGGACCTACGGCACCTAAGACTTTGCTTTGCTAATTAAGATAAAGAGAGAGACAGGAACTTGGAGGAGACTTCAGATCATCCCAAATTGTTTAATGGAGAAGAACTGCCAATTTTATGCCCCTGAATCTGTCCCTCAGGAGGGCTTGCCTACATGTATTTCCTTCACATTTTTCTCCTGACTAGACTAAACCTTGCCCATGGCCCTGTCTTAGAAGCTTACCTGTCTTGGAAACAGCTGAGTTGTTAACAGCTTTCACAGTTCCTGATTCTTACCTGAAATCCTTGCACCAGCAAGGCCAAATTTATGGCCACGTACACTTGCCAGAGAGCCATACATCCCTCACTGGAGTTCCCCACATAGACTGATGGATTTTTAATCATAGCAAGGAGCAACAGAAATAAAAGATCTGTTTCAGTGGTTGTGCTTTTAGGAATACTGAAACCGATCATTCAAGGTCAACCTTTCATTTTTTTATCATCTAAACATATTTTTTTTTAATTTCAGTAACATTAAATTAACCATTTTAAAGTGGACAATTCTGTGGCTCTTAGTACAATGACAAAATTGTGCAGCCACCACCTTCATCTAGTTCCAAAATATTTTTGTCACCCCCCCCATAAAACCCCCTACCTACTAAATAGTCACTCCGCATGCTTCCTTCCACCCCCAGCCCCTGGCTACCACCAGTCTGCTTTCTATCTAAAAATAGGATTTACCTATTCCAGGATAGTGTACATAAATGGAATTGTACAATATATAACCCTTGGTGTCTGGCTTCTTTCACTCAGCATAATGTTTTAGAGGTTCATCCCTGTTGTAGCATGTATGGGTGTTTTATTCCTTTTTATGACTGACCAATACTCCATTGGATGGGTAGACCATAATTTTTTCTTTAAATTTTTTATTGTTATGTTAATCACCATACATTACATCATTAGTTTTTGATGTAGTGTTCCATGATTCATTGTTTATGCATAACACCCAGTGCTCCACGCAGAATGTGCCCTCTTTAATACCCATCACCAGGCTAACCCATCCCCCCACCCC
>NW_027397114.1:3959749-3960163 GCF_003265705.2 Callorhinus ursinus
CCGATTTCCCCCCCTTCATTCTTCCCCTCCTGCTATCTTCTTCTTTTTTTTTTTCTTAACATATGTTGCATTATTTGTTTCAGAGGTACAGATCTGCGATTCAACAGTCTTGCACAATTCACAGTGCTCACCATAGCACATACCCTCCCCAATGTCTATCACCCAGCCACCCCATCCCTCCCACCCCCCACCACTCCAGCAACCCTCAGTTTGTTTCCTGAGATTAAGAATTCCTCATATCAGTGAGGTCATATGATACATGTCTTTCTCTGATTGACTTATTTCACTCAGCATAACACCCTCCAGTTCCATCCACGTCGTTGCAAATGGCAAGATCTCATTCCTTTTGATGGCTGCATAGTATTCCTGTGTGTGTGTGTGTGTGTGTGTGTGTGTGTGTGTGTGTGTGTGTGT
>NW_027397114.1:3960173-3993689 GCF_003265705.2 Callorhinus ursinus
TGTGTGTGTGTGTGTGTGTGTGTGTGTGTGTGTGTGTGTGTGTGTGTATACCACATCTTCTTTATCCATTCATCTGTCGATGGACATCTTGGCTCCTTCCACAGTTTGCCTATTGTGGACATTGCTGCTATAAACATTGGGGTGCACGTACCCCTTGACATCCCTACATTTGTATCTTTGGGGTAAATACCCAGTAGTGCAATCACTAGATCGTATGGTAGCTCTATTTTCAACTTTTTGAGGAACCTCCATAGTGTTTTCCAGAGTGGCTGCACCAGCTTTCATTCCCACCAACAGTGTAGGAGGGTTCCCCTTTCTCCACATCCCCGCCAACATCTGTCGTTTCCTGACTTGTTAATTTTAGCCATTCTGACTGGTGTGAGGTGGTATCTCATTGAGGTTTTGATTTGGATTTCCCTGATGCCGAGCGATGTTGAGCACTTTTTCATGTGTCCGTTGGCCATTTGGATGTCTTCTGTGAAAAATGTCTGTTCATGTCGTCTGCCCATTTCTTGATTGGATTATTTGTTCTTTGGCTGTTGAGTTTGATAAGTTCTTTATAGATTTTGGATACTAGCCCTTTATCTGATATGTCATTTGCAAATATCTTCTCCCAGTCTGTCGGTTGTCTTTTGGTTTTGTGGACTGTTTCTTTTGCTGTGCAAAAGCTTTTTATCTTGATGAAATCCCAGTAGTTCATTTTTGCCCTTGCTTCCCTTGCCTTTGGCGATGTTTCTAGGAAGAAATTGCTGCGGCTGAGGTTGAAGAGGTTGCTGCCCGTGTTCTCCTTTAGGATTTGGATGGACTCCTGTCTCACGTTTAGGTCTTTCAACCATTTGGAGTCTATTTTTGTGTGTGGTGTAAGGAAATGGTCCAGTTTCATTCTTCTGCATGTGGCTGTCCAATTTTCCCAACACCATTTGTTGAAGAGACTTTTTGCCATTGGACATTCTTTCCTGCTTTGTCAAAGATGAGTTGACCATAGAGTTGAGGGTCCATTTCTGGGCTCTTGATTCTGTTCCATTGATCTATGTGTCTGTTTTTGTGCCAGTACCATACTGTCTTGATGATGACAGCTTTGTAATAGAGCTGGAAGTCCGGAATTGTGATGCCGCCAGCTTTGCTTTTCTTTTTCAACATTCCTCTGGCTATTCGGGGTCTCTTCTGGTTCCATACAAATTTTAGGATTATTTTTTCCATTTCTTTGAAAAAACTGGATGGTATTTTGATGGGGATTGCATTGAATGTGCAGACTGTTCTAGGTAGCATTGACATCTTCACAATGTTGGTTCTCCCAATCCATGAGCATGGAATGTTTTTCCATTTCTTTGTGTCTTCTTCAATGTCTTTCATGAGTATTTTATAGTTTTCTGAGTACAGATCCTTTGCCTCTTTGGTTAAATTTATTCCTAGGTATCTTATCGTTTTGGGTGCCATTGTAAATGGGATCGACTCCTTGATTTGTCTCTCTTCTGTCTTGTTGTTAGTGTATAGGAATGCCACTGATTTCTGTGCATTGATTTTATATCCTGCCGCTTTACTGAATTCCTGTATGAGTTCTAGCAGTTTTGGGGTGGAGTCATTTGGGTTTTCCACATACAGTATCATATCATCGGCAAAGAGTGAGAGTTTGACTTCCTCTTTGCCGATTTGGATGCCTTTGATTTCTTTTTGTTGTCTGATTGCAGTGGCTAGGACTTCTAATACTATGTTGAATAGCAGTGGTGATAGTGGACATCCCTGCCGCGTTCCTGACCTTAGGGGGAAAGCTCTCAGTTTTTCCCCATTGAGAATGATATTCGCTGTAGGTTTTTCATATATGGCTTTTATGATATTGAGGTATGTACCCTCTATCCCTATACGCTGAAGAGTTTTGATCAAGAAAGGATGCTGTACTTTGTCAAATGCTTTTTCTGCATCTATTGAGAGGATCATATGATTCTTGTTCTTTCTTTTGTTAATGTATCATATCACGTTAATTGATTTGCAGATGTTGAACCAACCTTGCAGCCCAGGGATAAATCCCACTTGGTCATGGTGAATAATCCTTTTAATGTACTGTTGGATCCTATTGGCTAGTATCTTGGTGAGAATTTTTGCATCCATGTTCATCAAGGATATTGGTCTGTAATTCTCCTTATTGATGGGGTCTTTGGTTTGGGGATCAAAGTAATGGTGGCCTCATAAAACGAGTTTGGAAGTTTTCCTTCCATTTCTATTTTTTGGAACAGTTTCAGAAGAACGGGTATTAATTCTTCTTTAAATGTCTGATAGAATTCCCCTGGGAATCCATCTGGCCCTGGGCTTTTGTTTGTTGGGAGATTTTTGATGACTGCTTCAATTTCTTTAGTGGTTATAGGTCTGTTCAGGTTTTCTATTTCTTCCTGGTTCAGTTTTGGTAGTGATACATCTCTAGGAATGCATCCATTTCTTCCAGGTTATCTAATTTGCTGGCATATAGTTGCTCATAATATGTTCTTATAATTGTTTGTATTTCTTTGGTGTTAGGGGTAGACCATAATTTGTTTATCCATTCATCCACTGATGGACATGTGTATTGTTTTCCCCCTTTTGTCTGTTGTGAATAGTGTGGCTATAAATATGCATGCACAGGTTTTTGTTCGAGTACCTATTTTCATTTCTTTTGGATATATATACCTAGGAGTGGAATTGCTGAGTTATATGGTAATTGTAGGTTTAACTTTTTGAGGAACAACCAAACTGTTTTTCTGTATTTTTAAATTGAGCGCTTACCCTGTACCAAACACTGAGCTCAAGAGCTCACAAGAGAGTGCACTTGAACAAAAAACATCTAGAGACAGGAGGAGACCAGAAGGTTTCAGTACTTCCAAAAGCTTTTGTGGAACCATGACAAGTACCTCTCTCTCTTGCTCTCTCTACCCTACCTTAACTGCCTGCCTCTTTCCATGTATTTCTTTTTTTATTATTAAAAGGAGAGAGGGATGGAGGAAGGACAGAAGCACTATGGAGAGTTCCCACACATATCATCAGCAAGGATCAGTAACAATAATAACCACTATTTATTGGACATATATTCCATGTAGTAGAGATTATTAACCCATTCTAAAGGCAAGACATTGACTTCTTCAAGAATTAAAAAACAGGTTCAAGTTCAAGGGGCAGGTTTGAATCCTGGTCTGTCTGACAACAAAATGCAGGGTCTCAATCCTCTACTACACTGCTACTTCTTGACCAGCAGAGATGTGAAGGGCTCAACCCAAGCACCAAATATCACAGGTTAACGCTGCCATTGGCTGTCAGGAAGCCACAGAGGGCTAACCAGGGGGCATTTGACTCCTCTGTAGACCAGTCATCACAACTGCAGGTTGGTATGAGCACTAAGGAGGAGCACAGTCTCTGGAATTACTGGGAAGATCCTGGATTATTTCGGCAGAGACCAACTGACAGTCACTGGTGTAACGTGGGGCCAAGGTGGCTCTCCATGCAGGACAGCCCACAATAATCTAGCATTATTATTGTAAATGTAAATGAAGTGGGGTACACACAGAGTGTTGCAAATGATTGATTTTATATAAGTTAAAGCAGACTCAAAAGTGTCCCTAATGCCGTATCTCCCTCACTCACTTTGCTGCAGGGAGGTTTTCCAGCATAAAAGGAAAGAGGGTGGCTGGGAGGCTGGACCTAGGTCTGTCTCAGAACTTCTCAAACCTGAGAAATCAGAATCACCCGGACAGCTTCTTCAACACAGATCCTGAGCTCCACCTCCCCCACCACCACCATGCTGATGTTGCAGTAGGTCTGGGTGGGGCCCCACGTTCTGCTTTTCAAACAAGCTCCTAGGTGATGCCGATGCTGGGTGCAGCCACTCGTGGCAGATGGTTAACGTGGAAGAGAGCAAGGGACGCCTGGGTGGCTCAGTCAGTTCAGTGTCTCCCTTTGGTTCAGGTCATGATCCCAGGGTCCTGGGATCAAGTCCCATGTCAGACTCCTTGCTCAGCGGGGAGCCTGCTTCTTCCTCTACCTACCGCTCCCCCTGCTTATGCATGCTCCCTCTCTCTCACACACACACACACAAATAAATAAATAAAATCTTTTAAGAAATAAATAAAAATTTAAAAAATTTAAAAAAAAGGTGGGAGAGAGCAAGAGCAAACAAGAGAGTGAGAGTGGATCTGTGACAGATCCATAGACTGCATGGACTCCTCCAGCCCCGCTGGTCTCCTGTCTCTCAACCTTTATTGTCCAAGTGCACTGTCTTATGAACTCTCACTCAATGCCTGGCACAGGTAAGTGCTGTTTAAAAATGTAGAGCTACCCTATGACCCAGCAATTGCACTACTGGGTATTTACCCCAAAGACACAGATGTAGTGAAAAGAAGGGCCATATGCACCCCAACGTTCACAGCAGCAATGTCCGCAATAGCCAAACTGTGGAAAGAGCCGAGATGCCCTTCAACAGATGAATGGATAAAGAAGATGTGGTCCACATATACAATGAAATATTACTCAGCCATCAGAAAGGATGAATACCCAACTTTTACATCAACATGGATGGGACTGGAGGAGATGATGCTAAGTGAAATAAGTCAAGCAGAGAAAGTCAGTTATCATATGGTTTCACTTATTTGTGGAACATAAAGAAGAGCATGGAGGACATTAGGAGAAGGAAGGGAAAAATGAAGGGGGGGAAATCAGAGGGGGAGATGAACCATGAGAGACTATGGACTCCAAGAAACAAACTGAGGGGAGGGGGTGGGGGGATGGGTTAACCCGGTGATGGGTATTAAGGAGGGCACGTACTGCATGGAGCACTGGGTGTTATTCGAAAACAATGAATCGTGGATCACTACATCAAAAACTAATGATGTACTGTATGGGATTAACATAACATAATAAAATTAAATTAAATTTTTTTTAAAATGTAAGAAAACAGTTTGGCAGGCCCTCAAGGGGTTAAACATATAATTGCCATATGACCCAGCAATTCCACTCCTGGATATATATCCAGAACTGGAAATGGATATTCAAACAAACTATAGGATGCATGTTCATAAATTCCACCTTAAGTAGCACTGGTCAAACTTATTTATGCTAAAACCCCCAATAAGCAGCCATCATTCCTCACTTACCATTACTACCTAGGGGACCTGCAAATGATCATGATGTTTCTGTCCCGACAAGATATCTGTGGGTCTTTCTCCAAAAGCAGAGCATTCCCATGGGAGTGTATATGTATCACAGGTGAATATCATGTATGTGTCCAGGGAGGAGAAAACTTTAGAACGCTGGTCCAGAGGCATTGGAGATTTTACAGAGTCCCGGATCCCATTCACATTGCTCAGGCCTCACCGGAATAATGCCAGTTATGGCAATTACGTGAATCATACTCCTGCAAACCCTGTGGCAGGTCAGGGGGATGGGCTTACAACACGGGTGTCAGCCAAGTATTCCTTCCCAGCATCCGCCTCCATAGCAGGGTCCTCGGCAAAGCTACACTTCCTCTCCTTGCCTAGTCAGAGCTCATCACTTACAAAGGAGCACGCAGCCTCCTTGAGATGGTTCTGTTTATTTAAGGCAACTGGGGGGCAAGAGGCTGTGTGCCGAAGACGAAATGGGAGCCGTTTTAATTCCGTGTTAATGACTGCAGAGCAATTTTCTTACAGGAAATAACTAGTTACCTTAATCATTTTAAGTAGTTATTAGCAGCCTAAAACGGATGGTTATGCTTATCAGAATACACACACAAAGGGAATGAAGACATGAATAACGAGACCTTAAACAGATTTCTGGCATCTTCCTTCTGGGTGGTATTAAATGGTATTAATCTTTTTAACTGACTTCAATCCTGAGACCACAGCCGCGTGATAAAATGTTAAGTGAACGGCTGGAAATAGAGGTGGTCCCACCAGATTTATTGTGCCAATTTACCAACAGCAGAAGTGTGCACCACTGCTGTGAGGAAGGCCATAGAAAAGGAAGAATGACAGGTAGATGTATGGATTAATTAATAAAATGCAGATAATAGCATCTTTCTCAATATTAATACTTCTTCAGGGGCTGCTCTATATATGTTTCTGGGAAAGAAAAAAGCTATAATATATGGTTTGTTTTTTCATTGCACCCCACCCCCCAAGATAACGATCAGAGTTTGGAAAATGAATAAAACTCAGGCAACTTAACCAGACTCCAGCCATGCAATAAAAAAGAAAAAGTAACGGCAAAAAGAAGGATAAAGTGCTTGTTCATGGGTTTTACAGTTTTAAGACATGTCAGGTAATTCTTTTTCCTAAGTAAGAGGATGATTTTTCTTCCCTGTGGTGGTTGTACTTGGTGAGAGGAATCGGCTTGATCAATTTGGGGGAAATCGTCCATATCAACAAAGTGTATTTAGTGCCTATGATATGACGGGGATTGTGCTCGATCCTGGGCAGTCGCTTTCTAGAAAACCTGGGGGATGTTCCTATGAACAATCATTGAACTATATCTAGTAAAGGCTTACTAGGGGTATGTCACAGGTAGGAACGTGGCTCAGAGGTACATGAGCACATTTCTACCTGGAAGGCAAAGCCTCAGCAGGGTTTTTTTGTTTGTTTGTTTTTTGTTTTTTTTTTATTTTTTTATTGTTATGTTAATCACCATATATTACATCATTAGTTTTTGATGCAGTGTTCCATGATTCATTGTTTGTTCATAACACCCAGTGCACCATGCAAAACGTGCCCTCCTCAATACCCATCACCAGGCTAACCCATCCCCCCACCCCCCTACCCTCTAGAACCCTCAGTTTGTTTTTCAGAGTCCATCATCTCTCATGGTTCGTCTCCCCCTCTGACATACTCCCCTTTTCTTCCTCTCCTGTTATCTTCTTCTTTTCCTTTTTACTTAAAATATGTTGCGTTATTTGTTTCAGAAGTACAGATCTGTGATTCAACAGTCTTGCACAATTCACAGCGCTCACCGTAGCACATACCCTCCCCAATGTCTATCACCCAGCCATCCCATCCCTCCCACCCCCAACCACTCCAGTAACACTCAGTTTGTTTCCTGAGATTAAGAATTCCTCATATCAGTGAGGTCATGTGATACATGTCTTTCTCTGATTGACTTATTTCACTCAGCATAACACCCTCCAGTTCCATCCACGTCGTTGCAAATGGCAAGATCTCATTCCTTTTGATGGCTGCATAATATCAGCAGGGTTTTGAAGGATGAATAAGAGTCTGCCAGATGAACACAGGGGTGAAGGACATTTCAGGTAGAGGGAAAGGCATAGTCAGAGATACAGATGTGCATATAGTTGGGTCTGTCCATGAAGCTGCAGTGGCTTGGGGTGACCAGCATGTGTGGTTTGACGGGAAGGTGAAACATGGAGGTCGTGAAGCGCCTCCCTGGCCAATGAAAGGGGCTTGGATGTTTCTCTCAGGAAAGTGAGGTACCACAGAAGAGTTCCCTAAGCAGGGGGGTGAAGTGTCTGCACTTAGAACCATCACAGTGACCCTGTGCAGAGACTGGATTAGAAGCAGCAAGGCCACTCAGGAGGTTGTGGAACATTCCAGGTAAGATTAGGTGAGATCCTGAACTGTAGTCATGGCCCTGGGAGTGGAGGTGAGGACAGTTGCCAGAACTATTCAGAAAGATCTCTGAAATCCACAGGGTGCAGTGACAAATGGGCTCCCCGGAGTAAGGAAGACAGTAGAGTCCTCCGAGGTGCCCAGGTTCATAAAATGCAGTGCTGGGGAGTTGGTGGTATTGGTAGAGCGGACGCAGGAGGGGCAGATCCAGAAGGAGGTTCCGTGGCAGGACCCCAAGTGTGGCTGAGATCTGGAGTATGAAATTCCCTGCAAATGCTTGATGTCTCCCATGCTGAGATGCCATGATTCGCCACCACCCGTGAGGTGAGCTCTATGGGACTGCCTTGAGTTAGCCTTGGATCTCGGCCATCTGGTCTTGGGGGGTCCTGCTTTCCAAACGCCAAAGAAGGGAAATGAACAAAAGAGGCTCCAGGACACGGCCTGGGAAGCCGTTTTTGCTTATCCCTGCCCTACCCAGCTCTATATCCAAGGTCCCAGAAAGCCGAGAATGGCCCTTTCTGGCACCCATGCAATTCGACAGGCCTTACGGCCAGCCACAGGCCTGTTCACCTCCGAACGACCAGCAAGAGAGGTGCGTGTTTTGTGTCAGCCCAAGATAGAGTGAAAAGTCTCCATCTCCGGCGGCCTAAGGGCAGGTCTCCTCTCCTGCAAAGCTCGCAGGAGCTCCCCACCGGAAAGCGGCCAGCCCTTGTGGAGCTTATTCTAGCTATTGAGGGAGGAGATTGGCCGGGCAAGGGGCTGGCCGGTGGAATTCATTTCTGTTCAATTAAGCTTCCCTGGGCAGAGCTGGGCAAGTCGCCCTGACAGAAATGAGCTGTTTCTGAATTGCCTCAGCCGTTCCTGAGGTCCTAGAGAGGACTCTGGGAAGAATATAGGATATCTGGGGTCCACTTTTGTTTTAACCTTCTGGGTAAGAGCCAGGCTCTAGAATTATGCTCTGGGGTTCAAATTCTAGCTCTGCAACTTAGTAGCAAAATGAGATACCGGGCAAGCTGCTTGACTTCTTGAAGCCTGGGTTTCCCCCTCTATAAAATAGGGATGATGAGAATGTTATTACCCGAACTCATAGGATTTATCAGGAGGATCAAATAAGATAATGCTCGTCAAACACCAAGCGCAATGCCTGGTGTATTGTAGGAAACCAGTAAATGTTAGCTATATGACTACTAACTTAGGGGCAGTGAGAGCAAATGACCTCCAGCTCAGGTGTTAGTGACTCATATGCAAAACAATGACTTAAACAATGGACTGCTAATGAGTCTTAAGGCTCTCCATGCTGTGACCCCAAGGACACCAGCAATGAGCCACTTTGGGGTGGTGGTAGCCCTGGCAGTGGGGTGTGTAGATGTTTGTGTGTGTGAGTATATGTATGGGGGGAAGAGTCAGGAAGGAAAGTGAGCTGGAAGGATAAATTAGAATTCGTGAGTGCCTGTTGCTAGCCCGGCATGTGCTGTTTTACGTGCATTAACTTATATAATCCTTAAAATGATTAGAAAAATAAGTCGTATTAGTCCCATCTTAAAGAGGAAGAAATTCAAGTTCAGAGAGGTTAACTCACTGGCCCTAAGTCACAGAGTTAGTGCCAGGGCTAGGGTCAGATTTTCAACTCTTTCCACTCCTTAGAGGCTGAGGAGTAATCACTACAAGGACACAAAAAGTTATCATTTAAAGCAGAGGAAAATCCACATTGTAGTATGATGAGAATTCAAAAGAACAAAGAGAGCAAATCCAGAGAGCCAGCAGGGAGGAGATGGCAATTAGGAGGGGCTTTCAGTTTGCAGAAATGACAGCTAAAAAAAAAAAAAAATGGCCATTCCAGGTGGGGACAGACAGCGTGATGCCAGGCCAAATGTTGTGAAACTATGAGGCACGTGCACGAAGAGGAAGGAACCCCTTACACGAAAAGCTGTATGTTGTAGATACGTGGGCCAGAAAAGGCCAGAAACGGCGGGATCTGGCAGTGGAGGACCCTGACGGCTCACCAAGGGCAGGGAGGTCTGGAGGTGGGAAGGAGGAAGCAGCATTAGCACTTGGGAAAAGCCTAGAGGCTGGAGGCCGAACTTACAGGGGAAGGGTTAGCGGTATGTCTGGGATGGCTCCTACCTCCTCCTTGAGGCTGACTCATGCACCAAGCCCGCTCCCTCCAACCTCAGAGGACAGGATGCCCAGCTACTGGAGCTAAGGAAGGAGCATGGGGGAGAATGGACCCCTGTGCCTTGGTCTCTGCAGCTGGCAAGTGGGGAAACCCTCCAGTGCATGAGGCCTTCACCCCGTGGGGATTCATCTCTTTAGCCAGTCCCTCCGTTGGCTTGACCCCCCAAGTCCCAAAGCTTTGCATCCACTTGGGGGCTGTGTTGTCTTTGGCGTCAGGCTCCAGCCCTTGTTCCATCCCTGAATAACTGCATGCCCTGCATTACTTAACATTCTCTGTGCCTTATCTGTGAATTGGAGGTAATGGTGAGGTCCTTGTGCATGAGGGAGAATGCACGTGAACTGTCTGGCACGGTCCCAGTTCCCACTAAGGGCTCAATAATACTCACTTGTGTTGTCGTTGCTGCTGTGAGTCTTTGAAGCCTAGAAACCTGGGGGCAGTGTGGGCACCGCAGGCAGAGCCAGAGAAAGGCAGGGCTGGAATGGAGCTCTGAAATCACTCAACCCCTCACCAGGGCCCAGCAAAGGAAGGAAACTTCCCTAGGTTCACTCGAGCGTTGGTGTCCCAGAGGTCCGGCCAGGGAGGCCTGAAGCAGAAAGAGCAACCGTGCTAACCCCCAGGAAGCAGAGGCTGCTTCTGTGGACCGCCCCCAGGCCAGGTTTGACTCATGACTCCACCTTTTACCACCTGGGGGAACCTCAAGCAAGTCGTTCCTGCCCTCCCCCCGGGCCTCAGTTTCCACATCTGTTAAGTGGGAACAGCAGTTCCTGCCACGACATCTGTTACAGGAATTGAACGAGATGGAGTCTACAGCGTATTCCAGACCCTGCTGGCCTATGGAAACCTCTCCGTACACAGCAGCTCCTTTAATTTTTTTTTAATTGATAATCGGGCAAGGTGGGGTTGAGTGGAGAGAATTAGGGAGGCCACACGAGATGAAAGAAGCAGCTTGAACAAAAGTTTAGGATGGGATAATGAATCATGGAACACTACATCAAAAACTAATGATGTAATGTATGGTGATTAACATAACATAACATAAAAAAAAAAATGTCTAGGGATGGGACATAGACTATGTTTGGAAAATAAGAGACCAGGATTCTAGTCTAGGATCTACCGCTTCCCAGCTGAGTGGCTTTGGGTCCTCAGTCTCCCATCTGAACGTAGGCTTCAAAGCTTCCTGGGCTAATTCACAGCAGGCTATTATATGAGTCCAGTGAGGAAATGTACGTGAAGATCCAATGTAAATTATGAAGCTCTACATGAACTGGGAACTGCTTGAGGCCAAGATTTGGTTTCCGTCTTGGAATCCCCACCCAGCACAATTCCTGGCACAGAGTGGATGCTACCTCTCCGGGGATGTGAACTGCACTGACCCCACTCCCCCTTGGGAATGTCCCAGACTCTATTTGCACAAGGGACTCAAGCCTTCCTCTCTGACTGACCTGGTTCTGCTGGAAACGACCTTTGCTCTGGTAAATGATGGAGGTCCCACATGGAGCCTTGATTTGGGGCCAAACCCTTTGTGGAATGGTTGAGCCTGGCTTACAGGATGGGAGGGAGAGGATGAAACGTGCTCTGCCCCCAAAGATATTAGGCCCAGTGGTCTGCAAGTAGAGCCAACGTGCTCTCACGGACACACAGGTACTCTCAGAATGGACATCAGAAGTCTTAATATAGACTGCACACATGCCTCTTCCCAAATGCTGTCAGCAAAATGCGGTCTCTGTTCCCCTCCAAGAGTTTATTTTGAGAGCCTAGGACAAGGGCACCATCTGGACTCCCCGGCCATAGGAGCGAGGGTAATTCAGCTTCCCTTCCTCTGTCTCCTTTTCCCCACGGTCAGCCCCAACCCACCCCTCAGCAACAGAATCAAAGGATCCTTCTATAAAACAAGATCCACCAGGAGAGGAAGGAACTAGCTGCATCCTGCAAAGAATTGGTGTGAATGACGATCAGACCACACAGGGGCACAGCAGGAAGGGTATGGCAACCCAAAGTCATTTTTGCTTCACCCCTGAGACCCTGCAACCTTCATAAAGATGTATAGCTTAGACATGTAGCATGGGAACCCCATCATTACCTCCAGCTTACAGATAAGGAAGCTGAATTTCCCAGCCATGACCCTCAGTCTGAGCAGTACCCCCAATCCAAAACCCCCCTCCACATTCCAAGGTGTTTGTACTGGAGGGGTTGTTTGAAAATGTGTGGGAGGCATTTAGGATTGTCACCATGATTGGGAGGGTACTACAGGCAATCAGTGGGAGGGGTACAAAGGTTCTAAAGACCTTGGAATGCATAAGATAGTCACCCACAATGAAGACTGGTCCAGAGCCCACTGTGCACAGCTGTCTGACTATAAACATTGCCTGGGTAGAAGAGGAAGGGCTGGATTCTAGGACTCTGTCAGCCTGGCCAGGGAGCCCATCAGCATCCATAATTCCTTCCTTCTTCTTCAATGTGGCATGTCTTTGTGGCTCCCTCCCCCCTGTGTGGCATGCGAGAACCCTCACAACAGATCCCATTATCCTCTGGCATTTGGCTTCTTGTAAATTGCAACAATAGCCTGGAACCAACATGGCCATCCCTGCGTCGGTCAAATTAGTTCCTGAATTATTGCTTTTGTACTATTTCTTATAAGTAGTATTAGGGCTTTCTTGGTTGCTGAGTGTTTTCTTTTTGGGAGGGTTGCTATTTGTTTTACAGTGATTGGCCGACCTTATCTTATTTCTTGGAATAAGCTAATACTTTTCTGTGTTTGCCAGAAGATGTTTTATACTCATTACTCATCTTTTATAATCTTCCTGAATACTTTTCCTGATTTTTCAGAAGCTTGCCTGAGGGTTTCCTATTCCCTATAATTAATACGTTGTTCTTCTAATTCTTTTTTTTTTAAGAAAAAAAAATCACGAGATAATGTTCCATGCCTTTTAAGATTAAAAAATTTAAGCAGATTTCAATTATTTTTAACTTGTCAAGCACCGTGATGTGAGATATGTTATTGAATTGGGGTGATCTGATTCCAGGGTTTGGAATGCCTGGCTCGCTGAGAACCTGGAAGGGTCCAACACCATAGTGAGGAAATGTGCTATAATGAAGAGTCTCCTATACTTACAGACTTCTCTCCATAATCTTTGGTTCAGTGATCTGTGCGAAAAGCAAATCTGATATTATCACCATTCCCCATCCCTTCATACACTTCCTTTCTTTGGTCTTAAAACTTCAGATGACTTGCCCTTTTTCCTAGGATAAAGGCAGAACTCTTACCAGGATCTCCAAGGCTGGGTATGGGTGTGGTCCCTCCCTTTTTCTCCTAGCTAACCTTTTCTTCTGGGCTCCAGCCGTTTCTTCTTACACATGCCTCCCTGGTGCCACAGGGCCTTTGTACATGTGCCTCCTTCTGCCTCTGAGACCTTCTCTCTTTTTATCACCTCATGTCCTACACAGTGCCTGGTGCCCGGGAAGCACAGGTGTTTACCGAAAGAATAAATGAATGAAAACACGGGTGTCAGTTCTCGGGTTTGGGGTATTTTGTTTTGTTTGGGTGTGATTTGGTTTGGCCTAAACACTATCAAACCAGAGGTCACAGACTGGCAGCCAGGAGACCCAGAGACTGTTCCTGACTTGCACACGGGTATTCTTTGACCTTAGACCCCCTTCTGTTGTCAACCTGCCTGGCCACCTCTAGTCATTCCATGTGCGACCACAGGCTGACACATGCTGTATACTGCAACTTTCACTTAAACATTTCACAGAAGCTTTCATTTAAACATTTCAAATAAATATTTGGTTTCAGTTTTATGTGACTTAATTGACTTTGACAGAAACTCAGGAGGCAACAGCCCACACCTCCCACCCATGTGCATTTTTTAGAAGAATCAAAAACTCTATCCTTGAAATCTCCATGTTTTCCAGATAAACACCCCAAGGTCTAAAAGGGAGCAGGGACCCACCCAACTACTGAGTGGCAGGACTGTCCTTTAAAACCCAGTCCCCTTGACTGCCAGCTTGGAGCTCTTTCTACTCCTCATCCCCAGAGTCAATGCTGTGGATTGTATTTATGTATCTTTAATGGACTTTGAAAGTGTGCGTATCTAGTTAAGTGTTACGCTTTATGCAATTAATGTGTACAAAATAAAGCCTAGTTTTAGGAACATTTTATCCAAATTGCTCCACAGCCTGATTTACAAGAGGAGAAAAAAACCCTCCAATCTTACCTAATAGATGTTGTGTTTCGATTTCCATTAATACGACAAGCAGGAGAGCACTCCTCAAAAGTAACTCTTCTGAATTAACACTGACTCAATATGGTGGCTATGCAAGAGGTCTGTGAGGATCTCATCTTTCCTTCCTCCGTGATGGCCTGTGTACAGCCTCTGCAGAAAGCAGATGTGACTGAATGATGTGTCATCCAAGTCTTGACAGAGTTACTTATAAAGTCGGAATCTGAGAAAAAGAAGGGCTTTTACTCTCGGCCTAGCGGTTCCTTTGCTCTGGTCTGAGCACTTGGAACAACAGGTTCTGCCTCTATAATGTGCCTCATTTAACCTTTGTTATTGCTCCCAGAAGAATCTCACTATTCTCCAGATGAGCTCTTTTCTTTTTCTTCTAAAGATGTCATCCAAATAGCCCCCACCTCTCCACCCCAGCTACTACTCCCACCAGGATACCTGTAGGAATCATTTATTGGAGTTCTGAAAAGACTGAGTCCTCCAGGGTTTGGAATAAAAAGAAAATACGTATATGAAGGATTTTCATACATGCACTTCTTCCTTCAAGTATCTAAGAACATAGAATATGCCAGGCACTGTCCCACATGCTGAAAATACACCCGGATGTATTTAATAATTAATAATGGATGTAATCCATTATTTTTGCAAATCCTTCCCAAAAGCCTAGAAGGCAAAAGTGGCTGGCCTCGTGTTACAGATCAGGAAACAGAGACAGAAAAATATTAGGTGATCACCTGAGGTCACAAAGCAAGTAAGGCACAGAGCTTGGACCCCGAGGACTAGACCTTGAGATTCTGAGGCCCTCACGCCATCCAGTACCGCATAGCTGTCTTTAATTACCAAGGAGAGTTTGGTTGCTCCTCTGTTTCACACTTATGTGAGGTTGGCTAATCCCAGGACCAACTGAGAAGTGAAGCTCAGAAGGCTTTTGGATCAAGCCCTCGGCATGCACCTGCTGCAGAGCCCCTAGTAATGGTCATGGCCTATGGATATTTGACAGATCACGTGTCTCTTCTGTTGAATTATATCTAAACTAGTGAGTCCATAAACATCTACAAATAACTGTGAAAGGATAGAAACCTTACACCGTGGTCCCCTGGAACGTCATTCACATTGCACTGTGGGTGGTGGCCCCGAGCAATAGAGAAGGAAGTTTTCAGAGACTGACTCAGTCTCCCATGGACATGCTTTGGCCCACGCCATCACATGATCATTTGGAGGTTGCCTTCCTCTTCCACGCCCTGAGATCAGACCTCAGGCAAAGATATCCTGGCCATCAGGTTGAAGCACTGGACTGTTCTTTTTTAAGTTCAAAACTGAAGTCATTTTAAGCAGGACAATAAAACAAAAGTAACTTAACAGTTTCTACCGTGTCTAAGAGATGCAAGACCAGCCATCACATTGGTGAAGTCAGAAGACTCAACTGTTAAAGCCATGTTCTTGGGCCAAGAGGAGAAATAATTCCACTAAAATGGGTATTAATTTGGTATAAGTGTGACTTAAATGTAGGTCATCCCTCCTGAAAAATGTTCACAGTTCTTCCCCCCCCCACATTCAACCAAATTACATTGGAAGATTTTTTTCTAATGTTGACTCTTGATTCCTGATATGAACCCTACTTGATCATAATAAAATAATAAAATAAAGTACATAAGATAAAAATATAGAGTAAGATAATAAAAATAATTTTTAACATAATATTGTTTTCCATTAGCTAATATTAGCTTAGGCTTCTTACATATAAGATTATAAGAGACCATGGCCTGCCTACCCCTTAAGAGTCTTATGGAACAGGGCGCCTGGGTGGCTCAGTTGGTTAAGCGACTACGTTCGGCTCAGGTCATGATCCCAGAGTCCTGGGATCGAGTCCCACATCGGGCTCCCGGCTCAGCAGGGAGTCTGCTTCTCCCTCTGACCCTCTCCCCTCTCATGCTGTTTCTCTCTTTCTCTCTCTCTCTCTCTCAAATAAATAAATAAATAAAATCTTTTAAAAAAAGAGTCTTATGGAACATACTTATAAACCCATTCTGGCCAAGGCTTTTCTGTGGGTACTAGAAGTAGAAAAAAGATTCTTATCTTAACCAAAGGAACTATATAACATGTCCCTACAATAATTAGAACAAAGTGAGCCTTCATTAATGCTATTTATGTGAGCTCTGGGGTTCCTTATTCAATAAACACGGAACAAAAATGAGCTGAACGTACCAGAACATGGGTTTTCACCCCGGGGACAGACTCTTCCACAAGGATGACCATGAGGCTAAGAGAGACGGTGCACAGATAATGGAGACAGTGAGCCCAGTACATCTACAGTTTTCATCATATGAACTACAGAAAGAAAAGACTGGCAGAATCTTCTTGGCAGCAGATGACAGTAAGATAAAATAAGATACAAAAATGAATAATAGACTAGCCTGTCTTCAAGAAATATAGTCTCCAAGTGTTCACGGCCGGGCTCTGCTGTAATCTATTGGATGTAACAGGTCACTTAATCCTTCCAGGCTTCTCGTGTCCCTTATCTAAGCCCCAGCAGCCAGACGTGTCTAATAGTAATAAACAAACCTCCCATTTAATGAGCGTTTGCTCTGTGCCAGGCACAGCTGCTAAAGCCTGCTTTATCTCATTTACCCACTAAAGCTCGTTTACGTGTTTTAGCTCATTTAATCATCCCGACTCTTTGCAAGGTGATGTTGGAGTCACATGTTTGCATATGAAGACATTGAGGCTCAAAGAGAGTGAATAACTCAGGACTTGAACCCAGGACATTTAACTCCAGAGCCAGTGAATGAGCCTCCCCCGTGCCCTTCGCTGTGATGCATTTGACGTCATGGGAGCATGGGCAGGAAGTAGCTGGATGCAGAGGAAGGACAGGAGCAGTGAAGTGTGGGTAGCAGGATGCAGAGCATTCATTAAAATCAGCCAAGGTTCAACACATACCCGCAGACCTCACCTTTCCATCCTGGCAGGTAGCAGCCACTGCCTAAAGTCACTTCCGGGAGAATCCAGACCTCATTACAGGAGGGCATCCTGCTCTGGCTTTCTGCAGCTTCTTTCAGGAGAGTTGGAAAGGATACAGATGCTTTGAAAAAAAGGACCGTAGGAAGAGAGCTTGGCTTCTAGAAATGGCTATTTCAAAATGTTGCAGGGGGAAAAAAAGGAAAAGAAAAGCATCAGGGAATAGCCTAATTCGGTGGTTTGTGATAAACATGTGAGAAATATGTCTCTTCAGAAGAGAGAATGCTCCAGAATATTCTTGGCATGTGGTTTGTTTTGTGACAACAGATTTCAAGTCCAGAAACCAGTAAGAAGGAAAGTGTGTCCAATCTTCGTATTGTGGAAGGAAAAAGAAGGAATATTGGAATCACCTTTCCTATGTGTGGTACTTTGTATATGTCACCTCATTTATTTTGCGTGTTTGACTATACCGTGCCTCGTTCCTGAAAGACTGTGTAGTGGATGTTTTGGTTTTACTCTCACAACGATCCTTAGCTGCATTCCCATATCACAGATGAAGAAAATAAGGCACAGAGGGGCTAGACAACTAGCCCGGGGTTATTTGGACAGAAGAGGTATTGGGCTGGATTCAAAGTAATGGCTTTTCCAGAAGCATCCTGCATCCAAACGTACCACTCCCCATGTGTGCCAACTGTCATGCAACTCAGTGAAAAACACCATGCTTTAAAAACCCAGGTTTTGTTATCTTCGGGGGTCTTGGGGGGGGGGTGGAATACCATATTTCACTCTGGTTTTATAGGTTGCTGTGATTGCTGGACCACATTTGGGGGTCTTTAGTCACTGAAATTACAGGTACTTCTTTTTCTCTTTAGCCGTAATTGCATTCCACATCTTAAAATGGAGGAAATGATCTGTCACCAGGCAGACCGGTGATAATTGTCAAACCTGAGGGCCAGAACTTGACAGTTGATAAATACCAAACCCCCTTCTCCTCCGCAGACTGCGTGCACTCTTACACGTAAAGACGAACTTGTTAATGATGCTCTATAAATAAGTTCTAGCTGATAATTGTTCCAGCAACCGCTGTTGAAATGTGATCTGCCCTCAGATATAAAACACCTTTCCTTGCCTTTCTCCTTTCTTGTAGGGAGAAAAAGCGTGTACACTCAAAAGCAAAGTGGACCAGAGTCACTTGGCTGTGTGACCTCGGAAGAGTTGTTTAACTTCTTTGTGCCTTTGTTTCATCGTTTACCTATGTCAGGAACAAATGGGGTAATCGAATATATGGTACTCATCTCTGGTGGCCTGGCATCTGTCAGACGACAGGTGGGACTTGTGGCTTGACTGGAATCAAGCCCTCCCGGAGTTGAATCTGCCCTTGAAAAGTTTAAAGGGCTATAGAAATGTGACAGTGGTAATCATCATTTAAAGGGAAGGGAGAGGTTAATATTGATATTCCTTCAATATGTATTTTCTTCCTATCTCCATAGAACACTGACTGGATAAATTATACCCCCTGAATTTTTGTATTCGTCTCTCAGATTTAGACTAGCAGGGTTGGCAAACCACAGCCTGCCGCCTGTTTTTGTAAATAGAGTTTTGTGGGAACCCAGAGACGCCCATTCTTTTATATTTTGTCTGTGGTGCCTTTCATACCAAAGCAGACTTGAAGAGTTGTGACAGAGAGCCTATAACCCACATAGCTGAATTTATTTACTTTCTGACTCTACAGAAAGCCTGCCAACCTCTCCATTATAGGATGAGCCACCAGGGATGTGTTTGTCTTTAAAAGCTCTCACCTCATCCGGTGCCTGCAACACAGGGTGCTCCATACGTGTCTGAACAGGACAAGAGAAACTGGAAAATGATCCGGGTCCTGAACAGGCCACATCTTGCTCAAGCTTCCCTTGGGAAAACAGGCTCAAAGTGAGGACCCAGAAGAGGGGGCTGCACACACCTACCCCCTATTCCTGCAGGAGCTGAAGGCTCTATTATTGATTGCTTGTTTAGTCATTCTAAAGAGCTAATTACTGAGTGCTTGTGAGATGCCAGGCCCTGGGCTAAATGCTTTATATATTTTGTCTCATAAAATCATCACCACAGTTCTGTGAAGTGGTTAATATTATTATCCTGTTTATAAATGAGAGGCCTGCCTTGCCCAAGGGTACCCAGTGGCGAGTTCCCATTAGAGATCCTCTCTTTAGGATTCCAGGCTGTTCCTTTACCAGCTCTGCCCAGTGCCTTGCTCTCCCTGTCCCTTGGGGACATCACATATTATTGTATTTCTGCCAGCCTGCGTGGCTTCATTCATTCACTTAACAATTGTTTCTATGTTGCTATAGCCAATACGTGCCAGGTTCCGTGCTGGGCATGGGGGCATCACAAGGACCCATCAGATATGATCCTTGCCTGAATGAAGCTTAAAGTCAGCATAGTGAAAATGGCAAGCATTAATCAATCGCACAATGAAACTGAAACAAAACTGTGATCTCTTTCAAAGAGGAAAGGCGTGGGATGCCATGAGGGTGGGTCATGGGGATCTCTCTCAAGAGGCGACCCTTGAGCTCAGATCTAAAGGGGTTTGTAAATAAAGGGCAGGCACGGAGGGGAGGGAAGGGCGTCCTAGGCAGAAGGAACAGCGTATGCATAGGCTCTAGGGAAGGAGGAAGCACGGTGCACAAGGAAACTAAAAGGTGACTGTAGCCAGAGCACATGGAACAAGGAGACGTGGTGGGAAACACCAGGGGCCACACAAGGCTTGTGCTCAGATTTGGGTCTCCGTCTCTGTCTCAGAACAAGTGGAAGCCACTGAGGTGTTTAAGCAGGGGTAATTAAGGTGGTGGTGTTATCCCTCCGAATGCCAGGTGTGTAGTCTTCCATGACAAGGCTGCTCTTTCCTGAGTTCACTAAGGGGCTCCTGCTAATGGAGTGTCATGCTGGGAAAGCCGAACTGAGGGGTCTAGAGCATGGTCTGAGGACCCAGCTGGTCACTCTGCTGAGGCGTGAAGGGTGAGCAAGCACAGCCTGGCACACACCCATGAATCACCTCATTGCTGCCAAGTGTGAACTCGGTGTGAGACCTTTAGACCACATGCTGCTCTCAGCCTAACCAATGACAAGGATAGCTTACTGTCGACTCGGAAGCTTGCTTGCAGTAGTTCTGCTCATGTAGTAAAGATGAGTACTTCTCTATCAGCTTGGAAGCTGAGTTACTTGTCACCAAAGACCAACGTTTGTCAGGCTGCTCACTTCCATGATGCGGCACGGAAGCTTTGCCTGTGGTCCTAAGAGTAAAGTCATAAACAGAATTCTCCATCACCCTTAGAACGGAATCCAAACCCCTTAGCTTGGCCTGTCAGGCTTTCCATGGTCTGGCCCCGTCGCCCTGTTCGACTTCAACTCACACTACTCTGCCTCACTTAGTGGTTGCTCAAGAAACACTGTTGAATGAATGAATGTATGATTGACTGTATGATCTTGGGCAAGCCCCACTCTGGTTTCAGTTTCTTCATTTTTAGAAGAAGTGGCTGGCCTGGGTTTCCTCCGAGGCCCCTCCCAAGATGAAGAATCTACAGGATGCAGAATTGGGATTCATTCAACAAACATTGCCAACATCTCCTCCAAGCAAGTCCCATGACAGACACAGGGCATAGGATATGATGAAAGATACCCCTGCCCTTGAGATGTTTATTCAAAGGTAGAGAAAAGAATAATTTCAAAATAACATGGTGCGTGAGCATGAGTAGAGTGTGAACTCTACCAGCATAGGAACTAGGGCAATCCCAACTCTTTCCACTCCCTTGAGCAAAGCATCTCTCAGAGGCCCAGTGTCCCCGTGATTCAGATGGACAGAATGGCACAACTCTCGGAATTTTGTGAAGGTTAAATGAGGTGATGTTACTGCTGGCATTGTGTCTCGCACAAATAAGTGTGCAGCGAGTGGTGGTGGTGATTATCAACAAATGATGGTGGTGACTAATGTCTACAATGACATTCAGCACCCATGTGATTGTGCCAGTTGTCTATGACTTACGTCGGTCCTGATCACTCAGTACTCCTGCCATCCCAGCTGTAAAATATTTTGAACCTGTCCCCTGGACAAGAGCGCCACGGAGCAGAGAGGAGCTGCACTTGACATTCAAGGTCAGTGATTCATGGAAGATGTCCTAGAGAAGATGATACCAGAGCTGAGCTGTTAGGTCAAGAAGGGGAAGCAAGGTCTCCTCTGTCTCCACTCTGCCCTGGGAAATCTTTCAAAAATGCACATCTGATAAACTGATTTCTTCCTTAAAACCAGTGACTTCCTGTTGCATTTGAAATAAAGTCAACGCTCCTTACCATTGTCTGCAAAGCCCCCATGAGCTCGTCCCATCTTGAGCCACCTTCACCCTTCCCCAACCATGCTCAGCCATTTGTCCCTACCCCTTTGCAGAGGCTGTGCTCTCTGCCAGTGATGTGCCTCCTTTTAGTCTTCCACACCCAGCTCCTTTCATCATCAGAACGCAGCTCAGATCTCACCTCTGCAGACAGGCCTTCACCAACTCTACCCTACCTGACATCGTTCCCACTCCTATGTACCTCACCCCCATTTTTCCCACTACTGCCACTCACTTTGCAAGCCAAAGTCTTGTTTGTTTCCTTCAAAGCTGTCGATGCTATCTGAAATGACCTCCAGGAGGTCAAGGGCTTCATCAGTCTTATACAACTGGCCTCGGCACGTAGTTGGCCCTCCAGGATTTTTTGAACAAGTGAATTCCAGGCGCCTGTAAGATTGAGTGAGACAGTATGTTCTGGGATGAGAACACAAGGTTCAAGCCAGTGCCATACAAGGAAGAGTCACATCAGGTCACGAAGGACTTAAGTACAGAGAATGTGCTGGATCTTGGTGTCAGGCTCTGAGCTGCCTCTGAGCATCATGAAAAAACTAACAATATCTTATTTCTTCCTCTAAGACAGTGATTTCTCGCTCTTGCATTTCCAGAAAGCTTCTTAATTGAGGGCACCTGTCTAAATTAATAAGAGGTCGAGATTATAAAATAATTTCCTGTAATCCAGGGTTAGCTCTTTCACATGGGAATTCCAACTAGGCTGGCAGAAGCCCTTGGGGCATCTCTTTAATGAATAACTAGGCTTGATGCTTAATTAGCATATCACGATTAGCTCCCAAAGAGTTGGCTTTTGTAAGCCCTTTGCACGTTGTCCCCGCCGTCTTAAGTTGCTTTGCACTTGCTCAGAGGTCAAACATCCACTTACTGTCACCTCTTTCATGTCAGACACTGATCACCTTGAGTAAGCCCTGAAGTTGAGGTTCAAACTACATCTTAGTGTTTATCCAAATTATTACAAATTCTGAATTTGTAGGTTGGGGATTTTAAAATATTACCTATAACTGGCAAAAAGTAATCATAGACATCACTTTCAGAGCCCACCTGCCAATCCGATACTCTGCTCCTAGCAGGACATGATCTGTACATGGCTGCCCACACCCCTAGCCCAAATTCATGGTGGGACAAGCAGCAGACCCTCTTCCCCTAGACCCACCCACACCAGGAACATCGTGCATGGTTAGTGGGCATTGGATTAGCACCATTGTGCCTCGCTGGGGAGGAACAAAGCATCAGCTGCAGTAACTATAATTCCATTGGCTCTGGAAGGTAGGTAGAGAAGCAGCTCTTTTTCACACTTAAGCCCTACTCTGGGTGCACGAACTGGTATAGGCCCCATGCATCCTCTGCTCTTGGCTTTGATGCCAAAATTGTGTTCTGAGAGGTGGGAACAAGAAACCCGGCCACTGCCAAGCTGCCTCGTAGGGTCCTCTGGAGCTCCTAACAGTTCTGAGGCCTGGGGGAATTGCTTGGTGCCCACTCTTCCCAAACACACACATTTTGCAAGTCCTACAGAACACTGTCCACCAAACAGCCACCTCCTGAAATTACACCCTCCCTACCTCCAGCCTCTCCCTGCTTGAATCTGCCTTCCTGCAGTCCATGCTGATTATCTTACCCTCTGCTCAAAACCCTTCCATAGCTCATATTCTAGGCCTCCTATGATCTGGACTCAGCCTGTCTTCCAACATACATGATACCTATACCCCTCAACCCAGCCTAACTGACCCAGAAGAGCAGTGAACAGCCAGACCAGACAGGGCTCTCTGCTAACCAACCAACAGTATCTGCTAAACAGTACCTCTCAAAGTTTAATGTGCATTCAAATCACTGGGGATTTTTTTAAATGCAGATCTTCATTCAGGAGATCGAGGGTAGGACTCAAGATTCTACATTTCTAACAAGTTCCCTTCCAGATGTTGTGTCTGCTGCTGGTCCCTGCCCAGCGCATTGAGTAGAAAAGCACTAGGGGTCTTTTTAACATCTTGGGAGGGCGAAGGCGTTGTATTCCAAATTCCTTTAAGATTATATTAATTCTATAAAATCACCATTTTGGTAGATCAAAAGGCCAATCTCATACGGTTCGACCCTCATGTAAGAAGCAGGCCATCTGACTCTGAGAAACAAACTGAGGGTTCTAGAGGGGAGGGCGGTGGGGGGATGGGTTAGCCTGGTGATGGGTATTAAGGAGGGCACGTTCTGCGTGGAGCACTGGGTGTTATGTACAAACAATGAATCATGGAACACTACATCAAAAACTAATGATGTAATGTATGGTGACTAACATAACAATAAAAAAATTAAAAAAAAAAAAAAGAAGAAGCAGGCCATCCGTAACTCCATTAGAAACCCAAGCTCATGACATCAAAGTCCTAGCCAAGTTACCTTGGAACAAAGAGGAGGCAAGACATCAGATCAAAATTCTAAATGTGTCAACTCAAGCTTGGAGCAGAGCACAGCCTCACCCTTCTGCAGTCTCCAGCCCCTGCAGAATGCCACCCTGTGGGTCACCCAGTGGCTCAAGAGACTTCTTCCTGCATCTTTCAGTCACGCGAGTTGGAGGGAAGAACCATTCCGCTGGAGCGCCTTCCAATTCCCGGCTCTCCAACTCCTGATTCTCAGAACATGCTGAAATTTCCGGGCATGCCTTGCAGCACTGGCACGTCCCCCAGGTGGTTTCGTAGGTCACCTCGTGGGACGATCTTAGCAGATGGCAGGATGTGTTTTGATTCTCATTAAGAAGCTTACTCAACACTGAAGGGAGGTGTGGCAGGTCCCCCGCAGCTCCTGGTTCTTCCACATGGCAACGCTTCTCCACCTGAAGAAAGTGAGGTCTGTGTGTGGGGGCGGGCGGCAAATGATAAGCATGGGCCAGAGAAACCTGCCTGATCCACTCTGCACAGGCAAAGCAGAGTTGCCAGTCCCTGCCCATGGTTGCCTTTCTGATTACAAAAGAGCTACTGTAGAACCATCTGCCACCATCGGCAAAACGCACGAGAAGTGAAAAAGCAATGAGTAAATAGGATAGTTCAAGAGCAGCAATACCGTGCTCCCTCCGTGAAAAGCTCTAATGACTCAAGATGGTCAGGGTATTCTCAGATCCAAGTTTCCATCCACCTGACTGGGCATTGATGGGGTGTGGATGCTCATTGATCATGTGGTACTGGCTCTCCACTCCAGCTGCCCACTAGCTGGAGAGCATTTAACAAATCTCCATGCCGTGTTCCCACTCCAAATCAATGAAATCAGAATCGGGGGAGCAGGCACAGGTGGGTATTAAAAGCACCCAGGTGATTTAAATGCACAGTGAAGGTTGCAAACCACTGTGTTAGAGGTGGTTTTTTTTTCCAAAGATCAAAGAAAAGCACTTTTTTAAATTTTTTTATTTTTATTTTTTAAAGATTTTATTTATTTATTTGACAGAGAGAGACACAGCGAGAGAGGGAACACAAGCAGGGGGAGTGGGAGAGGGAGAAGCAGGCTTCCCACGGAGCAGGGAGCCTGATGTGGGGCTCGATCCCAGGACCCTGGGATCGTGACCTGAGCCGAAGGCAGATGCTTAACGACTGAGCCACCCAGGCGCCCCAGCACTTTTTTTTTTAAATCATTGACTTTCTCAGTTTCTAAAACTTTACCTCCTTTTTTTAACGCAATACAGGATATTGGTAATTGTCACTTTTTCAGAGTCACAAATCACTTTTACAGGCACTGTCTTATTAGATTCTCCCATCAGCCTGTGGAAAATGTTCACACCGCTACAGACAGATATAGCTGAGCTTGCTGTGACGTCGTTTACAAGACGGAAGAAAAACTGGAAACAAACTGCAAGCCAGTGAGAGGATCGTTAAATGTGTCACGGGGCATTCGGTGTTCATGCGAGAGAAAATTCTACAGCTATTATAAAAACTTGGGTAGCTCTATACACACTGGCTTTGAAAGATAGCCACAAACTATTTTTAAATTTTAAAAAATCAAGTTCAGAGTCGTAATTATAAATAATTATAATATATAATTATATAATATATTTATAATATAAATAATTCCATTCATTTCTTATTTTTTAACAACTTTTTGAGATTTCTTCGATAAAAATTGTGTAGGTTTAAAGTGTACAACTTGATGTTTTGATATATGAATATATGAATATATTAGATTACCACAAACTAAATAACATATTCACCACCTCTACATAGTTACTATTGTGTGTGTATGTAAAGATGATTTAATTTAAGATCTATGCTCTTAGCAAATTTCAAGTATGCAATATGGTATTGCTAACTATCATCACCAGGCTGTACTCAAAGCCCTGAACTCACTTATCGTGAATAACTGAAACTTTGTACCCTTTGACCAACATCTCATTTCTGTTTCCCCCCAGCCCCTGACAACCACCAAGCTATTCTTTGTTTCTATGAGTTTGACTATTTGAGGTTCTATACATAAGTGAGACCATACAGTATCTGTCTTTCTGGGTGTGGCTTTTCACTTAGCATGGTGTCCCCCTGGTTCATCCATATTGTCACAAATGGCAGGATTTCCTTCATTTTTATGGGTGAGTAATATTCCGTCTTATTTTTCTTTATACAGTTTCTTTATCCATTCATTCATCAACAGAAACTTGGATTATTTCCATATCTTGGCTAATGTGAATAATGCTGTAATGAACATGGGACTGCAGAAGTCTCTCTGAGATCCAGATTTCATTTGCTTTGGATACATACCCAGTAGTGGAATCGCTGGATCATATGGCAGTTCTATTTTTAATTTTTTGAGGGACCTCCATACTGTTTCCCATAATGGTGATATACCAGTTTGCCTTCTTACCAACAGTGTACAAGGGTTTGCTTTTCTCTACATCCTCACCAACACTTGTATTGTAGTCTCTTGTCTTTTTGATAATAGCCATTCTAACAAGTGTGTGGTGATATTTCATTGTGGTTTTGATTTGCATTTCCCTGATGGCTGGTGATGTTGAGCACATTTCCATGTACCTATTGGCCATTTATATGTCTTATTTTGAGAAATGTCAATTCAAGCCCTTTGCCCATATTTAACCAGGCTATTTGGGTTTTTGCTGTTGAGTTGTATGAGTTCCCTATATCGTTTGGATATTGACTCCTTATCAGATACATGGTTTGCAAATATTTCCTCCCACTCTGTAGGTTGCCTTTTCACTGTTTTATTTCCTTTGTTATGCAGAAGCTTTTTAGTTGGATACAGTCCCACTTGCCTGCTTTTGCTTTTATTGCCTGTACTTTTTGGTGTCATGACCCAAAAATCATCGCCAAGACCAATGAATGTCAAGAAGCTTTTTCCCTATGTTTCTTCTACTAGTTTTACAGTTTCGGGTCTTATATGTAAGTTTTTAATCCAGTTTAAGTTAATTTTTTATATGACATGAGATAAGGGTTCAATTTCATTCTTCAGGAGATATCCAGTTCTCCCCACATCCTTTATTGAAGAGACTATCCTTTGCCCATTGTGTATTCCTGGCATCCTTGTCAAAGATCAGTTGACCATAAGTGTGTGGCTATTTCTGGGCCCTCTGTTCTGTTTCACTGGTCTATGCGTATGTTTTTATGTCAGTATCATACTTTTTTTATTACTATAGCTTTGAAGCATATTGTGGAACCAGGAAGCTTTGTTCTTATTCAAGATTGCTTTGACTATTCAGAGTCTTTTTTGGTTCCATATTAATTTTAGGAATTTTTTTTTCTATTTCTGTAAAGAATGCCATTGGAATTTTGGTAGGGATTGAGCTGAAAGTAGTATGAACATTTTAACAGTATTAATTTTTCCAACCCATGAACACGGGATGTCTTTCCATTTATCTATGTCTTCTTTAATTTCCTTCATCAATATTTTATATTTTTCAGTGTACAAGTCTTTCACTTCTTTGGTTAAGCTTACTCCTAAGTATAGCTGACCCTTGAACAATGCGAGAGTTAGGGACACCAACTCCCCCCCATGCAGTCAGAAATCCCTGTATAACTTTTGACTTCACAAAAACTTGATTACTAATAGCCTACTGTTGACCTCAGCCTTACTGATAACATAGTCAATTAACACATGTTTGGTACACTACTGTAGTCTTACAATAAAGTAAGCTAGAGAAAAGAAAATGCTATTACGAAAATCATGAGAGAAAATACCTTTACAATATTGTACTGTATTTAAAAAAAAAAAAATCAGCATATAAGTGGACCAGCTCAGTTCAAACCTGTATTGTTCAAGGTCAATTGTACTTTATCCTTTTTATTGCAATTGCAAATGGAATTGACTTTATTAATTTCCTTTTTGATTTGGATGCCTTTTGTATCTTTTTATTATCTAATTGCTCTGCCTATGACTTCCAGCACTATGTTGAATCAAAGCGGCAAGAGTGGGTATCCTTGTCTTAGAGGAAAGTTTTCAGTTTTTCCCCGTTGATTGTATTAGCTATGGGCTTTTCATATATGGCTTTGATTGCATTGAGGTAAGTTCCTTCTATACCTGTTTTGTTGAGAGTTTTTATCATGAAAGATAGTGAATTTTGTCAGATGCTTTTTCTGAATCTATTGAGATGGTCGTGTGGTTTTATCTTTCATTCTGTTAAATGTGGTGTATCACCCTGATTGATTTACATATGTTAAACCATGCTTGCATCCCAGGAATAAATCCTACTTGGTCATGATGTATAATCCTTTCAATGTGTTGTTAAATTCAGCTTGCTTCTATTCCATTGGTGTTTTTGCATCTTTGTTCACTAGGGATATTGGCCTGTAGCTCTCTTTTCTTAAAGTATCTGGCTTTGTTTGGTGTCAGGTTGATGTTGGCCTCATAAGATGAGTTTGGAAGTATTCTCTCTCCTTCCCATTTTTTGGAAGAGTTTAAGAAAGATCAGTATGAATTCTTCTTTGAATGATTGGTAGAATTTACCCACAAAACCATCTGGTCTGGGGCTTCTCTTTGATGGGGGGGAGGTTGGTTATTACTTTAATCTCTTTATTTGCATTCATCGGTTCAGGTTTTTATTTCTTCTTGATTCAGTGTTGGTAGGTTGTATGTTTCTAAGAATTTATCTATCCTAGATATTTATAGATTCTGGATCTTTTATAATTTTTTAAACCCTCCATGTATATGTGTGTGATCTATAAGCACAAAAAAATCAGGAAGGACATATGCTAAACTGTTAATAGTCATATTGCTTAGGCTGGGATCACACAGAGGTGGGGGAAGAACACTCACTTTTTTTTTTTTTTAGTTTGTTACAAAAATTATACTTCCATACTGTTAAAAAAAAAAATCTATTTTAAAACCACAGCCTGAGATGAATTCTAAGGAGAGACAATCACACCTGTTTTTCAGAGGAAGTAACCAAGTCTCAGTGAGATGGAGTAAATTACTCATGTGGCTAAAAATTGGTGGGGCATTTGTTTAAACATATAGGTATGCTATGTTTCACAATTCCTTAGAAAAACATTTTTTAAAAATTAGGGAAGAAAGGGAAGACCTAGTTTCCTGGAGCCCAGATCCAAGACTTCATTTGCTACCCACACTAACCATTGCACAAAGGCTTAACAAGCAGACTGCTGATCTTCACTGAGCAAGGAGGAAGTTGAGTCCTGCACAAGCAGATGACCTTGGCAGGTTGGGGCATCCGCAGCCTGAGCCATCACTCTCTCTTTATCAGGAATGCTGCATCTCACAGGCTGGCCACTGCCCTCCCAGAGTCACTGGGCTGACTCAGAACCTAACCATTCCCTGCTTTCCCAAGGCCGTGGGGAAGATTCACTCAGTGCCAGTGGCAGCTATGGATGCAGCCAGGAGGGCACATCTGCCCGTGCAGGGCAGTTCCACTCCCAATAAGAGAAATTCACTTTGCACATGCTTTAGGGGAAATATCCTGGGACAGAGCCAGAGCCAGATGGGCACTGAGCTTATTAAAGGCATGATTGTGGGCGCCTGGGTGGCTCAGATGGTTGAGCGTCTGCCCTCAGCTCAGGTCATGATCCCAGGGTCCTGGGATCAAGTCCTGCATCGGGCTCCCTGCTCCTTGGGAGCCTGCTTCTCCCTCTGCCTCTCTCTCTCTCTCTCTCTCTCTGTCTCTCATGAATAAATAAATAAAATTTTTAAAAATAAATAAATAAAATAAAAAATAAAGGCATGATTGTTACCAGAAAACATTTGCAAAGATGTATGGGTACTTTTGTATATCCGTGTGTGTGTATGCACGCATTTTATACACACCCCACACACATGCATACATGCACACACACCTCCCTGAATCCCTTTCAATTACAACATTGTCTTCGCGATTGTTCTACAGTATACCTTAAAGTTAACCCTTATGTAGGGTGGAGGTGCTGTGCCTCAGGCCTTTTCAGGCGAGGCTGTTGTTCTTACTCTTGTTTTTCCCTCTTGCCAGGTGCAGCTCATCCACTATAACCATGAGTTATATACAAATGTCACAGAAGCTGCAAAGAGCCCTAATGGATTGGTGGTGGTTTCTATATTTATAAAAGTAAGTGTCTTGCATTCTTTCATTCTTTTCTTGCCATTCCCAGTCCGGTCAGAATACCAGCTCAGTCTCTGTTGGATCTCAGAAATAATCAAAGGGGTGAGGTCCATGCCCAAGAAAAGCTGCGGGATGGTGACTTTTATACCCATGAGATTTGTGACACATGAGGTCCTTTTCACACAGAAATGATGGCTCCATTTCAGAGCTCCAGAGCCTGGGGATTCAGCAGCCTTTGTTCTAGAGAGAAAAGGGGAGCTGGAGCCAACAATAGGCTTCAGGTCCCACATCATGCAAAAGGATGCAACGGAAGAGGAGGGGTGGCTCACTGACACCCCACAGCATTAAACTCCTGTCCCTCAGTGGCCCCTTGGAAACAGAGATAGAAGGGCAGTGTGAGATGTCCCTCCCCTCCAGGCCCTGCCCTGAACAGCCCCCTCCGGCTTCCCTGAAGTTGCTCTGAATCACACCTCCCATCTTCCTCTCCCTTTCCCTCGTAAGCACCCCTGGGAGAAATTAAGGAAAGATCACCAAGGCTGAGCTTATGACATTCTCAGGAGGCTCCACATCTCCCCAACAGTCAACAACAACAACAGATCTCCAACCAAGAAAATTCCAGTTTGTTAAAAATAATAATAATAATAATCACCTTTAACATTTTGACAGATATGGAGAGAAACAGGTATGCAAATTTAAAAGAAAATGAAAAAAGAAGAAATGTCTTTCCAATTGGGGAAAAAAGAGAGAGAAAACAAAAGGAATGTGTGACAGTTCCAAAAGTTGGCAGTCACTGTGCTAGCCCCTTGGGCAGTTTTGGCCAGACCACGAGAGGCCAGACCCGTCAGAACTTGGAATCTGGTGAATATGATCAGTAGAAATCCAGCATTTGCCACTGGGGGGTTTTAACAGAGTTCTTATGGTGACATGATCACTGCTCAGGAGACTGGGCACAGGGGCACCCCAGGCACTACCCCCATTTCCTCTCCCAAAGCATCATCACCCTTTGCAACAGGCACTTGGCCCTGCCTGATCCTCCCCTTCCAGAGTGCATGCCATCTCCTGAGTTCCTCTCCCTCACAGGGGTCCCATAGGGCCTTCTTGTGGCCTGGGCAGAGCTGAACATTGGCCAGAGGTATCTGTTGGCCGCTCAACTCCTGCAGCTGTCATTAGCAAAGACAGGAAGGGGCTTTTGGCCAGGAAAACATATTTTTGGGCTGTCATACCTTCTGAGTACCTCATGTGATACCCAAAGGACATTGGTTCTGGCAGAGATCCTGCCAGTCCCTACTCTACATCTCTTGGCATCATCACAGACCCGGTTATAATGAACAGCAGATTTCTGAATTCCAGGCACTGAGAGACATACTTTACATATATTTTGTGACTTAACCCTAATAATAAACCTGTGGGGTGGGCACCAGCGTCCTTATGATGAAGAAAATGGCTCAGAGAATCTTTGCATTCCACCCAAGTGCATGGAGCTCCTAACAGCCCATCCAGGAAAGGAGCCCAGGTCTTGCTTGACTTTCACACTAATGACCTTCCTCACACCACATGCCTCCCCAACGGAGCGTGGAGAAAGCAACTGAGATGAAGAAGAGAGATCATGACATTTGTAAACATCTTCCCCCATGCCCCTATGCCACCCACAAGCACAGGGCAGACAAACTCTATCTCCCTCAACCAGCCTCAATCATGACATTGATACAACCTGTGCATTCATCCTGGGCCATGCTCATTGCTGGGAAGCCTGCAGATATGTCACAGTATTGCCTTGTGAGTGTCCAGGAGCTCACCTCCCTCGTTGGCCTTCCCAGTGCCTGGGTTCCATGTCGGCCAACCTGAGCACCCAACACCGCCTGTCCTTTGGCAGGTGCCTCAGCCTAGGCCCCTGACTGTGCTGCACTTTGCTCAAAGCACTCGAGTCAATGGATGTCATCCCAGAAGCTCAGGCACATTCCAGCTGACAGGGTGATTGATACGCCAGGAAGTTAGCCTCCTCAACAGCAGACCATGGGCGTGTTTCACAAGCTCTTGCAGGGAGATTACTGACGCAGGTCCTGGCTGTGTCCCAGGGGGCTGTTGGGAGGAACTTAAGTCCCCACCCCTGCAGTCAGTGAAATTTTGGGGGCCAGCTCCTGCATCTTCTCAGGCCAGTTTGGCCCCCTAGGGACACTTCCATTCTTTCCCTGAGCAAACCTGAAGCTTTCTCGCTGGATCTCAAAATAAGTCACAGCATTTCTATTTTTGTTCAACTTAATCAACTCCCAGATGCTCCACAGTGAGTTATCCAAGCTGAGACTTGTCACTCACTCATCCCAAAACACCAACTAAGTGTGGGACATGGGCCCTTCCTATGCTAAGCACGTGCCTAGATGTGAGATGAACAGAGCCCTTGGCTCTAAGAGCACCCAACCTCTGGTGGTTCCCCCCCTCCTTCTGATCTTTCTGGCCGCCCCCCTCCTTCCCAGCAAACATCACTGGAGGGTAGGCAGGCACAGAAAATGAGAGGCCCCTCCTCTGGGTCAGCTGAATCCCTAGAGAAGGCACCCTGGCCAAAAACTGAGCCATAGAAGGGTTGGAGTTGTTGGCTAAAATAAGAGAATTGTTTATCTGTGGGTTTTATTTATCTCTGTCCCCTCTTAATCCCCCACCCTTACCATGACCACAGGGAACTGAGATTTGGCTGTAATTACTGCTCAATCACACACCATTAACTTCCCACTTAAGCTCACTTATACCAAGTACGTACTTTATCCTCCCTCCCACGCCACCAGCACACCAAAGCCCACAAATCATCTGTGTGCACTCTGGAAATTTTTCTGTTATTTTTAATCAGTTCAAAAGGTCCAGTCCCAACATTAGTGCTGCCCAGACTCACCGGACACCAGGAGCCCAAGGCACCCGATTAAGGGGCATGGCAGATTCCTTACTAGCCATGACAATATATTTTTTTCTCTCCTTCCATGTGAATTGGCACAAACAGGCGGCGTCAAGCCATGTTTTAAATGGCCAAAGAGGAGGTCAAAGGAGAAGCTAAATTTGACACTAAAGCTTCTGGGGAGCAACAGTGTTTGCCTTGGGACTTTTCTCCATTTGGGGGTGGCTCTGACAAACTCCACTAAGCATTCTCACCCACCACTCTCCCCCACCCCCCGCAGTGTGTGTCTCACCACAACACATCCAGGAAACTGTGTGGGAAAGGAGAGACAGATGGAGGGAAAATAAACAGTCTGTGCTTTCTCCAAACTAAAAATTACCTGTTGCTTATCTAATAATAATAATCATCTGCTGCAATTTTTCCAACCCTCAGAATAAATCAGATTTAAAATGCTGATGTGTCACAGCATCCGATTAACAGCTGAGGCATAAATTACAGAGCAGAGCTGAGAGAGGTAGGAGAGAACTGACTGAGATGAACCCGTGTGCCTTGGAAAAGACTGAGTAGAAGGGAGGTTGTTAAGAAACAGTGTACACGGTTATGTGGGGGCACATCACAATCTCCAAATGGTGGTCCTCTGGCTTGAGCCCCTTGAACCTTGCCTTGTTCTCCCAAAGAAGGAATTTGGAGACCTGAGGGCATGGACACAAAATGGGAACTGATCCCTGGACATCTAGTACAATGTTTGGCCCCTAATAGGCACTTAGTAAATATTTATTGGCTGTATGGGTGCATGGATAGATGGATGGATGGATGGATGAATGGATGGATGGATGGATG
>NW_027397114.1:3993699-4097836 GCF_003265705.2 Callorhinus ursinus
GATGGATGGATGGATGGATGGGTGGATGGATGGATGATTGGTTGACACAATGGCATGGCTTATGATATATTTGATTCTTTTAATAAGCAATTATATAAGGTTCTAAATTATTTCTTAGAGATTTTTTTTCATCCCCTGATACCACTATTCTGGGTATTCTTTCTCTCTCACTGTCTAGGAATAACTGTCCCCTTCCTAAAATGTCACTCCCCACCCTTTACTTAAAACTCTTTGATGGTTCCTCATCCCTTCAGAATGAAGCTTAAATATCTTCCCATGACATTCAAAGCCTGATATGAGCTAGCCCCTGCCTACCTCTCTCACCTCACCCTCCATCCTCACCCCATACCCTCAGTAACAGCTACGTGGAAGTACTTGCCGGAGCATAACTAGTTCTCACTCTCTCACGTCCATATGCACAGATCCTCTGGATGCAATTTTTTCCTTACGCTTCTTCCTTTCCACATTCTACCAGCAAAGCACCTTGTAGTTTCCACCCATCCTTCAAGACCCAGCTCACTCAGCTCCCCAGATTCCCCACGTGGGTGATCTTCCCCTAATATCATCATGCCTGCAACTCTATCATAGCAATCTTCACACTCTATTATAACCATTCATTTACTCACCTGTCTTCTTTCTCTAGACTAGGATTTCTTGAGAGTAGAGTGTGTGCATTTAATGTCTGAATTTCCAGCCACCATGCTGTTTGGCGCATGGTAGGCACTCAATGAATATGAATGAATAAGTGAATGCAAGGAGGCAGTATTTATTCCGAGATAGCACTGCCTAGTCATTAATATTTTCTTTTTTCTCCTAGGTTTCTGATTCATCAAACCCATTTCTTAATCGAATGCTCAACAGAGATACTATCACAAGAATAACATATAAAAGTAAGTTTGGTTCGATTTCCTATACAACAACTATTCTGTAAAGGTTAGTCCTGTCTGAAGGTAGCAAGCCAGAACTGATGATCTCAGAGGGCCTCTTTCAGCTTCATGATCCTTTAATTCTCTAGAAAGTCACTCTGGAGAGTCAGGGTTGGCTAAGAAGCAGTTCATTTCAAAAGAATGTCCCCGCGGTGCCTTTGTCATCCACGCCTGTCTAAGGCAATAATGATTATTATGAGGATGGTCATCGTTATCTCATGGATTGGTAATGAGCTGGGGGACTCTACTAGCTGACAAACTCCACCATGTCAGCTGGCCACATTCGGGGCTTCACCAGTTATATGATTGAAAAAGCATTCACCAGGTAGTTTGGATCCAACCTCAACATTTCCAGAGCTGGACCAAATCTCCCTCTCTGTGTCGCTGGGTCCCCCTTTTCAGGCTGAGGCATCTTTCTGCACTGCTATATGTGATCCACTGCTCTAGAGGACTCTGTCCATTTCTTTGGGTTTCCAGAGTGTTTTATCCCCAGAATCCTTAAGCAGAAAAGGGAGTGCTGTGCAAAGTTGAAAGGAGAAGAAGGAAAAAGGTGCTACTTCTCCCAAAGCAATCCCAGAAGTTGGGAAAGGCTTATTAGCTCGTGCCAAGAGACAAAAGAAGTAGTACAAGGAAAAAAATATTTTTTAACTAATTAGGAGGGAGCAGGAAAGTGGGATTCAAGTCCCAACTTTGTCCTTAAGCAAGGAGCTTCTTCAATGTTAACTCTGTTTCTTCATCTGTAAAGTGAAGAAATTGAACTTCCAGTTTCTAGGGTCCGTCTGGGTCTGGGATTTTGAATTAAGCAATAGGTAAATAATGATTTCACCAAAGTAAAAAGCAGCATGCCAACATTCTTATACCCACACCCCCTCGGAGTGCCCTTCCGCCAATCGAGGAGCTCAGCTGTATCTGCTGCTTCTGCTCCCGGTGGCGATGGGGAAAAGAGTGAATGCCTTCAGGTCTCCTCTTGGACTGCTGGAGGGAGAGTATGGAGAACCCTTCCCTCCTTCCTTCCTTCATTCATTCAGAAAACATTTTCTGTACCCCTGCCCGTGACAAACACCAGGCGAGGCTCCCCAAACGTAAAGATGGCCTGACCCCAGCCCTCCCCACAAGGTGCTCACTGCCGAGTCACTTCCACATGAAAAGGTTGGGGTGTGGGGCGGTGAATGAACTTGGAGAATCCCAGGGCACCTCAACGGACATCCCCTGAAAGAATCAGTTGTCTCCAAACCAGCGCACCCTTCCTCACCAAAGCCCCAGTGCACACTCGGGTTGCTCATCTAAGGAAGGCATTTCTGTCTCATGTGCAAATAGCACATTTTATAACTGCCCATAAAATATTATTAGTCTTTTTAACTTTTTTGATTAAAAAAGCATGAAAATTAAATAAAGTGTTTTCAAATCATCTCGAATTTGCTGTGTAGAGACTGTGAAAAGCCATGAAATCGCACATTAAGCCCCAACGCCCAGTCTAACAGATTGCCAGCTGCAGAGTCAATTGTTAATGGGACTTTCCTCCCCGCCCCACGCCCAGCACGGGTCTGATTCACGTTAAGGGACGTGGCTGCTGCCGACCCACGGGGGTCCATGCTATGGAAGGGTGGCCTTCCTCAGGAACAGGTCCCAGTTCTGGTGCAAACAAGGGGCTGGAGAACATGCAGAAGAATGAAACTGGACCATTTCCTTACACCACACACAAAAATAGACTCCAAATGGTTGAAAGACCTAAATGTGAGACAGGAGTCCATCAAAATCCTAAAGGAGAACACAGGTAGCAACCTTTTCGACCTTAGCCGCAGCAACTTCTTCCTAGAAACATCGCCAAAGGCACGGGAAGCCCGGGCAAAAATGAACTATTGGGATTTCATCAAGATAAAAAGCTTTTGCATAGCAAAAGAAACAGTCCACAAAACCAAAAGACAACCGACAGAATGGGAGAAAATATTTGCAAATGACATATCAGATAAAGGGCTAGTATCCAAAATCTATAAAGAACTTATCAAACTCAACACCCAAAGAACAAATAATCCAATCAAGAAATGGGCAGAAGACATGAACAGACATTTCTCCAAAGAAGACATCCAAATGGCCAACAGGCACATGAAAAAGTGCTCAACATCGCTCGGCATCAGGGAAATCCAAATCAAAACCTCCATGAGATACCACCTCACACCCGTCAGAATGGCTAAAATTAACAAGTCAGGGAACAACAGATGTTGGCGGGGATGTGGAGAAAGGGGAACCCTTCTACACTGTTGGTGGGAATGCAAGCTGGTGCAGCCACTCTGGAAAACAGTATGGAGGTTCCTCAAACAGTTGAAATTAGAGCTACCGTTCGATCCAGCAATTGCACTACTGGGTATTTACCCCAAAGATACAAATGTAGGGACCCAAAGGGGTACGTGCACCCCAATGTTTATAGCAGCAATGTCCACAATAGCCAAACTGTGGAAAGAGCCAAGATGTCCATCGACAGATGAATGGATAAAGAAGAGGTGGTATATATACACAATGGAATATTATGCAGCCATCAAAAGGAATGAGATCTTGCCATTTGCAACAACGTGGATGGAACTGGAGGGTGTTATGCTGAGTGAAATAAGTCAATCAGAGAAAGACATGTATCACATGACCTCACTGATATGAGGAATTCTTAATCTCAGGAAACAAACTGAGTGTTGCTGGAGTGGTTGGGGGTGGGAGGGATGGGGTGGCTGGTGATAGACATTGGGGAGGGTATGTGCTACGGTGAGTGCTGTGAATTGTGCAAGACTGTTGAATCACAGATCTGTACTTCTGAAACAAATAACACAACATATTTTAAGAAAAAAGAAAAAGAAGAAGATAACAGGAGAGGAAGAAAAGGGGAGTATGTCAGAGGGGGAGACGAACCATGAGAGATGATGGACTCTGAAAAACAAACTGAGGGTTCTAGAGGGTAGGGGGGTGGGGGGATGGGTTAGCCTGGTGACGGGTATTGAGGAGAGCACGTTCTGCATGGAGCACTGGGTGTTATGAACAAACAATGAATCATGGAACACTGCACCAAAAACTAATGATGTAATATATGGTGATTAACAGAACAATAAAAAAATTAAAAAAAAAAAAAAACAAGGGGCTGGAGAGCCAACACAGGTCTCGTTGGGACCAATGGCAGATGGCCATTTTTTCGGCTGAGGGAAATTCCAGCTTCATCTCTTTGGAATGAAGCGTCCATGCTGACTGCCGCCCCGTCAGCTCCATGGGAACCGAGAAGGCCGCGCTTGGGCGATAGCTGAAGTGGGCAGCAGTGTGAAAACCCAAGACCTTCATTCAGCTGTTCGCTCACTCACTCCACAGATATTTATTGAGTGGCTCCTGGGTGCCACGAGCTAGATCAATAGAACACGTTTTCTGTCCACAGGGTCCTCACTCTCTAGGTGGGGAGACAGATTGTAGTGCATTAGAGACATTTATGTAACAAGCACGATGTAAAAAAATCTAAAGAGAATTCTTTGGGATCACAGCAGATCTGCTTAGAATACATGGCAGGGTTGCACGAAGCGGGTGCCATTTCAGTAAGGACTGAAGAGATGAATAACTACCTGCTGGGGAGAGAGAGACATGAGGAGAGGGGGAGGGGGGAAGGGGAGGAAGGAGGAAGGCAGGCAGGAAGGAAGGCAGGAAGACAGGAAAGCAGGCAGGAAGGTAGGCCGGAAGGAGGGAAAAAGAGAGGGAAGGAGGGAGGACATTCCAAGCGCAGGGAGCAGCATCCTAGGTGAGGAGAGCATTACAAGGACTGTGAAGAGCTCAGGGGGAGAAACTCTGCCTTCCTCAGCAGTTCATTGCAGTGCCCATAGTATACACGACAACCATGGGTAGGGCCTGAATTAATGGAGGCATGAGTGGCCCCTGCCATTAGCAGTGACAGGGACAGAGGGAGTGACAGGAAAGGTGGTTTGGGTCCAGATCTTGAAGGGTCTTGAAGCCTTCCAAGGAGTTTAGGCAGAAGCCTATTTGAAGAAATGCCCTAGAAATGCAAATGGAAGGCAGTGGGAGCAGCCCTTCTCCCTCAGTCATGGCCAAGGAAAAAGAAAGGGAATGAAAGCAAGACAAAGAGACCCCACATGGGGAGAGGTAACTGCTTTAGGCCTCCTAGTCGCAGTTATTTGTGCTCTTACACTCTGGGCAATAAGGGAGTTGTTCCGGTAGCACCTTTATCACACACCGCAAGGATAATGGTGGCCTTACCAGTGGGAATGGCCTCGACCCCACTATGCCCAGGACACCATGGCTGAAAGGGATTGATTTGCTCAGCAGGAGAGCACCAGCACTCTTCCATCCGCTAAACTCCCCGAGGCAGCCAGCCTGCGGAAGATTGGCCTGGTGGCAAGTAGGGGATGTTCCTAGTGAATGGGAATCATGGGTGGGAAACAAGCCCAGAAGCCTCCCCAGGGGAGACATCACTACCTGCTTGGGGGCATCTATCAGAGTCCCCTGCTTCCATACTTCTGAGTAAGAGTGAAAGAAATTGATCCCTGCCCCCAGGGCCACCCAACCACATTACCCAGGGACACCTGACCTGGACCCCCACCCACTCTGCTGCTACCCAGAATCCCACCCCAGCATAGCTTCAACTTGCCCCACTCACTTAGACATGGTACCTACTGTGCCACGTGCTGAGCATGAGGAGTAAGGAAGCAACACTGAGCACTTCCCACATCTCAGGCTTTGTGCTGATAGCTTTACCGGCAGCACCTTCCCTGGTGCTCACCTCCCACCTGGGGAAAGTACCCACCTTCAAAGTGGGTCTGATTGCTATCCCAATTTACATATGAGGAAACCGAGGCCTGAAGAAGGGAAGCGATTTGGCAAAGACACCCATTTAGTAAGCAGCTGTATAAGTCAGCAACTTCTGCACAGCGAACAAGCATTCAATAGGAAGTACTGATTTCTCCCGTTGCAGCTGTGGGTCTATGGGTCAGTGAGGGCAGCTTGGCCCCACATGGCTGTTGCTTTTCTGGGATTGGGTAGATAGCCATGGCAAGCACTTCTCATGGTGGAGATCAGAAATACGTGATGTTCCGTAAGGCTTAGGCTTGAAACTCACAAACCGTCACTTCCATCCCCTCTTAACTGGCCAAAGCAAGAGACATGGCCAAGCCCAATATCAAAATCCGCCCATGGAGGTGGGGGTGGGATGGGAGTGAACACTTCCTGACCAATAATCTAGACGTCCGTAGTGAGAGAGCAAGGATTCAAACACAGGGCCTCCTGGGAACTTTGCTGTGCCCCCATCTTCCCATCACGTTTCCTCTCTAGGGATAGAGAAAACCTTAGCTCCGAGGTCTTCAAACTAGTTGTAATGATGATACTTGTGCATTGCATGAAACTGGGCAGCATGCCTTTTTTCTTAATTCTAACTTCGGTTCAGTTTCAAGAGCCATCTCCTCGCTTTTTGCATTTGTTTGCGAAATGGAAGAGACAGAAACTAACCATAGAGCTGGTGGGCATGTTGAAAGTTCAGGTTCATCCTGTTCCAAGCTCTCTGCCACTCCTGCCTGTGCCTTGGCATGGAACCACTGGTGGGAATCAGCCTCATTCAGAAGGACACAGTGGCACTGCCTTCACTACCTGAGAAGGTGTAGACTTTTGTTCCAGATGGGTCAATCCTCCCTGTCAGTCTTCCTCTTGGAGGCCATTGTAATGAGAAATCAATCTAAGACTTTGAGCAGGGAATCTAAGATCTGCTAACAAGGATCACTGTGGTTGCATATTTGGCAAGAGACTGTAGAGGGGCAAGGGTCAACGCTGGCAGATAATTGCAACCATCCCAATGATTCAACAATGTCAATCATGATCCCAGGCCAATGTGAAGGGGGCGGTGAGAAATGATGGGGTATATTTTGAAGGAAGAGCCACGAGATTTCTCAATAGATTGGATTTATGATGTGAAAGAAAGAGAGGAGTCAAGGATGACTGTAATGCTTTAGCCCAGGCATCTGGAGGGAAGACTCCCATCAGCGGAGCTGGGGAAAGCTGTGATGAAGCGTATTCGTGGGTGGGGAAGGGAATGAGAAGTTTTGAACGTGGTAAGCTTGAGATGTCTGTTGGGCATCCAAGAAGAGGTGAAGCGTGGGCAGTTGGATATATGAGTCTGGATTTCAGGAGAGAGAACTGCATATATAAATGTGGAAGTCACTGGGATCCAGATGGCATTTAAACCTGGATGAAATCATGAGTGAGAATAAATAGAGGAGAGAGGCGGGACATTTCCTCATTTTTGAAAGAGCAGCTCAAATACCCGTACTTAGGATTGCAAATCATTTCTAAAGATATCTTTTAAATCCCACCCTGGAAGAGGCTCTTGCATGTCTGTCTCATCAACTAGCTGGAGAGGTACAGGTGAGTGGGAGCAAGCATGGAAGCATGGGGTGGAATCACCACAATGGTACCTAGTAGGTCCACAGTCCATTTGCTTGAGGTGGTCACAGATTAGAGGACTAGGAGAAAAAGGAATTGTGCAAAATCATTCTATTGAGCCAGTTAAGAAAATCAATGCCAGGGAATCAGTAAAAGAAAACAAGAAGGAGAATCTTGCCAAAAGGACTGGAAATTTTGGAAGCCAGATACCACGGTGGTGAAACCACCGCACTCACGGAAAGCAATGTGCTCTAGCAAAGAGAGATGGAATGAAGCAGACCTGGGCTCCTGGCTCTACCACTTCCTTGGCTGTGTGACTTCAGGCAAGTTTCTTAACGACTCTGAAATCATGATTTACTCATCAGTAAAATGAGGATAATTATCCTGATATTGAGAGGGTTGGGGTCAGGATTAAGCAAGGCAATCAGTCAGTTGCCTAGACAATGCCTGGTATAAACGAGGTGTATTGTTTTGTGCGTTCCTAAATCGTCCAAAGGTGCATGGTGGTCAAATTCAGCTTCCTGAAGGGTGGGAGATAGGTCACTATAATGCCAAATAAAAACTGTTTGCGGTGAATACAATACTGGGCACACAATACGGCTTACTTTAAATAACGCACAGCTCCTGTCAATGAAGCCATGCAGTGGATAGTAATGGCCTAGTGAGGTTCTACTAGGCCTTGTAAGCTTAGATTTCATATGTCTGAGAAAATCTTATAAAACACTCTCACGAACCTGGACCGACAATGGAAAAGACCAGCCAGAATTAATTTCAGGCTGAATTTAGAAAGTCTTCTAAAGAAAATCCATTTTATTAAAGTTAAATTCCCCTTCAGTAGACTGAGGGTCAAGACTGAAATCATGACATTGAAAAATGGATTTTCTGAATGGATTTCTGGAGGAGATATCAGTAACTTATGAAGTATTTTAATTTTTTAACGTGGTATATTGCAAGAATGCCAATATCTCTCCATTTTCCTTGTGTTAATTAGCAGCTACAGAGCTCCAGTTGCATGAAAGGTAACATTCTTATCATTTTAGTATCCACCTGACTTCATTGAGCTGGCGTTATTTTTTTTTTAAAGATTTTATGATATTTTCAAGGGTGAAACCAGTAACTAATGGAGTGCAAAGAGCCTTCTTAAATGGGGAACAGGGAGTGCTTATTAGAACGTTACATACAAATGCAGGCTTTCTTCCGATGTCGTCCTAGGACAGTGTTTCATTTCGGTGGTTTCATTCTCTTTCAATTTCACATACTCCGTTCATTTCATAGATTGTAAATACAGTGGTGAACTTCAGCCCAATAAGGATCCAAAAGATCCCAGATTTCAAATTTAAAAAGATCCTGCTATTGTCTTAATATATTCCCCCCAAGGAAATAAAAAAAGACACACAACCGAAGGCACTCAGAGGAGAGATTTTAAGCATGTTTTTGACACACAGTACGAGCCCCTTAAAACATTTTTTTTTCTGTCTTGCCTCTTTATAACTCTGCTCTGGGCCCGTGCCCTGACCCTGGCTAAAAGACGAATGCATCGGCAAGGACAGAGCAACTTGTAACTGCCTTATACCTCTCAGGTCCTTGGGAAGTGTTCTGGGCACCCGCTCCTCAGAGGGGTGCAGTGTTCAGTGTGACGAAGTATCACCGGGGAGTTGAAGCATATTGCTTCTGGTACCTTTCTCTATGCTTAATGGAACTTGTACTTTCATTTCAAAAGACTGGCCTTGGAAATGTTTGCACAGAATGAGAAATGTAGCGACCACTTGCCATGCTGCAACCTAAGTGCTAACTCCAGGAAGCGAGGGACAGGAAAGGAGGGGTTCCCTCCACGAATCCAATTCTGGGGGGTCCTGTTTTTCACCGATTGTTTGTATACAACAAAAAAAATCATCTTACTTTATTCTTTGGTAATTGCCTTTCTTCAATTCACTCGGATTTGCCTCGGATTACAAGAGGAAATGTCATTCCATATGAGAAAATTGCCAAATAGTTCCTTATTGATCAGAAGCCAGCCCGGTATCGATCTCTGGAACCGCCGTGTCGTTTGCTCATTGGAACTGCTCTCTCTGAACGGGAACTTCATAAGCAGGGAGCCAGGCGGTGTTACATCTCTCAGTGGTTCACATAAGTAAACACGACACATTTAACAGAGGCTGCCATTGAAGCTCAGACCAAGGGAAAGATTCCCCCACTCTGCAGTCCTAGGCATGTCGTCATAGGACATTTTCTTACTAAAAAAAGGAAGAAGCGGGGCGCCTGGGTGGCTCAGTCAGTTAAGCATCTGCCTTCAGCTCAGGTCATGATATCAGGGTCCTGGGATTGAGCCCAGGGTCGGGCTCCCTGCTCAGTGGGGAGTCTGCTTCTCCCTCTCCCTTTACTCCTCCCCCCTGCTTGTTCTCTCTCTTTCTCCTTCTCTCTCTCTCTCTCTCTGTGTCAAATAAATAAATAAAATCTTTAAAAAAAAAAAAAAGAAAAAATCAGCGTAAGGGTTGTATCCATCACTGAGAACTCAGTATAAGATAAATCACAGAATCAGCAAGAGCATGTCATAAAATTAAAAGCACATCTGTCTTCTCCAGTCCTTTGAAAGAATAAAATTGGGTACAAGCTGCACCTAACTGTTCTATCCCTAGTGATTCTCCCAGGGGTCTTCCCATACTATAGAGATGTAGCCAACACATAAAGAATTACAGAAGTTGGACGGACCGAGGATAAATATGTCTACAGAAACTTGTTTATGTTGAAGGATGTTTGGGGGTCCATGGACTTTTTCCACCTGAAGATGACTTGAGCAATTATCCAGAATAGTCTGGTGCCCACAGTAAGAGGTTACGGGACTTAGCTGCGAAGGAAGAGGAAAGTTCCTGGCAAAACCACAACTGGAACTTAGACTCAGATTAAGATTCGTGGTTGAAGTCCAGGGCTTTGCCCCCTCTAAGCTACATTCTCGTATGACAGTTGGATAGTTCGAAGATAGGTGGATGGAAAGATGATGAGAAAAGATGAGGCAGAAAAATGGAGAAAATAAGAAGAAAGAAAACCTCTCTTTAAACATGAAAATTTATTTGAACTTCTTCCTTTCAATAAATATCCTTAAACCAAACGGACCACCCCCACTGGCCTCTGAGCTTCCCCTCAAATCTGTATCTCTCTATCCACAAACAACTCTGACCTCTAGATCTTTGCCATCCTTACTGATGAATGTATCGATCCATGAGAGTTTGGCGAGCAGAACCCACCACCCCGCACATTCGTTCTTAGCCTCCTTTCTGTCTCAGGGCCCAGAGGATAATGGTGACAGGCACACACTGATGGTTTTCCGCTGGTCGCTGCACAGACAGTGGAAGTGGGTCATACTTCGTTCCTGACCTGGTCAGTCATGGAACCCACCCCGGTGTTCCTTGACCCCAGGGCTGGAAACCGTGGGGTTTGCCCGTATTCTTTTCTTGGCTTCCATGGCCTTTATCCCGCCAAATACACCAAGCAAGTCTCCATGGGGAGAATAGAAGATGTAAAAAGGTGGCCTGTGGTTCTCAAATTCCAATCCCTAAAAGCTGGAACACTGACTTAATGGCAGCCCGAGGCAGAGTGTGGGGAACCATGAAGACAGACATTACACCAATTTCAGCAATGTAAATACAGCAGTGTAAGTGTTTGGTGTAGGAACACGGTGATGCCAGACGGAGACAGGCACCAGTCTCACTCCCGCCCTGATATCTGGGGGGGGAGAAGGGGCTCTATTTGGGGAGAGGAGCGGCCAATATGTATTTAAGCTAGTGGTACAGACTGGAGCCTCAGAGATCTTTCCCCATCACCTGACAAATGATGTTTCCTCTTCTTCCTTTAGTTTCTGCCCAGCACCATCACCAGGTGGAGCTGCTGGGCAGAAACTGTCTTACTGATCATCCAATCAGTGTTCCTTGAACACCCAGTACATGGTGGGCCCCAGGCGGAAGCCTAGGGATTCAGAGATCAAAGACAGAAGCCCTTCTCCCAAAAGCTCGCAGGGTGGCGGGGACATTTATTTTTTTTTTTTTCAAAAAATGCATGCTATTTTATTTAATACAGAAACAAATACAGCTAATCCCCATTATTCACAGAGTCCATATTTGTGAGTATGCCTGCCAACTAAATTTTATTTGTTACCCCAAAATCAATACTTGATGGCTTTCAGATCATTTGCACACATGTGTAAAGTGGCCAAATTTTGAGTCATTTGACCACGCATATTTGGCGGGGACATTTAAATAGTAAGTTATTATTGGCAAGCTGATTCAACAAATATGATGAGAAAGGAAGACACTAACCCAGCTGGAGCGAGCCAGGAGACCTCAGGGAGGTCAAGCAGAGCCTATCCCAGGGAAGAGGTCATCCTGGGGTTCCGTTTGATAAACCCATCATAAGTTGAAAATATCCTAGGTGAGGGGCACCTGGGTGGCTCAGTCATTAAGCATCTGCCTTCGGCTCAGGTCATGATCCCAGGGTCCTGGGATCGAGCCCCACATCGGGCTCCCTGCTCAGTGGGAGGCCTGCTTCTCTCTTTCCCACTCCCCCTAGTTGTTGTGTTCCCTCTCTCGCTGTGTCTCTCTCTGTCAAATAAATAAATAAAATCTTTTTTAAAAAAACAAAATATCTTAGGTGAAAAATGCACTTAATACACCTCACCTACTGAACATCATAGCTCAGCCTGGCTGACCTTACACGTGTTCAGAGCACTTCCATTAGCCTACAGTTAGGCAAAATCATCTAACACACAGCCTATTTTATAATGAAGTGTTGATTATCTCATGTAATTTATTGAATACTGCGCTGAAAGTGAGAAACAGAATGTAGATGGTTGTGCGTGGGTACAGAATGGCTGGAGGTTACCGGCTGTGACCCCTCACGATCCAGGGGCTGACAGGGAGGCTCAGCTCGTTGCCCGGCCTCACGGAAGAAGATCCTACCACCTATTGCTGGCCTGGGAAAAGATGCCAAATTCACAACTTAGAGTATGAGTTCTACTGAATGAGTATTGCTTTCACACCAATATAAAGTTGAAAAATCATAAATTGAATTATCCTGAGTTGGGGACCATCTGTACTTGAAAAGTGTGATCTTATTTGTTCTTCAAACAACTCGGAGGCAAGTACTCTGTCTCAGTTAGGTTGGGCTGCTTTCACAAACTACATTGATGGGTGGCTTACAAGCTACAGACGCTTACTTCTGACAGTTCCGGAGGCTGAAATTCTGAGATCAGGATGCCAGTATGGCTGGGTTCTGGCGAGGGCCCTCTCCTGGGTTACAGAAATCTTGTTGAATCTTCACAAGGATGAAGGGGTGAGAGCACTCTCTGGGGTCCCTTTTATAAGGGTGCTAATCCCGTTCATGAGGGCTCCATCCTCGTATCTAATTATCTCCCCAAAGCCGTGCCTCCTAATACTGTCACATAAGGGGTTAAGACTTCAATATATGAATTCTGGGGGGACATATACATTCAGTCCTATGGCTACCCCAACCATCTGCATACTACAGATGTGGAAACTGAGGCTCGCGCTGTTACTTGCACACCCAAAGTCACACGGAAGGTGAGCAGCAGCTTCAGCATTCGAACTCAGGTCTGAGTCCAATGCTCACACTCTTCACACTGGGTCTTTCCAAGTTCTGGAGCGTAAGGAAACAAAAAAGGCAAAAAGGTGGAGCGCCTGGCTGGCTCAGTCGGTGGAGCACGTAACTCTTGATCTCAGGGTTGTGAGTTCGAGCCCCACATTGGGTGTAGAGATTACTTACAAATAAAATCTTGAAGAAGAAAAAGAAGAAGAAGAAGAAGAAGAAAAGAAGAAGAAGAAAGGAGGAGAAGGAAGAAGAAGGAGAAGGGCAAAAGGTGAAGTGTAAAACCAAGTGGTGAGTGAGGATCGCGGGAGGGTGGAACTGCTCGCAAGCTACCCGAGTTCCCCGATGGAGCACTGCATCTCTCAGGGGACGTGGGCGAAGAGGAATCTCCCAGCAGGACCCCAGCGGGTGGTGTCTGGGATACGGGCACAGCAGTGTTTTGGGAGCATGCTGTTACCCTACTGTGTGGGTTACATCCCCGAACATAGCATCTTGCTCCTCGCCTGCCCCTCCCCCACCACCCACACACACCAACACTTGCCTCGAATATGAATGCAACACAGAGGCTGCTTCTGGTTTCAGAGAAACAGAAATGTTCTTTTCCTTTATTCCAGTCATGCCTGGAATGCCCCTCGCTCCACCACCTCCTTCCTTCCCTCCTCCCCACCGCCCCAAATAAAATAAAATACAATAATAGCAGCATGCTAGAGTACCCAATATGCTCTGCGTGCAAGCTTGGTTAAACAAATCACATTGACCTTTAATAAAGATGTGCAAGATGCTTCCTTCTCTCATTCAATATGTTAATCTTTGGGCCAAAGCGCCGTGAGAACAGGCACCATTAAGTGCAGATCTGATCTTGCTACTCTCCTGCTCTAAACCCTTCAGTGGCTTCGCATTGCCTACAGGAGGAAGCCCCAACTCCCATCAGCGCAGAGAAGGACCTCCCGGGTGTGGCTTGTGCCCACCGCCGGCTTCATTTCACACAACACCCCTCCCCCCAACCCCTGCAGCTCCCCAGCACCACTCCGACCCCTAGCCCACATGCATCTCTCTCTCCATCCTCAGTTCTTTCCCTGGCAGAAATGTCTATGGTGCCCTTGACAGCCACCTGCTGCCAGCCACACACTGATTACCTCCTGTCGTTCAAAATGCAGTTTAGGTCAGCTCCTCGATTAATACTCTCCTGAGTCCCACCCCCAGGCAGAAATGACAACCTCTCAATGTACCCAGTGCAGATCCATGTCACTGTCTCTGGCTCCTTGCTGCATTCATTTAATTACATCCTGCTCACCTATACCTAGCGTTGTGCTTGACACATATTAGGGGCTTAAGAAACAGAGCCACATGATGGCTATTCAACAGAAGCTTATTGTGTTGATGTCTGACGTGACTCCCAAGGAGCATCACGTTGGTGTGTGCTCTGGACACCGTGGCTTTGTCGGGGAAGCATCTGACCCCACAGGCCAGAGTGCGGACCCCCAGGGCAGCCATATGCCAATCACGGCGTCTCTCCTGGGCTTGTCTGGATTCCCTGGTCTTTGGATGGGAGGGTGGACACATGTAACGCAAATTGAAAGAAAGGCCTTCCTCCTAGCGCTGGCCTCCAAATTCAGCTTGACCACTCTGTCCGCCTCTATGGTCATTTTGTGGACATAGCTCTGGAGACGTTCAGGTCCCCCCTCGGGGTGGTCTGAGGCCAGGAGGAGGAGTTGGGGATGGAGCAGGCAGACAGCGGTTTTATTTACATCATTCCAAACAACTGGATCAGTTGATTTGTTCTTAATTCCGTTGACGAGTGAAGGAGCACTGAAATTCAAGTTCCCTTGGCAGAGATGGTTCTTTTTTATCAGAGAAACTTGAGTGAGCAATTTCTGGAGGAAGAGATGGGAAAGGAAGGGGGCCTGTGCCCAAGAATATGGATTAGCCTCCCTGATGCTCAGGATCAGAAGGTCAGAACAGGCCTGGCCAAGGTACACTCATTACCACCTGATAGGAGAGCTTGCATTTATTAATTTGGCTGTTTTTGTCTGTCTCTTCAATAGAATGAGGGTGGGCACCGCATTTATCTTGTTCACTGCTCTCTCCCCAGACCCCACCTAATCCTAGGCCCAGCACAAACTGGTGCTTACTGAACATCTGTTGAGTGAATGAATGACTCTGGGCTGGAAGTCGGGAGAACTGGTCCCACTCTGTAGTCACCAGCCAGCTCTGTGACCTTTGGCAGGTTACTCTGCCTCTCTGATCTTGTCAATGGGGATGTTATTATCTGCCTGACCAATCTTATAGGTCATTGTGGGGTTCCAGCTGTATGTGAAAGTCCTTTTATACCATTATACGGGCACAGTCCTAAACCTGAGAGGTTATGTCAACTGCTGAAGAGTTAGTCCTTTCCCACTGGGAGTTGGAAACATGGATGAGAGAATCTAGGAGGACTGGAGGAGCCAGGCTCTTCCCTCCACCTGCCAGGCACTGGGTTCCCTGGGCCTCCTGGACCGACAACAGTGGTAGACACTCATGACAAGACCCCCAGACACTTACATCTGGAGTCACCAGCCACAGAGGGCAATGGAAGCCATGGATGTAGGTGGGCTTCTCACTGCAGAGTGAGGAAGAAAAAAAAAAAAGCCTTGGACTTGTCCCCAGTAAATGTCAACACTAAGAGAAGCAGGTGGAGAATCAACAGAACCTGAGAAAGAATGGCCAGAAAAATAGGAATACCAAGCACTGTGTTTTGGAAGCCAGGAGAAGAGAGGAAGAGTGTGCAGAAAGAAGGGGAGGGGTCCTAGGGAAAGGAGGAGGGTGAGAGAGGGTCATTGGAATTTGTGGGTGTTTGAAAACCTCAGTACATTACAGTGTTTACAGAAATACAACGAGTGCATTGAATTTAAAAATCAGAATGAAATAGACCAAACTGCTCATGGCCACTGTTTCAGATGACTGAGGTATTGATTATCGTCTTGTTGTCTCTCTTTTTTCTATATAGTCTGATATGTACTTATGTCACTCTCATACTTGAAAAAGCACATTTAATAGTAAAATGCATATGAATGTGACTATCTCAAGTAGATGTAAAAAGAGAAAAGGCTGTGTACGTGGGCGCAATAGGGAAGAGACCCACAAAAATGAAATCAGCTGTTGGACTTAACTGTTGAATCTCATGGTAAATTTGGCCTGATTTGCTTTTCTTTTTAAAAGTGTTTTCTTAATGTTCTTTTAATTAAACAATGTTAATAAATAAGAATGGCGACCAGGCAATGTTTCAATCAGCCCTGAAGCCTTTAATTGAGTATTTCATTATGACTCTAATGCTATGGGTCTAGGTCTCAGGGACCATAAGCAAGGACTTGGTTCATTCTTGTGCCCTCGTGGTAGACTACACTTCTGTTTGCCAATATTCAGTGCCCCGTCCTGCCAGAGAAATGTGCTTCCTTGAATCCCTGATGTCAGCCTTGGCCATGTTACCTTTTCGGCTACCAAAATGTGAGAAGTGACATGTGCCCCTGCTGGTATGGGAGAGTTAAGAGCCAACATATGCTTCATCTCGGTTGCTTTCTCTCATTGCTACTCATAAGGGTCTAGATAGCAGCTGCCATCAGGGCCTGAGTCCCAGAGTGTGGACGATGATGACATGGAGGAAGCTCCCAGTCAACCTAGGGTTAACGTGTATGTGGGCAAGAAATAAGCCTTTGTTGTTGAAAATAACTGAGATTGGGGCGGGGGCGTGGTGCTCATTTTTGTAGCCTATCCTGCAGATATGGTCTTCTGAAGTCTGAAAAGAAAAAGAAATTGTCAGCAACCCCAGCACGTTCTCAAGAAACCTAACTCTTAAGTCTTTCTTATTTCCTTCTCTAGATGATGCATATTTACTACAGGGACTTAATATAGAGGAACTATATCCAGAGACCTCTAGTTTCATTACGTATGATGGGTCGATGACTATCCCACCCTGCTATGAGACGGCAAGTTGGATAATAATGAACAAACCTGTCTATATAACCAGGATGCAGGTGAGCTTTTCTGCGGTCTTTCGGCTAATGGGGAAAATGATGTCAAGACTGGCTGGGTTTATGGAGTGCCGATTGATTAGTTTGTTAGGACTGCTTTGACAAAATGTAACATAAACTCTGTGGCTTAAGCAGCAGAAACGTACTGGCTCACAGCTCTGGAGGCTATAAATCTAAGATCAAGGTGTCAGCAGGGTTGGCCCCTTCTGAGGATGTAAGGAAGAATCTGTTCCACACCCGTCCTTCTGGTGGTAGCCAGGAATCTCTGGTGTTGCTTGGCTCCTGGAAGCACTGCCCACTCTGCCTCCAGCTTTATGTGGCGTTCTTCCCCTGCATCTTTGCCCAAATCCCTTTTTTGATAAGGACACCTGTGTCACCCTGAATTAGGGCCCACCCCAAAGACCTCATCTTAACTAATTACACCTATGATGACCCTATTTCCAAATCAGGTCACATTCTGAGGTACTGGGGGTTAGGACTTCCATTTATGAATTCTGGGGGTCCACAATTGAAATCACCACACCTATGTTTGAAAAACCAGCATCTGAAAAGGCTTAGCATGAACAAATTGTAGAAGCATCCCACGTGTCTGAATGAGAAAAGAGAGCAAGGTCAGTTCCCAAAGTGTGCACTACAGTCATTATGTTCAAACAGCAAGTGAGCAAAATGGATGGTGTGTCCAAAAATGTTTGAAAAGGCTGGATTTTTAAAAAAGTTAAATAGGGGCCTCTGGGTGGCTCAGGCGGTTAAGCATCTGACTCTAGATCTCAGCCCAGATCTTGATCTCACCATCGTGAGTTCAAGCCCCATGTTGGGTTGGGCTCCATGCTGACTGTGGAGCCTACATTTTAAATAAATAAATAAATAAATAAATAAATAAATAAATAAATAAATAAATAGATCTCCTTACTGGGAAACTTGTCAGGGCCTTTAAATTGATAATATATGTGTCAGTTTCCAAGAAGAGGCATGGGATGTTGAGCATTTCACAAACTATTGACACGTGAAGTATTTTTAGAGCATCTCACAGGGCTAGTATGCCCTTGAACTACCTGAGAACCAGGTCTGAGCACTGGGTGTGAGCTTTGCCAATGGCTTTCTGTGCACTCCCACAGCTGTCACCCCCACTATGTGAAATGAAAGTTCCTCCCCTTTATAACAAGGGGGGTAAGTCATGTCTGCTCCAGTTCCGACATTCTAAGATCGTCTATAAAACTCAAAAGGAAGATGAGCAAAGGAAGCAGAATCCAATCTCCTTGACAGGATATGTACTCATGACCCAACAGTCTGAAGCATTTGAAGTCTCCAGTCCTATCTGTGTTGATTGGGATTCTTTTGGTGACAAGCCACCCCCTCCAGATACCTCACTTAGAAAAAAGGAGGTATTCAAGAAATATGGGGGCATCCTATGGAAGTTGAGATCAGAAATTGATGTCCAGAATTCACAGGAAGTCTGTCCTCTCTGTTCTCTTTCACTTCTTATTGCACATTCTCTTTGTCCTCCTTTCCTGTTAAAAACAGTCCTGGGCTGGAACATGGCAGAAAACCTTTAGTCCAGCCGCCCCGTCCCCGTAGTGACAGAAAAGCAACCAAATTGATCCAGCTTAATTTAGCTCTGACCCCTGGAACAACCACTACGGTGTGGATAACACCCATGGGGGGGAATAATTTCCTGAATTATTGGAAATTCTGGAACCATGAGGTGTCAGAGGAAAAAGGGACCCTGGAGAACAACCAGATGGATTTCCTCCTTTGACAGATGGCATGTTTGAGCTTAAGAGAGAGCAAAGGACGTGCTCAGAGACATGCATGACCTGGTGAGGTAGAAGCCTGGCTCACTCCATGCACGGAGGCATCAGGAGGCCTGCAGCACACCCGAATCCATGAAACGGGTCTCTGCAGCGCTCACGTGTGCCCTGTCCCAGATAGCCAGGACCACCTGGCTTGGACACAGTCTACGCAGTCCGACATGCTCCCTAGCGCAGTTAGGAGGGTAGGTGGGACTCAGCTGTGTCTCTCCCCGCAGATGCATTCCTTACGCCTGCTCAGCCAGAATCAGCCGTCTCAGATCTTTCTGAGCATGAGTGACAACTTCAGGCCTGTGCAGCCGCTCAGCAACCGCTGCATCCGCACCAACATCAACTTCAGTTTACAGGGGAAGGACTGTCCGAACAACCGAGCCCAGAAGCTTCAGTATAGAGGTGGGTGTGCTGGCTTGGAGGGCAGCGGGCCCCCGCCGGGGCTCAGTCGTCTTATTAGAATTGGGATCACAAATGACAGTGAGACCACCCCCTTCCATTTGTATGGTGCTTTCCTGTTGGTAAAACCTCTGTAGCGTTCGAGATAGACAGAGATAGAAATAGACATACAGAGACAGAGATGAGGGAGGGGGTGTCAAATATTCAAATCCCTTCCAGTTCAAGCAAGAGGGCATTGAAAAAAAAAGGAAGAGGGGAGGGAGGAAGAAAGGAAGGAAGGGAGGGAGGGGGGGAGGGGGGGGAGGGAGGAAGTTTTATTGGAGCCCAAGTTAGGACAGCTGCCTAGGATACACAGTCTTCACAAGGAAGAAAGTGCTCCCATGAAAGAATATTTGGCTAGGGTTCTATACATTTTTTTTGCAGAAATAGTTCCAAATCATTACACTAAGGACATTTCAGAAAGTTGCAGACCTCATCTCAGGCCTCTAGTATATACAGCACATGACTTTAAACTGATGGGAGCCAGGGAGGTATTTTCCTTTTTCTTTTTCTTTAAGTTTTTATTTAAATTCCAGTTAGTTAACATACAGTGTGATGTTAGTTTCAGGTGTACAGTGTAGTGATTCAACACTTCCATACATCAGCCGGTGCTCATCACAACAGATGTACCCCTTCATCCCCATCACCTAGTTCACCGAAACCCCCCTGCCCTCTAGTAACCATCAGTGTGTTCTCTGTACTTAAAGACTCTGTTTCTTGGTTTGCCTCTTTCTCTTTCTCTTTTTTCCCTTTGTTCATTTGTTTTGTTTCTTAAATTCCATATATGAGTGAAATCATATGGTATTTGTCTTTCTCTGACTTATTTCGCTTAGCATAAGACAGCAGTTTTATTGCCATTTTACCCAAGGGCCCAGAGAGGCTGATTTTCCAATGTCATCTGTTAGAACAGGACAGCTAGAAGCATTCAAGCTTTTAGCTATGTGCACAATGGACTCTCACCCCCTTTCTCCCAAAAGGGGAGCAAATACTCTGGATGCCAGGCCATTGGGATCCAATGAGGTAACATGTGTGAGCACATCTTTTTCCGGTGCTATGTCCCTAGAGATGACTATTATCCCTACTAAAGGAGACATTTAAGATGACTCCTGCCTCCAGTAACCCTCTCGTCCACATCCATCTCTCTCTCTCTCTTCCTACACACGCTAAGTATCTGTTGGTCGTTGTGGTAAACCCTCAACATAGAAAGGAAGATGGAGGCAAAACGGAGTCATGGAGATGTCTTCAACAAGGAATCCACACACCTGAGCTCCTGGCTTGGTTCTGTCACTACCAAGCCAGGTAAACCCAGCCACCTCATTTCCCCTCTGGACCTGCCTTCTTTCATGACAGTCTCTATACCATCAACTTCATGACTCGTGAGGAGCAAATGAGAGCCTAGATGGGGAAGTCCTTTGTAGCAATAACATGCCACCCTAATATGGGGGCTATGGATGTTACCAGGCCGCTGCCCCTTGGTCCCCCAACTTCATCTCTCCTACTTCCCCTGCATCTCCTTCTTTCTTTTTCCTCTGTCAGACACATGCAAAGTGTCAAAACTATAATTTTCTGTTCCCTTCCAGCCAGAACTACCAGAAAAATACTCCATTCATTGAGCCTTCCCTTTATTCAACACATAGTTATGATGCACCTACTGTGTGCCAGGCACTTAGCTAAGTGATGGGAATACAGTGGTGATGAAGACAGGTAGGGCCCCATCCATGCAGAGCTTATAGTCTAGAGCAGGGGTGGCAAACTTTTTCTGTAAGGGCCAATTGGTAAATACTTTAGGCTTTTGAGTCATATAGTCTCTGCTACACTCTTATGTTGTAGAGAGAAAGCAGCCATAGGTAATATGTAAATGAATGGGTGTGGCCATGTTCCAATAAAACTTTACAGACAAAAACAGATCACAGGCTGTATTTGGCCTGTGGGCTGTCATTTGCCCAACCCTCATCTAGAGCACTGCCATCCACTGGAACTTTCTGCAACTGTGGAAATGTTCTATATCTACCTTGTTTGGTATGGTAGCTACTAGCCACATGTGGCTATCCGACATTTGAAGTGTGGCTAGTACAACAATGCAACTAAATTTTTAGTTTTCATTTTAATTAATTGAATTTATGGTAGCCGCATGTGACTGGTAACAACCCTATGGGACAGCTCGGGCTAGAGGTTTATGAGGAAGCAGAGGGGGAGGTTGGGATACATACATACAATTTACGGAACCGTCCCTTCCCCCTTGGAGTAAGCCCCCCAAACTTTGTGTGCATTAATTCAACTATGCCTCGTTTTGTGTTGTTTGTGTGTGTGTTTTCCTTTCTCTCTCTTTCCAGTAAATGAATGGCTCCTCAAGTAGGGAACGAGACCAAGAAGAATCTCAAGAAGAAATGCTACAACTGTGAATTGATGTAACCTAGAATGCCCCCTTCTTTCTTCTCTCTCCCTCTCTCCCTCAAGCCTCATTCACTCTTTGGATTGGCCCTTTCTTCATGAAAAGTGTCTGCAAAACCATGGCAGAGGAACACATCTCTTCCACACACTCACCGACACACACACACACACACACACACACAAGCACTCGCACACACATGTGAACACATGCAAACAAATCTACACACAGACACACTCAACATGGCCTTCAAGATGGGAAGTCAAGTTTCAGAAAAAACAGGCTCATTCATAAGAGGTCTTAGAAGAAAATAACCAGTTAGCCTGATTACAATTTTGATACTGTTTTCCTGAACTAATAAATCTACCCAATGAGACTTTTCAGCGTTTGTACATACAAAATTCTTCCAAAAGAGAGAGAGGAGAAAACACAGCTCCGACAGCATCAAGCAGACTTTGTTCTTGGCATCAAGTTATCTCGGGTGGTGTCCTAGGATCCTCTGAGGGTGCTGGTGACAGGTGAACCAAGACAAAGTTGGCCAAGGACACTTATTTCTAGATTATGATTCTTCTGTTTACTCAAAAAAAATTCAAAAAGCAAAGGACAGACCTTGAAGAGATACACATTGTATATATATCACTGCAGACTATAAAGAAATGGAATTATTTCCCCTTTGTCGCATATCTGTAGTAGGATTTGCCAAGATCATAACTGATCCATTTGCTGTTTCTTGTTTTCCAAAGGTCATACATTGTGTTTGGTTATTGTTAACAGCTCAATAAATGTGTTTAACAAGTTAATTTCATTTTTTCCGCCTTTGGTCTGTTCTCCTTCCTTACAGGTAAAGCCCTGACTCCATTGCAACTGCATTCTTTGATTTCACTTGTTCCTTCATCTATGTGTTCTGTTCATTTGCAGCCAGTTTTGACTGAGTTTGTGGCAATCAGGAATGCATTTGCTAAGCAAGTATAACTTTAATTCCACTCCATGGCTCGATCATTCATACAAAGTGAGCTTCAGCCTGAGATAGCAGGCGACAGATTTCTTGCATTTCAAAACTGCCATCCCCCCACCCCACTGTGATGCTCCCTTGAAGGAATGCACTTTGCCTTGTAAATTCCTGGGAAGGGGGTGTCTTTTCTCTCCAGGTGCAGCCGGATCTCACAAAATACAAACGAATGCCTTTCTTTCCTTGTTTATAATGGTCACTCACTGTGTTTGATTACTGTCAAGAAACCAATAAATGTGTTTAACAAGTTAGCCAGTACCCATGTCTGAGTTTATTGAGAAGGAGGACGCTCCCTGCTGAAGCCTCAGGGTCCTGCTGCGTCCACGAGCCATGGCATTGTGACTGGTAGGGCTGCTAAGCCACCGGAGCCACCCGGCTGGCCGTTCCCAGAGCCGGCTAATTAATACCCTGGTGAGAAAACATATCGGCTCGGCTGCTGGAAGGGAAGATTTGGTTGTTCGTTCAGTGGCCAAATTAAAAATAACTTTCATCTCTCCTTCCTGTCACGGTCTGCAGAAAGAGGGAAGCGCACAGGCAGGCAGGGTCTGTGCGAATGGGAAACTTCAGCCAAGTGACACATTAACCATACTGACGATGAAAAAGAAAAATGATCAAACAGCCAAATACTTCATATTTGAAATAATAAAAATTGAAGTGTTTTCACTTTTTGCACCAATGTGAGTTAGATGATGGCCTTAGCCATGATGCCCTAGGAGCCAGTTCTGAGCAATTGTATTTTTGCAGAAAACAAGGTCTGCAAAAGTTCAAGGTAGACAGGGGACAGACTTCCTCTGTGTGGCTTGCGGCTTTCTCTCTCAGACAGAATCTTCCTGAACCTGCAAAGGCAGGCAGCAGTGTAGTACAGTGGCTGAAGAATATTGGTAAATCAACCAAACCTGGCTTCAAATCTTCACTCTGCCACTTGCCTGCTTGCTGTGTGATCCTGGGCAAGTGGCTTTACTTCTCTGATCTGGGCATCGGGGATGCTAATAACTGCCTCTGTGAGTTGTGAGGCTTGAATGGAACACAACTACTTAAAACAGCCAGCCCAGTACCAGTGACAGTTCTGCCTGTGGTGCCTGTGGGTCATGTGTGCGGCTCACCTGGCAGTGTTTATGTGGACCATACCACACCTCCCTCTCCAGGAAGGGCTTAGCACTAATCACAACAAAGCCATCAATTAATATCAAATGAGAGTAATAGATACCCAGCAGTCTGCACATAGGTATATGCCTGACTCGTGTCGGGGCACAGAGCAATGAGCCCCAGTGAGGAAGGAAGGCAGGGGCCCGGTGTCTAGGCTCTGTTCTGTTACTAGTATCCTCTGTGATGCAAATCAATTCCCCTCCGGGGGACAGTGTCCTTATCTAGAAATAACCTGGACTCGATGACCTCCCATGGCCTAAGATCATTCCCTAACTCCATCTCTCATTCAGTTCTCAGTCCAGGGAGTACAGAAGAAAACCCAGGCTGACACCCCTGGGGCCCCTTGGCATGGGCAGAATTTCACTCTGGCCAAGCAGAACTGGAAATGGAGAGAATGAGCCAGTCTCTCACCTTCTGGGCCAATCCTGAATGTGCCTTCTCCCCATTCCCTGAGTGGCCCAAACTATAAAATGGAAATTGGGGCACTTTGCCCTCAAACCATGTGAAAGTAATAAAGATTTACTAGATTTCTACCACTCTTAGAAAAAAAATAGAACTTTTAAACAAATCAAAAAGTCCCTGAGAGTTGACCTGGTAAAGCCATTAAGGAACAAAAATCCATTTCTCCATGTGATGTGCATGGGTGTTCAGAAAGGGGGTGGCCACAGTGCCGGCTTGGCCTGCAGAGCTGCAGGCTGACATGGGCATCCTGTCCACCTGCAGGGACATGCATGCCGTGCCTCAGTTCCCTCCTCAGCAAAATGGGGAGGGGAAGTAAATATACGCAGAAGAGAACGCTGGGCAAATTGCATGAGAAAAGGGGAAGACAGAGCAGGGAGATCCCCAGTGCTCCACTCAAGGACACGCTTTGTGGTTTCCAACACGATTTAGAGCCCAGTTCCCACCTCCCTTGGTAGCAGTTTGGTTTCCATGGTGACACCAGGACAACCACCACTGGCTGCACTAGATGGGTCTGGAATGTGACTAATGTGGAGTTTGGGCAGGAGGGCAGGCCTCCATCTGAAGGACCTGCTCAGAGAAGGGCTCCCCTTGTAAGGTGGATCCATGGGAGCCCAGAGGCCAGCCTGATCTAAAGGCTCTTCCCTTTTCAGAATCACATCCCAATCTCTTTGCGCCGTCACTGTTTGGGATGGTCTGAGAATGTTTTCCGGCCCCCTGCTCCTGCCCCAGATCTTCAGTTAACAGGTCTAGCGTTTGGATAACAAATCTCCCTGTTTTAAATAAAAGAAGTATCAGCGTTTGAAATAAGGGCTTGACACCAACCTTCCAAAACCCACCCCAGGTCATCAGTCCTGATTACTCAGATCGTAGGTAATGTTTCCAAGACTTCAGACCATCATGAACAAACAAAAACAAGTGATGAGTCAGGAGACCAGACGTTCAGAAAGATAAGCGGGGGGCCTAATGAAGTCATGGGTAAATTACAGTCCTGTGGGTCCTGACATCATGGGGTCTCTTCCACGCGGCGCTCCCTCCCTGCAATCTGGCAGCCCCATGACAAGCCCCGGTCCCGGCCATAATTATCTCAGCCCAGGCCGTAGTCACATCCACCCAGCAGGTCCTCCTGCCTCCAGTCTGCAGACAAGTGAACGACCCCAGGCCGAGATACACCCAAAACAAATATCCAGACTGCTTTCAGATCAGGGGAATATGAGTCCACCCTGAATAAAAGGCTGTGGGAAGTTAAGGCTAGATGGGGTGGGATGGGGGGAGCGGATAATCTAAGACACTTTCCAGGAGAGACACCAAAACACAAAGCGAAGCAGATAATCCAACGGGGTAGCACTCCAAAACTGATTTGATAAAGAAACCGATTCCAGGAACAATGCAAAAGGACAGGACCTATATGCTATACCCAGACTCCAGGTGAGAAAGCAGAACCCGGGGAAGTAGACTCGGCTGCTCTTCATAGAGTGTTTGCCATGGGCCAGGGTGGCGAGGAAGACATTGAGAGTCGTGTCCCATTCCCAGCCCATTTTAGGATCAGTGAACCAAAATCTCCAACTGGAGCATATCTCCAAGATGCAAACTTCCAATAGTCCCCACTTGTTTTCAGGTTAAAGGTTCAAGTTTCTTAGCAAAGCAGGCAAAGCCTTCCCTTAATGGATTCTCACCAGATGCCTGCAAATTCATGCCTCACCTTCCCAGCCTCCATCTGGGTCATCCCTCAGCTTGGAACGCTCTTTCTGGTTCTTCCTCACCTGTGGAAATGCACACCTTTCAAGAAAACCAGCTCAAATGCCACCCCACCCCAGGCATCCCTTATCTCCCCAAGGAAAACTGTTTCTTCCTAGCCCTGAGCTCACACAGCCTACTGATTTTTTTTAATATTTTATTTATTTATTTATTTGAGAGGGAGAGACAGAGACAGAGCATGCCCAAGCGGGGGGAGGGGCAGAGGAAGAGGGAAAGAATCTCAAACCGACTCCCCACCAAGTGTGGAGTCCAAAGCACGGCTTGATCTCAAGACCCTGAGATCATGACCTGAGCCGAAACCAAGAGTCGGCTGCTTAACCAACTGAGCCACCCAGGTGCCCCACATAGCCTATTGATTTTATCTCTGATTAACATTTACTTCATCCAGGTCTGTATGAGAAATAAAGATGCAGAAATCAATGTGTGTTACAGAGATAGAACTCCATGTGGTTCCCTATTTTCCTGTCTGCCCATGCCAGGCAGAAGCTCTCTAACATTGTCCCTTCATGCATCTTTGTACCTCCCCCTCCTATGCACAGAAAGAAAAAAATGTTTAAATCCTATCATAATTCTTTGTCAATAGAAGGTACTCAAACAAGGTGGTTGGTTGATATGTAGAATTTTCCTATAAGAGGCAGGATAATATTTGATTCTTTTCAATTCAGGGTTGTTGAGCTCCTCCTCTGTACCAGGCGCACACCAGGCATGGTCCTGGGTTCTTTCACATATATTTTACATATTTTTTTTCTTTTATTTGGTGCCCATAGAGGTTCTGCCACGTAGTTCTTGGCTTTGTTCTGTAGATAAAGGAGTTAATCAGAGAGCCAAATTTAGCCTAGACCACACAGTTGTTGAGTAGCAGAGCCAACAAAGGCTGATCCTAGAGAAGCATCAAGTGAACTTGGCTCTCAGCTGGTCTAGAATGGAAGGGTTCTTCCCACTGAGACCACCGTCGTTTTTCTTTATACTGCACCCAAGGTACAGAGACCTGCCAATCATTCCCATCCCCCAGTTAAAGCAGAGTCCCTGACTATGAGTCCAGGCCTTGGAGAACCATTCTTGATGCTGGCTGCCCATCAGTCACCTGGGGGAAACTTACAAAGGTGCCAAGTATGGGTGGTTCTAAAAGTGCCCCAGGTGAAGCTAACGTCAGCTGAGACAGAGACCCACCACTCTATACCAAGGCATTTGCCAAGCTGTCCCAAATATAGGCTATATGCTGCCTGCCCCTGGAAGAGATACTCCAAAAAATGAATGAATAGAGAGCGGATGAAAAGAAAAGCAGGACCCCTCTGGACGCCCAGGATGTGGGGTTCTGACACATCACTCCAGTGAGCTGTGCTCGTAGGATTTTGGAGTTGACAAGGATACTCAATCTTCACACCCAGTCAGCCTCCTGACCTCAGGGCTCCCATGCAGTGGGAATTCAAAGGATACTGAATGGTTAACTTCAGGCAACAGTTAAGAGCACGAAACAAAAGCCAAACTGTCACCATGCCCCAGTGGTCCGTTGAGCTCCTGACACCCGAGCGAGTGAGTGGCAGCAGGTCTCCATCACCAGACAATGAGATGTCTGCCTCCCCAATGGAAGGTGCCTCACGAGTAAAATGGATATAATCATTTCTTTTCTCATATCCTACAAGTTGTGAAAACAAAACCAGAGAAGAGGTGAGAAAAAGCTTGGGAAACGTGTCAACCGAGTGTCAGGCAGTGTTAATCGAGGGATGCAAATGTTTCTGTTGCTGTGAAGAGAGGGGGGCTGCTGGAGAATGTGTGCAGCCAGGGGCCCCCGCTGACCACTAATCCCATAGCCACTGAGCGCCAGGCACAAATCCAGTCCTCAGAAATACCTAGGACAGAGCAGAGACGAGGCCCCATTGTGTTCTGGGATACACCGCCCAGATGCAAACAGATTTCAGAAATGGAAAACTTGAGCTGCATCTGAAGAAGCACTTCTAAGAGTCAGGAACGGTGGGTTAGAAAGGAAAGACCGCCTAAGGAACTGTAGGAGGGAGACGTTGATTTCAGTAGAGGCTTCCAGGAGAGAAGGCTCCCTGAGGAGGTGACATCTGAGCTGACAAAGCTCCAAGTGTGTTTGGGTGAATAGGGAAGAAGCCAGCATTCCAGAAAGGCAGGAGCCTGAAGGAATAGGCTGGATGTGTTCCAAAGCTAAGAAATGGGCTGGAAAACAAACAGGGTTCCAGAGGGGAGGGGGGTAGGGGGATGGGTTAGCCTGGTGATGGGTGTTAAAGAGGGCACGTTCTGCATGGTGCACTGGGTGTTATATGCAAACAATGAATCATGGAACAGTACATCAAAAACTAATGATATAATGTATGGTGATTAACATAACATAATAAAAAAAAACAGAAAAAAAAAAAGAAATGGGCTGGAGTGGGAGAGTCCCCAAGGTCACCTTTAGGTGTCAGTCTAATCTTACCTGTGAGAGTTTTGCTGGGTCCCTTCAGAGCCAAGAGCTGACACACTTGCTGAGTCACTTCATCAGCTGGACACTGAGGTCTTAGCACCAACCACACAGCTGGCTCTGGGCCAAGCAAGGTGGGGGAAACAGAAGGATAAATTATGGTTCCTGCCCTCAAAAAGTTTAAAATCTAATTGTGAGAAACAGTGAATGAATGTGGAACTCTTATCATCTCTGTGACTTAGGAATATTTTGTACTCAGAAGATAATCATTTTTGAGATTGTCAGATAGGCAAGATGGCCAAGTAAGGTTGTACAGTCTGTACACTGCACAAAAGTGCTCAGCTGAGAGGGCAGCACGGGACATCTTTTTGCAATTCAGCAGCTTAGAGAGAATGAATGCCTTCTTGTAATTCACACAAAGGCAACGTTTGTGCTAGCTGAAGCCCTGAAAGGCAGCAACTTTAAGAGTGATAGGAAATTCAAAATGAAGAACAACATCTTGATTGAAAAGCTCAGTGGGGGACTTTAGTGAAGGAAGAGGGATTTGAATTAGGCCTGCCAGGTGGCAGGATTGGCATAGGTGGGAGGTATGGTATTCTAGATAAACAGAACAGCTGGCACTAAGATCTGGGGCTAGAACAAGCCTGGCAGGTGCTCTCAGCTCGGTGAAACTTCACTGGCTTCAGTACAGATCAGATGAAAAAGGACCAAGGAAAATTCAGCTGGGTTTGGTATCAGGAAGCCAGGGTGGTTGGCAGTGTGCAAACCAGAAGGAGCAGGTGCTCCTAGGCCTGGCTAGCGTGTTCAAATCTGAGCTCTGCAATTCACTCGCTGGTGACCCTGACAATTATCTTACGCCTCTGAGTTTAAGATTTCTTATCCAAAAAAAAAGAGGCCACTCCTTTTGAAATAAAACGGGAAGAGAGCTACCTACTTCATTGGGTTGTAGAGAAATAGTCTTAGTATTATAAGCAATAGGAAGCCATTCCTTGAGGAGGAATATGACCAGAAGGGGAAAAAATTATAAGTAAACCGGCAGCTCTGAGTAAGGGCACCTCCCCTAGAGAGAAGATAGTCATATGGGATCTAGGAATACTCCAGAGCCGTTGACCCAGGGAGCTTTAGGGGGAAGGAAGAAGGCAGCTCCAGATTCCTACTGGTCAGGAAAGAATACATTGAAAGGCTTAGCTTCTCTAAAGCTTCTTCCTATTTCAGAGACTTGGTCTCCCAGGGTCCTAAGACTCCCAGTGTTAAAGGGAGAGCCCAATAACTCAGCCACCTTGTCCGGGAAGAAACTTCAGCCACTGGTGCTCTGGGAGATATATGAGAGACCTTAAACAAATGGGGATCAAAGAGAAGATACCAGGAAGGAAACAGTGGAGGGAGAGACCAGTAGTGATGCCCAATGTTTACTAAGCACAGACTATGGGTTCTATGGGCATCAGTCCACTTCATCGTTGCAATCCTGCCGTAAAGGAGGAACTGTTGTAAAAACTCTGTTTTACAGAAGGGAAGCCAGAGGTGCAGAGAAGCCAAGCTCCTCACTCAACTAGTAAGTAGCCGAGGAGAGAGCCTGGCACCGGGGCCCTCACACCTCACCTCTCTGTCATGATGCCTCACAGAAAACGTGCTGGTCAGAAATGCACAGCGGAGCTGAATTAGAATAGGTAACCAGTATGTACCCCAAAGAACTGAGAACAGAGACTCAAATAAGTACATGCACACGCATGTTCATAGCAGCACTGTTCACAATAGTCAAAAGGTCTATAGAGCCCAACTGTCCAGCAATGGATGAATGGATAAATAAAATGTGGTATATCCATACAATGGAAGAATGCAACATTATTCATTCGTAAAAAGAAATGAAGTACGGATCCATGCTACAATGTGGATGAAACTTGTAAACATTATGCTAAGGGAAGGAAGCCAGACACAAAAGACTATGTATTTCATTTATATGAAATATCCAGATTAAGTAAATCCATGTAGCCAAAACACAGATTGGTGGCTACCAGGGAATTGGGGAAGGGAGCAGAGGAAATAGAGAGCAATGGCTCAACAGGTACAGGACTTTCTTTTGGGGGTGATCAAAAGGTTTTGGATCTAGATATAGGTGTGGTTGTGCAATATTGTGAATGTACTAAGTGCCACTGAATCGTTCACTTCAAAATGGTTCACTTTGGGGCGCCTGGGTGGCTCAGTCAGTGAAGCGTCTGCCTTCAGCTCAGGTGGTGATCCCGGGGTCCTGGGATGGAGCCCCGCATCGGGCTCCCTGCTCAGCAATGAATCTGTTTCTCCCTCTCCCTCTGTGATCTCTCTCGCTCTTGCTCTCTCTCAACTAAATAAATAAAATCTTTAAAAAAAATAAAATGGTTCATTTTAAGTTATGCCAAATTCACTTCAAATTCAGAAGAAGAGGAGCGGGGGAGGAGGAGGAAGAAGAGAAGAAACCAAAGCCCAAACCTCAGGATGAACAAGGCCAGGGATGGAGGCACCTGCTTGAGTGGGGAGGGAACTATTGAGAGGTGTAGAATTAAGAATCAGCCTCTGGTTTGTGCACCAGGCTTATTTAAGCCCAACTTTGTGGCATCACTTGATTGACGGGGAAACCCAGTGGATAGCAATGTCTGATAGCCACTGAACACCTCCTCTGCGCCAGGCATTGTGCTAAGCCCTTTCCTGGCATTATTCTAGTCAATCCTCCAACAGTCTTCTGTAATATAAGCACATACTGGCCCCGAGCACAGTGAGTCAAACAGCTTCAAAATGTGTAAGTAACTTGCTCAGTAGCCTATTCTTAGTTAGTGGCAAAGCCAGGATTCAAACCTAGGCCTCTCAGACTGTCCCACACTCCGCCCTAGGGTCTTCCTCCCTCTGTCCCTGGAGCTGCAGAATCCCTCCACCCACTGGGGAAACTCTGGGACCGAGGAGAGAGGAGATTGCTGCTGCAGACAGCCAGCGACACTTTCCCCCCACAGCGTATTACTATCCTCCAGGCAAAGAGAAGTGAGCTCGTTCTCCCGGCAGCGCTGTGTCCCAGAGCCCCCCAGCCTGAGTTTGAACTAGCAGTGGGCATCTCAGCCAAGCCATTTCCAATTTTCTTTCCCAACCAGAGATGGACAGGAGAAATCATGGGTGCTCAGGGCAACTGTTTTGTTTCTAGTGAATTAAAACAACTGTCAAACCACTTAGGCCATCTTCCACACTCTTGCTACAGAATTATTCAGAAGAAAAGTTTCCGTGATTAAAGACCCAAGCCAATTATAATGAGAAGCCCAGCAACAAAGAGAACCTACACTCCTCCGCGCAGTGTCCAAAAGCATGGAAATAACTAAGGATCTGTCAAACGCCCAAGCTGAAGCCGAGGATGAAAAATTGATAATAAATCTTCTCAAGAGGAAACTGAGCACTGACAAGGAGAAAGCATTAGAAGTGGCCCCACTCCAGGAACCCAGACGGCTTAACCCTCACTGGAGTGCAAACAACCCAGGCTTCCCAGAAAAGCCAGAGTTGGGGAGAATTGGTGACACTCGGGGAAGCTTAGGAGGACAGTAGAATTTGATGAAAAAGAGGAGAAATCTGGTGACGCTGAGCATCAGAAACCTCAAGAAATAACTAGTACTGACTCCCCTCCCCCATACCCCACACTTCTGCCCATGCTGATAGCAAAGAAAAACATGTAGTTAGTTGGACTCCCCTTGGGTGCCTGCTATAAAACTGATAACTCTGGGGAAAAAAATAATTAAGGTCAATGGTTGCTATTGACAGTTCTTAAACCAATGATGAAAAATATTAGCAGACGCAATGTGAAGGTATGACTTCATTTGGGTGGAGAAATTTGTCACAACTGGGAACCTTTATGTGCCAGCCCCCCCCCCCCCCATCAGAGATTCAGACCCAAGCCCCCCACCCCAAGCATGGTTCCCCTCATGTTGAAATGTGGCTACACGGTGGGTTATTTATAAAATTGAGCCTGAACGATTCTAGAAGTTCTGATTAGGGAATGACCACGCTCTAAGGGAACTTCAATTATCAGTAGAGAAAAAGAGCAAGGGCTTCGAGCACAGGTTCAAATCCCAGTGCTTCATCTTACCGGCCAGATCCCCTGGACATGGCAATTGACCTCTGTGAACTTCAGGGTTCTCATTCGAGACAGGAGGCTATCACCTTCTATTCTCTTAAAGTGTTTCCCCTGAGAACACATGTGTTCTACTGATGCTTGGTGAAGCTCTCTGAAGTCTCACAGCTCACTGGCTCTGGGTCCCCTCTGCATGAACAGATAACGCCTTTCCTCACATTGCTTGGTCTTCTCCAGATGCCATTTTGAAAGTCTTATATTGTTCCACCTGAGGGTCATCTCTCTCCCTCCAGATTATTAGTAACTTGACGGCTTCCCACCTGTGAGATGATAGGAGTTATTTAATTTCTTCTAACCACAGTGTCTTCTCATGCAAAACAGGAATCATGAATACTAAATAATATCTAACTCTCATGATTTTGAAAGGATTAACTAAATTAACATGTGTGAAAATGCCTAGCATATTAAAAAAAAAGCCTATAAAAAATGTCACTTTTATCGGTTCCTAAAACTGGAACCCCAAAATAGAGGTGATATCTATCCACACACACAGTAGATATCCCAGCCCCCCTGAATATTTCCATTTCAGGGCTTATTAATGAAACCGCTTAAAAGCATAAAGTTGAACAAAAATCAACTAGGCCAGAACCTAGTCACAGGGTCCCACTCTAATTGCACTAATGCTTTCTGGAGGCTTGATTTTAAACTAAGTCATCTTCTTCCTCTCTTCTGCAAACCTCCCCCCTCCCTTCTCAACCTTTTGTTTCAGGAACCTGGTACCACCCCAAAGACATGAAGAACGAGGCTGGTAGTGGGTACGCAATTTCTGTCAAAACCGGCTAGATCCTGTATTTCCCTATAAGACCCTCCAGAGCCTTCCTCGGGGGGGGGGGGGGGGGCTTGCAGTTTTTTTGAAGACCTTCTCCTGCTGAGGCTCCTTTGCCCAGCAAAGTGATAAATTATCCTCCTTCTTATACCAAACTCTGCCTTTGAGTTACATATTTTGGCTCCGGAGCACAGAGGTCAGTTTTCAACAACATTAATACACATTTGGGGCATCATCAATAGGTAGAGATGAGAGGAAATCTAGCCAATGACTAGGAGGAGGAGGGTATATTAGTGAGGTTAATGAAAGCTAATTGCTGTAACGATCAACCCCCCCAAATCTCGGGCACTTAACATAATAAAGATTTATGTCTCTCTTTCATCATAAGTCAATGCCAAGGTTAATCTCCTTGGTAGCTCTCCTCCAAGCAGTGAGTGACTCAGGGATCCAGGTTCTTCCGATTCAGGCCAGTCCTGGAAGTAGCATACATCATTCTCCCCACATCCTATTGGCCAGAACCTAGTCACATGGTCCCACTCTAGCTGCAAGGGAAACTGGGAAATGTAGTCTCCCTGTGTGACCAGAGGACCATGGAAACAGTTTGATAAGCACATGACATTCCCCCGACACAGTCAATGCAGGGTTGCAGGGAGGAGGGCTAGCCCACTCTACCTATTGCCTTAAGAAACACAGTAGCTGTGACAGGAGCCTAACCGGAGCACACCCTGCTCTTGAGAAGTTTTACCTACTCTTGGTCTGACAGGGCTGGTCCCAGCTGGGCCTCCCAGGTAGGAGGTGAGAATTTCGCTCAGTGCCAGGTTGCCTAGCCTTCTACTTGTGTAAGCCCTCAGAGAGGGAGAGTTGACTCGCCTTACAAGGGGAAGGGCACTGGTGAAAGCAGGTGTCTCTGCAGAAACACGTACACTCACCATGGACACCATATACAGAAAACATTTATTTAAAACTATTCCAGCTCTGTTTTCTATTTCAGCAACCCACTTTCTTTCTATCCTTATGCCCTTAGGAAAGGGAATGGCAAAACCAATTCAGGGATGTGAAAGATAGTGGATAAGGAAAGATATTGTCCAACAACAAAGATCTCCCTCCTCTTGGGGGCCCAGGAGTGAAAGGAGGGCAGGACTTCAGAAACCATGTCCCACACCCTCTCCAGACAAGTCCCAGGACAGAAGTCCCTCCCCTCCCCAGGTGCCACAGAACCTGCTTTTCAGACCCACCCTCCACCCACCTTCACCCTGCTCTGTGCTGCAGGAGGCTGACCCTGTGGATCCACGAGCAGGCTCCTTGACTCTCTCACTTCCATTTGGGTCCTGCAGTGGGTCCCACCACAAGCAGGAGACTGGAGGAAGGGAGGAAGTGGGTGGAGGGATGTGTTCCCACAGCTCTCTCCTGGGTGGCAGGCTGACAGTGTCTACATGCTTTATCGAAGGCCATAGCTCCAGTGACCAGCCCCCTCCTGGAGCAACAGGTCACAGACGGCAGCTGCTCCCTCCCCAGCCCCATGTTTCACTGGCCTATGACGAGAGTCTCCACCATGCTCCCCTGGCTAAGGCACTCACATTGTGTGTGCTGGTTCCATCTTGTCTGGGTACCCGATGACCTCCCCAAGGAGAGTGGCCATGTCCCATCAAAGTCCCAAAGGCTGAAGGAATCGGCTCTGGACCCTAAAGCTGAAAGACCCAATGCAACATGGAGCCCCCACTGCAGCCTCAGGCCTTCAGGAAGCCATGATATGCTCTCGAAAGAACCCTGAGTTCTAGATCCATTTGGGTCAATAATTTGCTTCACAAATGGAGGCAGATTCACCGGCCTCTGTGAGCCTCATTTTCCTTATCTGTTCAAATAGGGTTATACTATCCCTGTCATAAGGACTCAGTGAGTACTGTAGATGGAGTGCGGTGCCAGCCACAGAGGAGCTTTTGATATATGTCAGCTTCCTTCCTCCCTCCCTCTTCAGTTCCTCACCAGTAAAATAAAAGAGACATTGTTTTCATCAGATCTAAAACAACCACGTTAATGAGGCATCTACAACGTGCAAGCAACTCCGCAGCGTGCTGCAGCAGGACAGCCTGGTGCTGAGGATCCCAACAAGGGACCCAAGTGCATTCCCCCAGCCTGCGACCCCAACAGGTGGTGGGGTGCAGAGAGCCGAGCCACACGCCGAGGGAGCAGAGCGCATGGAGCAATTATGAACTTGGGAAATGGGAAAACGCATCCTGAAGGAGCACAGTTCTGAAGTTCTGGGTTTCCTGTCCAACAGTGGGACCGTTAATTGCCTATTCATACCAAGTACCTCCTTCCACACAGCAACCTGTCACTGTAGAGCAGCTTGGGCCCCACGTCCAATTCTGCCCTGGGCAAAACACTCTCCGAGTGCAAATGACATTTTCTTATGGTGTGTCCAAAAAATAAAAAAGAATGCAAAAAGAAAAGGAGAACAACAATGCTCTACACTCTGGGCTTCAGACTACACTGGTCACAGCACCGGTTTATTGAGGGATTCTCTAGGAGGTTTTCCTGCAGCCCCCGGGCAGTGTGACCCCTTTATCTGACCCATGGGACTCACCACTCCTTGCTTGGACCCTTCGAGGCTCCCCAGTGCCCACAGAATAAAGAAGAAATTCAAGCCCCTTAGTCTGGTCCATGAGGCCTTTCATTATCCGATCCTTCCTACCCCCACCCCACCCCAGGACACCAGACTCTCCCCTCCACCCTATGCTCCCGTCACACGAATTACTTATAAAACCTTAAGCAAATCACGGTATTTCAAGCCATGGTATATGCTTTCCCCTCTGCTTGGAACACCCTTCCCCAGCTTATCCACCTCTGACCCACTTACTAAAAAATAAATCTAAGTACTGCTTCCTCCCGGAAGCCCCCCCCCAACTCGATCAACTGAACCACCTGCCCTTCTCTCTGTGTGCATCTGCCTTCCGGACACATTTGCACTGCACTGGGATTGTTTGCTTGTGTAGATAAATTACTGCATGAGCAACTCCTTGGAGGCAGGTGCCATGTCTTATCTGTGATCCGAGCACCAGGCATAATGCCTGGCACGTAGCAGATGCCCAATCAGTGCAGAAGGAACGAAGGACTAAACTAACAACTGAGTGAATGTTAAGGGAAGCAAGTCAGAAATCAAGCCGGGCACATTCATTCATTCGACAAAATGGCCATGTAACCTCCGGGGCTGAGGTGAGCATCTGGGGTCCTGCGCGAGCTGGAATGAAAGGGAAGCAGCCCTTCGGCACTCACCAGACATCAAGCAGGTCCTTAGATGGAGAAGACAGCCCTAGCTAGTCCTCAGTGCAGCCTTGTGTCCTAGGTCCAATGACAGTCTCCGTTTTACTCGGTTAGGCAAGCAACCACCACGGGACCCGTCCAGGGTCCTGCAGCTCATGAGCAGGGAACCGGGATTCACCCCCAGGCAACTTGACTTCAGAGTGACACACCCAACCGCCACAGGATAGCCTCCCAACTCAGTGATACTGCCATCAGTTTGCCCCTCACGGCTCCCCAGGTCTGGAAAGACTTGCCTCAGTTTCCCCTCCTTGCCTTGAACGACATGATGCTCCCTGAACTCAGTGCCCTGCACCTGGCCTGCAAGGTCTGTGCTTCCTGTCACCCAAAAGGCCAGACTGAGAGCCTCTGATGGAGGCCTTGAGAAACACCTAAGACAGGAGAACAGGCCAGGTGACACATGGAAGGGCAAACGGGCATGCTGAGGGCAGAGAAGGGCCTGGGAGGGAAGAGATACCCAGGCGGCCTGGAGCACAGACAGCCCAGAACAGCAGACCAGAGGCCGGCTGGGTGGGCATTTTAGAAAGTAAAGCTCCCACACCACTTAGAACACTGTCCCCAAAGCTTCTCTCTATCTATCCACGTGGCCTAAGTTGGGATAAGGAATCTGCTCAAATTGTTTGTTGTTTCTCAGAGGAAATGTCACCTACAAGCTGTTGGCTTATGTCTCAGAAAAGCCTGAACTAAAATTACCAGCAGACTCCTAGACAACTTGAGTATCAGAGCTGGAGTAGTAGAAGTTAGGATGGAAGCCGCAGTTACACCCACACCAGGCCCTGGGATGAGTACCCGATGTAGATTCACCTCATCCCCACAGCAAGCGTCCCTGCAAGAACATCACCTGGATTTCTACTGCAGAACAACCTCAGGAGAGGAAGAATTCATTCACTTGCCTAAGGCCCCAGAGTTGGTGTCCAAGCTGGGGTCAAACCCATGCGGGTCTAAGCCTCATACTCAAGCCCTTTCGCCTATAGGAGAGTCAGCCTGTCGCCTATTTTTGTAAATAAAGTTTTATTGGAACACAGCCATGTTCACTCACCCTGTGCCTGCTATCCTGCCAGAAGGCCCATTTGAACGGTTGCCACAAAGACCATATGGGCTGCAAAGCCTAAAATATTTAGATTCTCTGAACGTTTACAGGAAATTTTTACTGACCCTTGCCTTCTACTTTGCTGCTTTGGAGAGTTTTTAGTTCAATCTTCATTTTTTTTTAAGATTATCAAAGTGATGGCCAGATATGTGAAGTGATTTGTCGTCAGCCACACTAGCTCTCACCTCTTACCTCACTGTTTGCATTTGACGAATATTTACTTTCTTCACTGTGGCTGTTCACTCTGAGGAAAAGGAATTGGTTCCATCGCCAAGGAACAAAAAATATAGTTGTAAAAACAGATGTACATAATAGAAAAAATGTCTGAATGCAAGTCGTTATATACGAAACACCGTCCCCATGAATCTCTCCAGGCTCACCTCCTGCCACCTTCCCCATCTCTCACTACACTCTGGCCTGCCTTCTGTTTTCCAGCGGGTTGCTAATGACTGACCATGAGCCAGAGAAATAAGTCCTGGCCTTAGAAGCCCGGGAATCAACTGGGTGTAGGTAGGAAAGTAAAGTGTGAGCAGGTCAGGCAAGTGATTCCAGATGGAGCCTGTGAACAGTGTCAGGGTGACCAGATGACTCAGAAGCACAGGACCGAAGCCGGCATCCCAAGTCAGGGATGCGACTCATGGACCGCCATCCATAGAGAGACGATGCTTCGAGCTCCACTTGTTACAGGAAACTCAGGCTGATCTTTCAGTAACACAGACAGGGAGAACGCAGTAAACAACCTTCTCTTACTTGCTTGCAATTTCCAAGTGCCTTATCTGCTATGAAAGGTTTGTCTGGGTTTCTCCTCATGGAGAGCTTGAAAATTTGTATGAGAATCAGTTGGTTGACTGCATTAGCTAAGCCTGTCATGTAGGCCAGGACAAAAACTACCTCCTGGAAATCAAAACTCATTTTGACAATGTAGAAATACAAAGACAGCAGAGATAGAGGAGGGTCTTCCTCTCAGAGGGGCTGTAATCCGGTAGAGAAGAAAGGACGCACACAAGGAAGAAACGTGATAAAATGTGCTGGGTTCAGAAGACACGGTTGGCAGATCAGCAACTCCCAAGCTATGAGGCCCCAAGTAACTGAATGATCCCCTCAGACCCTTGGCCTCGTTTCCAGCCTGGGGGACATCTTATCTATGACAAAGGCCTGAGGATTATGAGATTATTGTCATTATTAACAGTTAGTAACTGCTTTTATTCAGCACTTTACACTTAAATCACTGGACACTTAGTGTTTTAATAAACAACAAACATGTTGCTGTGAGAATTAAATCTTTGTGGGGCTCCCGGGGGGCTCAGTCCGACTCTTGATTTTGGCTCAGGTGATGATCTCGGGGGTTGTGAGATTGAGCCCTGGGTCCAGCTCCACACTCAGCAGGGAGTCTGCTGGAATTTCTCTCTCTCTCCCCCTCACCCTCTGCCCCTCCCCCACACTTACACACATGTGCTCTCTCTCTAAATAAATAAGTAAATAAAACCTTAAAAAAAAAAGAATTAAATCTTTGTAGCAACACCTCCCTCATGCTATTTTAACTACGGAGGACCGTACAAAACTGACTTCCCACGAGTTCCGCTGTTTGATCCAAAGGATCTGCTATCCAGACACCAGGTATCCTGGTGCCCAGGTATTGATGCACTTGGACTTTGGGGGAGTCTCACCCACCTGGAGGGAGATGGCAGATGTACAGTCTTGCATAGAATCTTTGGCAAGTTACTTTTTGAATTTCAGTTTCCTCATTCATAAAACGGGATTATTACCACTTCAGTTACTGTGCCATCAGGGAAAGGGCTCCCGAATCCAAGCAGACAAAAGATACAGGAGAGAAATAGGTTAATAATACCTCTTCACCAAAAGCCAGCTATTTCCTAAGTTAGCCCAGAATCCATGATGTGCATTTTCACCTGTGGGAAGTTCCAACCCATACCAGAAACGTTCAGGAATACTATAAGCCAGTTTCTTAAACTTATGATGACTTGAAATTTGACCATGGTGAACGTATTGACACCATATAGATAAGCAAATACAAATACAAAAATATAAAAGTCAGAGTTTGTTTGTGAAACTCACTGTTTCTCCTCTTGGCACCTTGTTTCTCTGTTGGCCACTAAAACATGACTCACAGACTACTTCACTGCTGGTCGCCAGAGGTCTGGGGGCTTTCCAGCAAGCAATTCTCAGACAGTCCTATAGTTACCGTGATTCTGACACTCTCTGGAATTCGCCTCGGATCCCACCAGCTGAGGGCTCAGTCCCCCAAGCCTGCCCCCCTTCAGACACTAATGGCAAGTCCAGGCTGTCACCTGTGCTTCTGACCAACTGGCTTTCAATCAGAAGTCCCCCTACCCCTCCTCAGGGTCAATAATTTGCTAGGGCGGCTCACAGAACACAGGAAAACCTTTTATATACTAGATTAACTGTTTATTACAAAGGGATATAACTCAGCAACAGCCAGAAGGAAGAGACAGGTGGGACAAAGTGTGTGGGAAGGAGCGCGGAGTGCCTCTGCCCTCTCAGGACACACCACTCTCCCAGCACCCCCCATGTGTTCCCCAACCCAGAAGCTCTCAGAACCCCCTTCAGCTAGGGTCTTTATGGAGGCTTCATTTCGAAAGCATCATTGATTGACTCATTGGCCACTGGTGATTAACACAACCTTCAGCCCCTTTCCCCCCTCCCCAGAGGTTTGGGGAGGGGGAACCAGATCTGAAAGTTCCAGCCCTCTAATCACAGGTTCGTTGCCCTGGCAACCAGCGACCCTCTTAAGTGCTTTCCAACAGTCACCTCATTAACGTAAACTCAGGTGTGGTTGAAAGGGGCTTGTTATGAATAATGGAAGACGCTGATTTTATATTTATTGCTCTATCACTTAGGAAAGTCCAAGGGCTTTTAGGAGCTCTGTGCCACAACAGGACAAAGCCACAGGTATTTATCATAAACCACAGTATCACAGTCTGTTTTGTTGCTGTGTTCCCAGAGTTCTAGTTTACTAGCACACCACTGGCAAGGTGACCGGCTTGGTAGTGACCACAGCGTGAGGGTCGTGTTAGCTCCAAGAATCCCATTCCCTGGGAATAGCATGAGTGGGGGGGAAGCTGTTTGTCAGAACAAGTCAATTCTGTGTTACTTTAAATTTTAGAGGGTCCGTTTTCCTTTGCTTAAGGCAGGCGTTCCTTAAATTTACTCCTATTCCAACACACCCGTCGCAGGTAAGACACCTTCCCCTGGGTGTCCTGGCCTCAGCCGGATTTCTAATCACCCTACCTGTACCCATCCCTCTCCCTGCACTGAAGAAAGCACATCAGTGCCATGAGTGGGGTGGCACTTTTATAGGCATAATCTTGAGGCTACTCTCTCTTTACTAAGTAAACAATGTGCAAGCCTTACTACTTTGTTACTATCAAAATATTGGTTGTGACAAACCTCCCCGAGGAACCAAGATCCGGCTGTTTCTCATCACCATAGGGAGCATAACATATTTGCCTCCTGACTTGTATCCGATGCAGTTTCCTCATTTTTCAAGCTACTGAAAAGCCGCTCATGACGTTCTCTGAATTGATTTGGAAAAGGAGAAAAAAAATCATCTCAGAATTGGCATTTGTGATTTCACACTCAGGCTTTTCCCTAAGAAATCAGTCATCTCCTTGGCTGTCCGTCCAATAAACACATACTGGGCACCCGTCGTGTCTCCATACGCCAACTGCTGCCAAGGGCAGCCATCAGAAATGCTCGTCTGATCCCATGTCTTCTCTTCTTAAACCCTTCAATAACTCTCCATAGCCTACAGAATTCATTTAAACTTGAGCCTGACATACAGGGCTCTCACAGTCTGGCACCAGCATACCAGCCCCTTTGTCGTTTCTGGAATGAAGCATGTGCTCCCGCAACTCTGGCTTCTTAGAAAACAATTAAGGAACGCACGCTCATGATTAAAATTTTCAACAATAAAAAGTATGTAGAGTGGGTGGCTGGGTGGCTCAGTTGATTAAGCGACCGCCTTCGGCTCAGGTCATGATCCTGGAGTCCCAGGATCGAGTCCCGCATCGGGCTCCCTGCTCAGCAGGGAGTCTGCTTCTCCCTCTGACCCTCTTCCCTCTCGTGCTATCTCTCTACCATTCTCTCTCTCTCTCTCTCTCAATAAATAAATAAAACTCTTTAAAAAAATATGTAGAGTGAAAAAAATTAAAGTTCCCTTTCACCCTCCACCTCTGACCCCCAATTCCAGCCCCCAACCAAAGGTAACCACATAACAATTTAGGTTCTGTCTTTAGAAACTCTAAAAAAATACACTTATGTACGTACACACTACACATATGAATATATTGTTTTGATGTCAAAAAATCATTTATGGGGTGGGACCACATGTATCACATGCAAAATAATTTTATTCTCACCTTATATCGTAGAGACCTTCCCCTGTCTATACATCTGTAGATCAGTTTTATTCTTCTCAAGAACTAAATAGATTTCCATATTATGAATATATTAAATTATTTAATCAATTTCCACATGATTGGCATGGGGTTGTTAATTGCTTTTCACAGTTGTGAACAATTCTGCAAGGAATATCCTCGTACATATTCGTGCACATGTATAAGTGTATCTCAAGAACAAAAATTTTGAATTGGCATTTCTGGGTTAAAGGGTATGTTCATTAAAATTATAATAGGGACTGCCAAAATGCCTTCCAGTAAAAGACAGCCAATTTATACTTCCAACGACAGTATATGACTGCTCTTAGGTCCTCATAATCCATCCAATCCTGGACTGGATCACTTTCTAATATTTGCTGATCTGATAGGTTTTCAAAAAATATCATTTAAGTTTGTATTTTCCTGATTCTTAAGAGAGGGTATGCAATTTTTCAAGTACGTATTGGCAGTCTTGATTTTGTGTTCTGCAAGTTACCTGTTTGCACACTTTGTTTTTCCATTGGGTTGTCTTACTGACTTGTAGGAGTTCTTTATATGTTAGAAAGAATAATCCTGTGTCTATTAGATGTGTTTATTCATCACCCCTTTTACTTCTTAAGCAGAAAGCTTGACTGTGCAAAGCATCTCTAATGGATTTAGGATTATTTCTCGTAATGTATAAAGAATCTCTACAAAGACTTCTATACCCATATTACTTATCCCATAATAAGTGCCACCATTGCCTTTTCCTGTCCCCGTGATAGACTCACCAAACAAGCATTACTTTTTATGCCCCTGAGCCTGAACATGGCCTTAGAATCTATGTCAAGGCAATGATTCAGGTAGCTAATCTGAATAACCAAAATTGGCCCAAGAGCCTAAACCTATTTGCCACATCAGCTGTGAAACACACATGGTATATAGTAAGGATGGCTCTGTCCAAAGAAACATCACCCCTCAGTCCTTGATCTCTAGGTAAATATTCCAGAGCTCCTCCTAGGTGCAGATACCAAGAGAACAATCCCAGTCCTGCTGTCTGTCTGATGGATGTGAAATAGAGCAAAGTACAAGACTCCTTGCTCAATCCTCACACTTTTTTTTTAAGATTTATTTATTTATTTTGGAGAGAGAAAGAGAGAGAGCTCGAGGGAAGGGGCAGAGGGAGAGTGAGAGAGAATCTCAAGCAGACTCCTTGCTGAGTGCAGAGCCCAGCGTGGGGCTCGATCCCAGGACCCCGAGATCATGACCTGGGCTAAAATCAGGAGTCGGCCACTCAACCAACTGAGCCACCCAGGTGCCCCTGCTTAATCCTCACTCTTGAGATGAGGGTCAAGAGGACCTTCTTTGGGTGTGGCTACACAGGTATCATGTTCCAGCTCTAATATTTAGCATATCCCCAACATCCCTCCTGGACTAGGTGGGTCAGTTCCTCTTTAGTTGTCAAACAAAAACAATAGCCTCTCTCTCCTTTTTGAATATCAAGTAGAATCTCCTTGATACAAATAATAATGCCATATGCATGTAACTGGTTGTTCTAATTCTCCTCCAACTGTCCTACAGGTTATCTGCCCTGGATGCCAGAAATCGTGTGCCTCGGGAAAAACAAGAATTCTCTATGGGGGCCTCCATTTCTCAGTTGAGTTACAGACCTCTTCCCTAGCTTAATAACTCCAAAAGACCCTTCGTGTGGCTCTGTTCTAGCCATTTCCATTCAATGAGCACTGTTCTGTCAGGTCTGTTCATGGCCCATTGGATAGCATGGCTGGCCCTGGCATCACAAGGCTGAGTTTCTCTTGGCCTTGAACAATGTCTCCAGCAGATAAGGAATTAAAAGATGAAGGAGGAGTGGCCCATGTCAGAGCAAGCACACGAGGGACACACTTGTGAGGCTGACACTGGTTTCTTCCGCTTCCTGGGGAAAAGAGGAAGTAACAACGGCCCTCAGAGTGCATGACAACTGTGTCTTTTATGTGATATAGCCATCAAGGAAGCCTAAGCACCTCGGGGTCCCATGAGCATTACTCAAAATGTCAGCTCCTATCTCCTTGTTCTGTAACTGTACTTTCATTTATCAGTAAGCTTCGTGAGGGTAAGGATCAGTCCTTATTCTCGTTTCTTAGCCTAAGCATTCATCACTGTGACTGAAACTCTATAGTCATTCAGTAAATGCACTAATGCACTAATGTATGAATGAATTACACCATGGCTGCATAACTATTCTGTGTCAGGCCTTGGGCTAAGAACTTTACATACCTCATACAATCAAATCCTCAAAACAGCACGATGAAGTTGAAGTTATTATGCATATTTTACTGCTGGTGAAACTCCAGGTAAGTGAAGTTAAATGAATTCTCTAACATCCTATGGTGTGTAAGCAGCAGATCCAGAAATAATGCCAAGGTCATCCAGAATCCAAAGCCACTGCTCTGATCCATTACCCTATACTGCTTCCTGAACTCAGGTCCACAGTTAAGTAGGGTACTGTAATGTAATGTTAGGTAATTGTCTTTATTGAGAAAAAAAAAAGGATGACTCTACCTTCAGAATATAAAATATACTGTACCCAAAAGTAGGATGTTTTCAGCTATTACAAATGATGCTACGATGTTCATTGATAAGAAAAGTATTTATAAAATATCACTAAGTGAAAACCAGCCATTTTAAAAACAATAGGCCTCATCATATGGGTATAATTATGACAGAAAAATCTAGAAGACAATATATGCTGAGGTTTTATAATAATTATCATAGGTCTTGTGAATTTTCTTCTCTGTTTGTCTGTATTCTCTGATGTAGCTGGGTATGAACCACCCTACCAGGTTAGGGTACAAATAAGCTCTATTTGTGCTTTTTTATAAGTCAGTTGATCACTCATGTATTCTCACATTAGTAGAATGCCCATTTTCTCATTCCTGGGCTTGACTCTCTTCCCGAATGGTCCAGGAGTCTTCAGACTTAGGTAGTTCTGTTACCCACCACTAGGTAAAGAGAGAGAAATTGCTGACAAACGCTGGAGTTATGTTGCTGCTAAAATTGGGGCCTGCCCTTCTTGGCACTTCCCTGTTGATGCCCTCCCTGACCCACATCCTTGCTCAAGCCAAGGGCATCCTTTGAGGAAGGACAATCTCCTCCCTCCGTAGTACCTCAGCTGAGGTATTCCAGGTGTGGGCGCCCAGGGCTCTGGATCAGTGGCTCACTTCACAAGCAGTCTTTGTTCCAGGCTCTGTCACAATCCAGACTCCCATTTCTCCTGAGTGCCTCTTGGAAGCCTAGCTCTTCTTTCCAGTCAGTGCTTCTCCCTGGGGACCATTGCAACACATCTGAAAGTGTCCGCTAATTTAACCTTAGAAGGAAGCATGGAGATTCACTTCACACCTGTTAGAATGGCTATTGTCAGGAAGATTACAAGTGTTAGGGAGGATGTGGAGAAAAGGGAACCCTTGTGCACCCTTGGTGGGAATATAAATTGGTGCAGCCACTCTAGAAAACAATATGGAAGTTCCTCAAAAAATTAAAAACAGAAGTACCCTATGATCCAGCAAATCCCACTTCTGGGTATTTATCCAAAGGAACAGAAAGCAAGATCGTGAAGAGATATCTGCATTCCCATGTTCATTGCAGCATTGATCACAATAGCCAAGATACAGAAACAACCTAAATGTCTGTCAACAGATGAGTGGATAAAGAAGATTTGGTATGGAATATTAGCCATGAGAAAGAAGGAAATCCTCCCATTTGAGACAACATGGATGGGCCTTAAGGATATTATGCTAAGTGAGATAACTTAGAGAAACACAAGTCCTGTATGATATCACTAAAAAAGCTGGACTCATAATAAAAGAGAGGAGAATGGTGGTTGCCAGGGACTTGGGGGTGGTAAATAGGAGAGATTTGTTTAAAGGTACAAACTTGCAACTAGTAGGTAGTTTAAATGCACTTTAAACTACAGTTTAAAAACTGTAGATTAAATGCACAATACAATGATTACAGACGATACTGTATAACAAACATCAAACCTGCTAAGAGACTAGATCTTAATTATTCCCACAACAAAAAAGAAGTGGTAATTACATTATGTGAGAGGGGTGATAACTAAGTCCACAATGGCAATCACGTTGCAATATACAAATGTGTCAAATCAACATGTTATACACCTGAAACTTACACACGGCTATATGTCAAATATATTTCAATTTTTTAAAAAAGGAAGTATCTCGGGCCTTGATCCCTTTCTTCCCAATGGCTCCTTTGCCCCTGGGCAAGTAGATCCGCCTTTTCTAAAGCACCAACCAAACATACCAAAGGGTATTCCCAGGAATAGCCTCTTCAAGTGACAAAGGTCATCTGACACCCTTTCCCAAGGATGAAAAGTAGCCACTAAATCTTGCATTTGTATAATCTTCAAAGCCACCTGAGTAACTCTTCCTTGAAAAAAGATCCGCTGGAACTCTGCCTGGTCGTCCACCAAAACAAGGAAGCTGCAATTTGTAAATAGCAATTTCTTAAAGATCTGACCGTCACCCCTTTCCAGCAACTTTTACAAAGGGCATGCACTGCTTAATAAGAAAAAGGTTTATTTTTTATTAAGATATACTCTTTATTGTATGGGTTTACTTGTGGAGAGTATCATGACCAAAAAGGACAATCCAACAACTAAAAGTAATAAAAAATCATTTACCTGTATTTCTCAAAAAGCATGAATGGGATCCAAATATAGTCCAGATTGACTTTAAAAAAAACACACACAAAAACACCTTTCTTTCCACTCCTAGCCACACCTGGCCCAGCGCTGGTTTTTTTTCTCTCTATCCCTTCTCTCCCCAACCCCAAAATGTGCTTTCCTGACTCTCCAATCAGGAAAAAAAAACAAAAAAACAAAAAAACAAAAAAAAACAAGAATTGAGAAGGAAAGTACAGGATTTATTTTGGTGGTCTGGGGAAGACAGAAAACACTGCTACTATAAATGTACTCTTTGGGGGGCCATCCTGTCCAACTCAGGAAAGCCTCCACACAATGCTGTGCCCACTTAGACGGAAGTTCCAGAGCACCCCTGTCTAATGGAAACGCAAAGGAAGTATAACATTGTATCGTTCTCATTATAGGAGTACAGCACTCGTACTAGGGACGAAAGGGGGTCGACTTTTCACTCCGAACTCCATCTCTTCCCGTTCAAGGTGATGAAAACCTTCTCCCTTTTGCACGGTGTGGGGACTGTTGCCGCCAACCTGAGCATTCCGGTAAAAAAGAGTCAGAGTTAGAAAAATATGAAGATTTCTCATTGATAGGGACACAGACAGTCAGCATGTTGTGCTTGTTGGATTATATTAGAGGAAAAGGTTGCTTTCCATGAAAATCCATGAAAAATGACTAAATCCTTAAAGACTTCTCTTTGAGCAGGTGGGATTATTTACTAGAGCCTATTGTAAGAAGCCAACTTGGAAAACACAGATGATCACTAAAACCTAAGGAAGAAGAATCATCCTAGGCCAGCACAAAGAGTTACCACCAGCCCTCTCCTGAGAAGGAGCTATAGCCTGCTATCATCATTTATGTATCTTTCTGGTTCATTTCCGACAAGTGTGCACTGTAAATAATTTTTATTCCAGAAAGAGGCTCCCATCATTTTTCACAAATCCTTCCCATGCATTACTTTAGAGCAGCTGCTACACACCTATCTGTCTCACTAGCCAGCATCTGTTCTAAATGGTCAGGGCTGACAACAGACCCATTGTTAGTTTTCTTAATAGTAGCCCTGATATGCATGCCGGGCTCAGTTAAGATTCTGGTATCTAGAATGAGAAAAACTAAGGGAAACAAGATGACTTCTAGAACTCCTTCTGAATGAAATGTATCATAATATGATTGCACTACCCATTATATAAACTCACCTGTTTTTTGTTGGAAAAAATGTCAAAGGTGAGATAGAAATGCTGTGCCACAGTTGTGGTTTGGGGCATTTATCTACTTCTGTTGGGTCATTATGTAAATCTGTATGTTGCATAAACTGCTATCTGCCTTCCTAATATCCATTTTTCCCTTTTGTCCCACATATTATAGACAGAAGTAATGTGTCCGGCTAAAACACTGCATTTCCTGGAAGTTGAGAGTGACTAATGGCATAAATGGATATCGTTTGGTGGAGTTACCAGGAAACTTATTTAAAAGACTTCCTTTTTGCCTTTGCCCCTTCCTCTGATCTGATGCTTGGAACATGAATGTGATGGCTGGAGGTCCAGTGGCCATACTGACACCATGAAGCAACCCTGAGGATGAAAGCCATATACTGAGAGCAGGGGGGCAGAAAGACAGTAGGATCTTGAGTTCCAGTTCACATCCTGAAGCTACCATATTAGCCCTGGACAACCGATTGAGAGAAAAATAAACACCTATATCATAATCCCTACATTTGGATTTTCTGTTACATGAAGACTTCATCATAATTCATATTCTACATCATCCTCAACATATGAGAAGACAGCAATTCCTTTAAGTTAGAAATCCTTGCACCAGCCAGCAATTGATAATCAAAGATGTAAAATATTATAGAATATTAAATTTAAGAAGAAGAAGAAGAACATCAGGGACGCCTAGGTGGCTCAGTTGGTTGAGTGTTGGACTCTTGGTTTCAGCTCAGGTCAGGATCTCAGGGTCATGAGATTGAGCCCTGCATCCAGCTCCGTGCTCAGTGGAGAGTCTGCTGGAGATGCTCTCTCCCTCTCCCTCTCCTTGTGCACCTCCTCTTCTGGCACAATCTCTTTCTCTCTAAAATAAATAAATCTTTAAAAAAAGAAAAATAACAGCAATAACAATGACCCCATTTTGCAGTTAAGAACCTTGAAATCCAAAGACGTGAAGTGACATATCCAGACTATCCAGCTCCTGAGCAAAATACCCAGAGTCAGAACTGAATCTTCAATCTCCCGACTCCAGTTACCTCCAACTCACAAGGAGGCCAGCTCCCTCCAGCAGGCCCGAATGAGGGTCCCTTTCTGTCATTGCCAAAACACAGGACATGATATCTCCTTGCACCAAACTCCCTTTCCCCTGCCTCTCTCTCCCTTACAAGGTGACCTCTGAGAGTATCTCAGGATAGAATGCTAACCTATGTCTAACAAGGCACTTCCCAGCCTACAACAAATGCACAAATATACAAGGACAGGTAAGAAGCTAGAAGGTAAAATCACTCTGAAACAAAAGTCAGCAAACTAAGGCTCCTGAGCCAAATCTGACCCACTGCTTGTTTCTGTAAATAAAGTTTTATTGGAACACAGCCCTGACTATTTCTTCACATGTCCCCTTTGGTTGCTTTTGCAAAACAGGGTTGAGTAGCTACAACAGAGACCAAGTGACTTGAGAAGCTGAACATTTTACTATCTAGTTCTTTACGGAAAAAGTTTGCTGATCCCTGATATACAAGAATAAGCATACTTCCCCCTCTTGGTGACACTCATCAACAATGACCATCTGCCCATCCAAAAAACCCCACAAGCCTCAGAGGTGGCCACTGAATGCCACAGGTCCATGTGGTCGCTCCCTCCAGCTCCAGCAGGTGCAAGACGGGAGATACACCCACATCCAGATCCTCTCTCAAATGCTAACACTCAGACAATGGCCGTGCATTTAATGTTTGTACTTTTCTCTTTTTTTTTCTTTTTAATAAGAGAAAAACACAAGCCACTAAAATAGAAGTAAAGGTCAATGAGACAGTTAAGAGAGAGTGACAGAGCAGGTTATGAGAGAGATGCTATCAGAGCATCTGTGGGATTCCGACCAATCGCACTGCGCAGATAAGGAACAACGGCACATCTGAAGAGTCAGGAAAGGTCAGGGAAGACTAGGTGGATGATATTAAAAGGAAATAAGGAAAATTGGAAAAGGCAAAGTATTTGTAAGGGGGGCAGGAGAGACAGATGGACTGTCACAGAGGGTAAATTGCTCTGAGAGAGGATGAGAAATGTGCCAACAGCCGAGAGAAAATCAAATCCTCAACCCACCACATGAGGTGGGGAGAGGAATAATAAAGGCAAGTCTGCAAGCAAAATGATGTACAAATGGTATTTTTTCCAGAAATAGACTAATAAAATGCAGATGAAACCCATCAAATTGAAAAATGCTTTTCATCACTTGAAACACAGCACGTGGTGCTGAAAAAGCGTCCGGCCAAAGAAGTCAGATAGGAAGGCGTTTGCATTCTGGTCCGTTGCTTACTACAGCACCCCTATCAAAATGAATTCCATAAAAAATTCTGTAAGTGATCTTGCATACCTGGCTTGGCTCACTACAGATGCCAGAATTTTGACTGATCCTGGTATTTATTTCAGGGGGACCCTTTAAAATATCTAACGACAGGTATGCGTTGGCCAGGTCAGCCCTGGCCAATCAGAACAGAGGCTTGCTGGTAAGCCTCACAGGTGTGTACCAGCCGAGTCCTAACCCCAGTACACACAGCAATGCCTAGGGTGGATTTGTGAAGAATGACTGGAGCCTCACTCTGAAATGAGAATGACTGACTCTACACGTGTCATAAGCGACCTGGGAGAAGACATGAAGTTGATACTAGTCCATGCTTCCTTCTCAGGAAGGGCTGGTGATAACTCTCAGTGCTGGCCTGGGCTAGATCCTCCTTCCTTCGGGTTTTGGAGATCTTCCCCATCATTTCCCAAGATGGCTCCTGACTGCACACCCTAATCACTAATCCCACCTGCGCCAAGAGAAGTCTTGAAGGATTTAGTCATTTCTAAGAGACTTCGAGGAAAGGCATGCCTTTCTTCTAATGTCATCCAACAAGCACAGAATGTTGGCTGGCTGCGTTCCTATCCATGAGAAATCTTCATTTTTCTCTCTTTTTCAACAGTCCCCACACTGAGGCAAAAGGAAAGGGTTTTCATCTCTTGGAATGGGAAGAGACATTTGCTGAATGAGAGGTGAGCTGAAAATGGATAGAGGGTTACCACTGAATCCTTCTGAGTCTCAGTTTCCACACCAAAGAATGACTGTAGCAGGATGGAGAAATTATTTTAGCAGCTGGTATGTGTCTGAGACAAGATGAGAACATGAGACACGCGTTTGAGCCTGAACTTTCTGATTGAAAAACATTCTTCTACCCACCCACCACACAACGCTTGTATCTCTCACCTTATCAGTGAGGGGGAAACAAATCTAGTGAAACAAGAATTTGGGTTTAGGTTAATGTAGCAAAGTGGAAAAAAAAAAAAAAACCCCACCCGAGAGCCAAGTCCAGAGGCCCAGGTGTCAATCTCCTTCTGGTGGTAACTGGTCATGTGCCCTTCAGCTGACAATGCTCTTCCTCTGGGCCACAGTTTTCCCATCTGTCAAATGGAAAGCTGAAATCTAGAACAATGTTTTTTCTGAGGCTCCAGTGAGATGCTCCAGGGGCCACAGAGGATAAAGCTGGACATTGGGGGATCGCATCTTCTCCCCATTGGCAACCCATCTCTACCTGAACAATTTGCCATAATCTGTTTTATAATATCTGCTCACCTAATACTTCATTTGAAAGAAGGCACCCACTATTTAAGGAGCTAAAAAGTGGTAAAAAAAAAAATTAATCTTCTATGCTTCTATACCAAGAGAATTTTTTTAATTATTTAAAAAAATTGTCAAATAAAAATGTAATACTTGAGGTTAAAATCAAAAGGGAGCAGGGGAAATATGGAAGACTATGGTATGGTACTTACCACTAAATAACTAAATACTCAAACGTGGTATTTAGTGGCAAATCTTGAAAATAAAAGGCTTTTTTTCTCTCCACTTCAAAATGGAAGTGGGTAGCTGAGATGATCATTGGACTGATATTATTTGTAATAAATTGCCTGTGTACCATGTGTTTTTGGAAAGGTTTATTCCGAACTCCATGTTGCCTCATTTTCCTGTCTTTTTTTTTTTTACTTATTTATTTGAGAGAGAGAGAGAGTGCACGAGTGTGTGAATAGAGGGAGAGAGAGAATCGCAAGCAGACTCCGTGTTGAGTGCAGAGCCCAACACAGGGCTCAATCCCCCAGCCCTGAGATCATGACCAGAGCCGCCCAACAGAATGAGCCACCCAGGCACTCCTCATCTTCCTGTCTTTAAGACCGGACCCATTCACCAGAAAGCACACAGCTTGCCTGAAAAAGGTAGAGTATTCATTTCCTATTGCTGCCATAGGAAAACTACCACCAACTTAATGGCTTGAAACAATGCAGATTTATCACCCCACCATTCAGGAGGTCCGAAGTCTGAAAAGAGTCTTGTTTGGCTAAGATCAAAGTGTTGGCAGAGCTGTATTTTCTCCTGGAATCATTAGAGGAGAATCTGTTCTTTTGTCTCTCTGGCTTCTAGAGGCTGCGCATATTCCGTGGCTCACCGCCCCTTCCACCATCATCACCAACAATGGCCACTGGAGTCTCTCTCACACACCTCCCTCTGACCTGACTCTCCTGCCTCCCTCTCTCCCATACGTGGACACTTGTGATTACTTCGTGCTCACCCAGATAATCCAGAATCCTCTCCCCAACCCAGAGCAGTTAATTGGCAACCTTCATTCCATTTGCAACCTTAACTCCCCTTCGCCATACAATGACATAGTCACAGGTTCTGGAAATCAGAACATCTCTGGGGGTGGGAAAGAGGACATTATTTTGCTTACCACAGGCACTCAGGACAGGAGGAGGGTGGGAAATGATGGCATCAGGAAAGGTCATTACCAAGACATCTGTAAGCACTAGTGTCAGATTAGAAGGATGAACTAAAAGTATGAGGAGATCGAAGCAAAAGTTGAGCACTCTGCTCAAGCAAGTCGGCATCAGAGCTGGGAGTATTTCTTCAAGTTGAGGATGGAGAGAAGGACTCAGGTCAGCAGGAAGGAGATGACCCGAGTCAACAGAGGTGTGGGCAGCAGATCAGGAAGAAACAGGACTGGCGCTGGGAAACCTGACTTTCAAGAACCCCAATAATGATCACCATGACTGCCTTTTATTGAGTGCTTATTACTTGCCCAATAGAATAGTGAGCCCTGGAGCACCTGGGTGGCTCAGTCGTTAAGCGTCTGCCTTCGGCTCAGGTCATGATCCCAGGGTCCTGGGATCGAGCCCCGCATTGGGCTCCCTGCTCGGCGGGAAGCCTGCTTCTCCCTTTCCCACTCCCCCTGCTTGTGTTCCCTCTCTCACTGTCTCTCTCTCTCTCTCTCTCTCTCAAATAAATAAATAAATAAATCTTTAAAAAAAGAACAAGAATAGTGAGCCCTTTACAATTGCTCTGATTCAATCCTTATAACAACCCTAGGAGATAAGTGGTGTTGACCCCATTTCAAAGATGAGAAACTAAACCTGAGAGAAAGAAATGACTTGGACAAGGACACTCAAGTTTTGGGTCTGGGATTCTAAGCCGGGTTTGCCTGACTACAAGGCTGAAAGACCTGCTGGTCACCCTGCCACTCTTGGCCTTTACAATGGAATTGAGATGTTTACCAGAGGAGGGGGAGGAGGAGGGGGGAGGGGAAAGGGTCTTACAACAATTTCGCTACTCAGTAACGCTTTAATCTCTTGCGTTTTTAATCTCAAAGGAGTTTGTGGAATCAAAAATAAATCTAAAATAATTTTTAAACATTCCCAACTTGGAGGCTCTTATTTGAAGCATTTTTGACCACACTTTCTAGTGTCCAGTCATCGAAGAGCACTGTACGAGTTACCTTAGACCACATGTTTGGATAATATTTTCCCAAATGACAGACAGTTTGCAAGTGTTCATTACACCTGCCTTTCAAAAGCACTGACCCGGAAGTGTTTGGTGTTAGACTCCAGTCCAGCGCTGTAAAGCCGAAAACAAAGCCTTCCCCTCCAGATCTTCACCCCACCTCTCTGCTCACTTCTTTTTCACCCCCGGAAGCTGTCTATCCTCCCCTCCAGGTTTCTGAACATGAGGCCAAGTATTCAGCTCACTTTAGCTTCAAGGGGAAAGAGAGCCAATAATTTAATTTTATTTTCCAGAGTTTACTGCCTGAATTCAAATTATCATCGATTTACTTCCAGCAGAAAATTCACTCACAGAATGCTTTGACATTTGAGGCTAAAGCAGCCTTCCTTCTAATCTCAAGTGCCATAGAAAAGTCCCTTTCAAGACTGAGTGGTGGGGCCCTCCACCCACAGAGCCCCATTCAGGCTCTGACATTATCTGTCCTTAATGTGTCATCTTTGATACACAGGCGTGGGGTTAGCACGGTGAGAATCCTGGCCCGCCAAGGAGACAAGGTGTTCTGCCAAAGGGCACTCCCCACATACCTGGCCAGTGACATTAGTCATATCTTAGGAGTTAGAGATAATGTGCGAAGAGAGAAAGCTTTCCAAAATAAAGCCAGATCATGTCACTCCCCTTCAATTCTTCAGTGATCCTCTGTCACCTGTGAGACTCATTCCGAACTACTTAGCAAAATGCAAAGGCTCTTCATACTCTGGCCTCTGCTGATCTTTGCAGCCTCATTTCCAAGACTTTCTCCAACCTGCAGACAGATCCTATACTCTGGTCTCACCCAACTCCACAGTTTTCGAGCACACCATGTCTTAAGGGATTCACACATGCTATTTCTTTTGTCTCGAAAGTCAGTTCTTCACCTCAACTTCCACCCTATTGACTGGGTTAAGTCTTATGAAGCCTTTAAGACCCTGGTCAGATGTCACCTCATCCATCAGCCATTTGTTTGTGTACTGTTGCCATAACAGTTGTGTCAGATACGCAACTTCACATAAGTATGTGTAACCCAGAGTAGAGAAGGCATCGCTTCTCTCCACAGCTATTTCAGCTTCCTTTAGCCATTCCTGACCCAACACCTGGGCTGAGTCTCTCTCCCTCTATGATCTGCGCTCATAGGAATATACACATCTATAGATACAATCAGAGTATCTGATTGAGGGACTGAATGGACCAGAGTTCAAATCCCGCTACTGCCCCTTATTTGCTATTTTATCTTGCATAAGTTACTATTCTGATCTTTATTTTTTCTCTTCTGCGAAATAGGGGTATTAATATCTACCTTATAGAAATTTTACAGAAATTAATTGAAATATGGACACCTGGGTGGCTCAATCAGTTAAGCGTCCAACTAGGTTTTGGCTCAGATCATGATCTCATGGGCGGTGAAATCGAGCCCTGCGTCAGGCTTCCAGCTCAAAAGGGAGTCTGCTTGAGATTCTCTCTCTCCTCTCCTTCTGCCCCTCCCCCCAACTGCGTGCAAACGTGCTCTCTCTCTTTCTCTCAAAATAAATCTTTTTTAAAAAACAGAAATTAATTGAAACAACTTATACAAAGTAACTAACAGTGCCAGACACATTGTAGGTATTCCACAAATGGTATTATATGCTCCACGTGTAACTACCTAAAAGTTCACATTTTACTAAAAAAGGAAATCTCTATATATCCCGCTCCAAACTTAGTCTCCTTGAAGTACAACTAAAAGTGGTGAAGACATTTACCCAGGAAGAAGTGGGTGGGGGTGAGTATGGAGTGGTCCCTGGATGAGTGGTCATTAACTGCCTCTCCTTTGTGAAGAGCAGTTCAAAAAGTCACAGCTATAAAAGTGCCCAAAGAGGGGGTGGAGCAAGAGGGCGGAGGAGTAGGAGACCTAGATTTCGTCTGGTCTCAGGAATTCAGCTGAATAGGGGTCAAACCATTCTGAACACCTACGAACTCAACAGGAGACCGAAGAAAAGAATAGCAACAACTCTCTGAACAGAGAAGTGACCACATTCTGGGAGGTAGGACGTGCGGAGAAGTGAATCCGAGGCGATATTCGGGAGGATAGACGGCGGGGGAGGGGCCTCCGTCGGCTGCTTCTGGCAAGTGATAGAGCCGCGGAGCACAAATTCGGAACTTTTAGAAGTCGGCTCCGCTGAGGGACGTCGCTGCAGTGGCTAAGCGGGGGGTGGAATCCTCCCGGGACAGTGTGGTCTCAGGACCCTCGGGGTCACGGAGAGACCGGGGGTGCCTGAGTGAGACAGAGCTCCCAGGTATCGGAGCGGGGAAGCCGGCTGCAGAGACGGAGCAGAGTCGCGGGCTCTCAGCTCGGGGTTGCCATAAACTGTGATCCGCGGCCCAGTCGGGCCACTGCTCCTCCAGCAGGGACCCAACAAGCGGCAGATCCGGGGAGACTCCCCTTCCTCCCCCGGGAGGAGCGGCGCGGGAGCGCACCGCAGGGATCTGCTGGGTTTGGAGACTCCACACGGGGTCGGGTGCCAGAGATAGAAACGCTCAGTCACAGGCCGGGTGAGCACGGAGTGTGGCCGGAGACCAGGGAGACGGGAGTGACTGCTTTTCTCTGGGGGCGCACTGAGGAGCGGGGCCCCGAGTTCTCAGCTCCTCCGGGCGGAGATTGGGAGGCCACCATTTTCACCCTGGTCCTCCAAAGCTGTGCCGAGAGCTTGCAGGGAACAAAAGCTCCTGAGAGCAAACCGGAGCAGCTTGATTAGCCCGGACCGACAAGGGCGAGACAATTCCGCCTCCGGCAAAGACGTTTGGGAACCACAGCAACAGGCCCCTGCCCCAGAAGATCTGCAAGAACAGCCAGCAAGCCAAGACCAAGTTTACCGATCAAGGAGAACGGGAGAACTCCAGTGCTAGGGGAACACTGCACATAGAATTCATGGCTTTTTTACCATAATTCTTTAGTTTTTCAAAGTTAATTTTTTTAACTGTTTTTTCTTAATTTTTCCTTTTCCCTTTTTCAACCACATCTTATCAATCCCTTTTTTAAAAAAAAATTTTTTATTTTTCATTTTTAGAATCATATTTTATCCCTTCATAGTAGTTACCATTATTTTGGCATATATATATAAGTTGTTCTCTCTTTAAAATTTTGAGATACAGTTTCCTCTAACAGATCAAAATATACCCTAAATCACTAGTGTATAGCTTTGTTCTAGTCTCCTGCCTGATCACATTCTCTCCCTTTTTTTTTCTTTTTTTTCTTTTTTCTTTTTAAATCTTCTGCTTTCTTCTTAAAAACAACTTCTTATCTTATCAATTCCTTTTATAAAATCTTTAATAATTTTCATCTTTACAGTCATCTGCCATCCCATCATTGTATCAACCCTTATTTTCTACAAATATGTCTTTCTTCCTTTAAAATTTTAGCAGGCACTTTCTTCTAACAGACCAAAATATGCCCAAAACCTAGTGTGGGGAACTGATCTCTCCATTAGCCTGATCATATTTTATCATATTCTGTTTTGGTTTTTTTTGTTTTGTTCTGTTTCTGTTTGTTTTTATCTTTTTCTTTTTCCTTTTTTTTTTTTTCCTCTTCTTTCTTTCCCTTTCTCGTCCCCTGGTTTCAGGTCTTTTCTGATTTGTATAGAGGATATTTGCTGGGGATGCTGTTAACCTGTTAGCATTCTGTTCCCTCATTCATCTGTTCTCCTCTGGACAAAATGACAAGACGAAAAAAATCACCTCAGCAAAAAGAACAAGAGATAGTACCGTCTGCCAGGGACCTACTCAATACGGACATTATACGATGTCGGACCTAGAGTTCACAATCATGACTTTAAAGATACTAGATGGGCTTGAAAAAAGTGTGAAAGTTATTAGAGAAACCCTTTCTGGAGAAATAACAGAACTAAAATCTAACCAAGTCGAAATCAAAAAGGTTATTAATGAGGTGCAATCAAAAATGGGGGCACTAACTGCTAGGATAAATGAGACAGAAGAAAGAATCAGCGATACAGAAGACCAAATGATGGAAAATAAAGAGGCTGAGAAAAAGAGAGATAAACAACTACAGGATCACGAGGGCAGAATTCGAGAGATAAGCAATACGATAAGATGAAACAACATTAGAATAATTGGGATCCCAGAAGAAGAAGAAAGAGAGAGAGGGGCAGAAGGTATATTGGAGCAAATAATAGCAGAGAACTTCCCTAATGTGGGGAAGGAAACAGGCATCCAAATCCAGGAGGCACAGAGAACCCCTCTCAAAATCAATAAAAATAGGTCAACACCCCGACATCTAATAGTAAAACTTACAAGTCTCAGAGACAAAGAGAAAATCCTGAAAGCAGCTCAGGAGAAGAGATATGTAACCTACAATGCTGGAAACATTAGATTGGCAACAGACCTATCCACAGAGACCTGGCAGGCCAGAAAGGACTGGCATGATATCTTCAGAGCACTAAACGAGAAAAATATGCAGCCAAGAATACTCTATCCAGCTAGGCTATCATTGAAAATAGAAGGAGAGATAAAAAGCTTCCAGGACAAACAAAAACTAAAGGAATTTGCAAACACAAAACCAGCCCTCCAAGAAATATTGAGAGGGGTCCTCTAAGCAAAGAGAGAGCCTAAAAGCAGCATAGATCAGAAAGAAACACAGACAATATACAGTAACAGTCACCTTACAGGCAATACAATGGCACTAAATTCATACCTTTCAATAGTTACCTGAATGTAAATGGGCTAAATGCCCCAATCAAAAGACACAGGCTATCAGATTGGATGAAAAAACAAGACCCATCCATATGCTGTCTGCAAGAGACTCATTTTAGACACCTCCAGGTTGAAAGTGAGGGGGTGGAAAACCATTTACCATGCTAATGGACACCAAAGAAAGCTGGGGTGCCAATCCTTATATCAGACAAACTAGATTTTAAAACAAAGACTGTAATAAGAGATGAGGAAGGACACTATATCTTACTTAAAGGGTCTATCCAACAAGAAGATCGAACAATTGTAAATATCTATGCCCCTAACGTGGGAGCAGCCAATTATATAAGGCAATTAATAACAAAAGCAAAGAAACACATTGACAACAATACAATAATGGTGGGGGACTTTAACACCCCCCTGACTGAAATGGACAGATCATCTAAGCAAAAGATCAACAAGGAAATAAAGACTTTAAAGGACACACTGGACCAAATGGACTTCACAGACATATTCAGAACATTCCATCCCAAAGCAACAGAATACACATTCTTCTCTAGTGCCCATAGAACATTCTACAGAATGGATTACATCCTAGGTCACAAATCAGGGCTCAAATGGTACCAAAAGATTGGGATTATTCCCTGCATATTTTCAGACCATAATGCTTTGAAACTAGAACTCAATCACAAGAGGAAAGTCGGAAAGATCTCAAATACATGGAGGCTAAAGAGCATCCCACTAAAGAATGAATGGGTCAACCAGGAAATTAAAGAAGAATTAAAAAAAAATCATGGAAACCAATGAAAATGAAAACACAACTCTTCAAAATCTTTGGGATACAGCAAAGGCAGTCCTGAGAGGAAAGTATATAGCAATACAAGCCTTTCACAAGAAACAAGAAAGGTCTCAAATAAACAATCTAACCCCACACCTAAAGGAGCTGGAGAAAAAACAGCAAATAAAGCCTAAACCCAGCAGGGGAAGAGAAATAATAAAGATCAGAGCAGAAATCAATGAAATAGCAACCAAAAGAACAGTGGAACAGATTAACAAAACTAGGAGCTGGTTCTTTGAAAGAGTTAACAAGATTGATAAACCCCTGGCCAGACTTACCCAAAAGAAAAGAGAAATGACCCAAATCAACAAAATCATGAATGAAAGAGGAGAGATCACAACCAACACCAAAGAGATACAAACAATTATAAAAACATATTATGAGCAACTCTATGCCAGCCAACTAGATAACCTGGAAGAAATGGGGGCATTCCTAGAGATGTATCAACTACCAAAATTGAACCAGGAAGAAATAGAAAACCTGAACAGACCTATAACCACTAAGGAAATTGAAGCAGTCATCAAAAAATCTCCCAACAAACAAGAGCCCAGGGCCAGATGGCTTCCCAGGGGAATTCTATCAGACATTTAAAGAAGAATTAATACCTATTCTCCTGAAACTGTTCCAAAAAATAGAAATGGGAGGAAAACTTCCAAACTGATTTTATGAGGCCAGCATTACCTTGATCCCAAAACCAGACAAAGACCCCATCCAAAAGGAGAATTACAGACCAATATCCTTGATGAACATGGATGCAAAAATTCTCACCAAAATACTAGCCAACAGGATCCAACAGTACATTAAAAGGATTATTCACCATGACCAAGTGGGATTTATCCCTGGTCTACAAGGCTGGTTCAACATCCGCAAATCAATCAACGTGATACAAAACATTAACAAAAGAAAGAACAAGAATCATATGATCCTCTCAGTAGATGCAGAAAAAGCATTTGACAAAGTACAACATCCTTTCTTGATCAAAACTCTTCAGAGCATAGGGATAGAGGGTACATACCTCATTATCATAAAAGCCATCTATGAAAAACCTACAGCGAATATCATTCTCAATGGGGAAAAGCTGAGAGCTTTTCCCCTAAGGTCAGGAAGGCGGCAGGGATGTCCACTCTCACCACTGCTATTCAACATAGTATTAGAAGTCGTAGCCACAGCAATCAGACAACAAAAAGAAATCAAAGGCATCCAAATCGGCAAAGAGGAAGTCAAACTCTCACTCTTTGCAGATGGTATGATACTGTATGTGGAAAACCCAAAAGACTCCACCCCAAAGCTGCTAGAACTCATACAGGAATTCAGTAAAGCAGCAGGATATAAAATCAATGCACAGAAATCAGTGTCATTCCTATACACCAACAACAAGACAGAAGAGAGACAAATCAAGGAGTCGATCCCATTTACAATGGCACCCAAAACCATAAGATACCTAGGAATAAATTTAACCAAAGAGGCAAAGGATCCGTACTCAGAAAACTATAAAATACTCATGAAAGACATTGAAGAAGACACAAAGAAATGGAAAAACGTTCCATGTTCATGGATTGGGAGAACCAACATTGTGAAGATGTCAATGCTACCTAGAGCAACCTGCACATTCAATGCAATCCCCATCAAAATACCACCCACTTTTTTCAAAGAAATGGAACAAATAATCCTAAAATTTGTATGGAACCAGAAGAGACCCCGAATAGCCAGAGGAATCTTGAAAAAGAAAAGCAAAGCTGGCAGCATCACAATTCCAGACTTCCAGCTCTATTACAAAGCTGTCATCATCAAGACAGTATGGTACTGGCACAAAAACAGACACGTAGATTAATGGAACAGAATCGAGAGCCCTGAAATGGACCCTCAACTCTATGGTCAACTTATCTTTGACAAAGCAGGAAAGAATGTTCAATGGAAAAAAGACAGTCTCTTCAACAAATGGTGTTGGGAAGATTGGACAGCCACATGCAGAAGAATGAAACTGGACCATTTCTTTACACCCCACACAAAAATAGACTCCAAATGGTTGAAAGACCTAAACGTGAGACAGGAGTCCATCCAAATCCTAAAGGAGAACACAGGCAGCAACCTCTTTGACCTCAGCCGCAGCAACTTCTTCCTAGAAACATCGCCAAAGGCAAGGGAAGCAAGGGCACAAATGAACTATTGGGATTTCATCAAGATAAAAAGCTTTTGCACAACAAAAGAAACAGTCCACATAACCAAAAGACACCCGACAGAATGGGAGAAAATATTTGCAAATGGCATATCAGATAAAGGGCTAGTATCCAAAATCTATAAAGAACTTATCAAACTCAACACCCAAAGAACAAATAATCCAATCAAGAAATGGGGAGAAGACATGAAGAGACATTTCTCCAAAGAAGACATCCAAATGGCCAACAGACACATGAAAAAGTGCTCCACATCGCTCGGCATCAGGGAAATCCAAGTCAAAACCTCAGTGAGATACCACCTCACACCCGTCAGAATGGCTAAAATTAACAAGTCAGGAAACGACAGATGTTGGCGGGGATGTGGAGAAAGGGGAACCCTCCTACACTGTTGGTGGGAATGCAAGCTGGGGCAGCCACTCTGGAAAACAGTATGGAGGTTCCTCAAACAGTTGAAAATAGAGCTACCATAAGATTCAGCAATTGCACTACTGGGTATTTACCCCAAAGATACAAATGTAGGGATCCAAAGGGGTACGTGCACCCCAATGTTTATAGCAGCAATGTCCACAATAGCCAAACTGTGGAAAGAGCCAAGATGTCCAGCGACAGAAGAATGGATAAAGGAGAGGTGGTATATATACACAATGGAATATTCTGCAGCCATCAAAAGGAATGAGATCTTGCCATTTGCAATGATGTGGATGGAACTGGAGGGTGTTATGCTGAGTGAAATAAGTCAATCAGAGAAAGACATGTATCATATGACCTCACTGATATGAGGAATTCTTAATCTCAGGAAACAAACTGAGTGTTGCTGGTGTGGTGGGGGCGGTGGGAGGGATGGGGTGGCTGGGTGATAGACATTGGGTAGGGTATGTGCTATGGTGAGCGCTGTGAATTGTGCAAAACTGTTGAATCACAGAACTGTACTTCTGAAACAAATAATGCAACATATGTTAAGAAAAAAGAAAAAGAAGAAGATAGCAGGAGAAGAAGAATGAAGGGGAGTAAGTCAGAGGGGCAGACGAACCATGAGAGACGATGGACTCTGAAAAACAAACTGAGAGTTCTAGAGGGGAGGAGGGTAGGGGGATGGGTTAGCCTGGTGATGGGTATTAAAGAGGGCACATTCTGCATGGAGCACTGGGTGTTATGCACAAACAATGAATCATGGAACACTACATCAAAAACTAATGATGTAATATATGGTGATTAACATAACAATAAAAAATTTTTTTAAAAAAAGTGCCCAAAGATTATCCAATCCAACCATCCAACATCGTCCTCTTCAAAAAGGAATCAAAGACCCAGTGGCACTGCTGAGAAACTCTACCAGCCCTGGATGGAAGCTTCAAAGGCCAAGGGTAGAATGTAATTAAGAGAAGTTAGCTGCCTCATTTTGGTCTGGCAGCAGATGGGGCGTAAATAATACATAAAACAAATAAAGAAGATTAATATTTTTGTTCTTCAACAGCAGCAGACACTGCCTAAAATGATAAACCAGAAGCCAGATGAAAAGACCAGGAAGATGAGCTGCAGATATCAGTCCCCCTTCAGTCATAAAAGAGAGGCAATGTTCTGATAGGACGGACAGATCATAGTAAAATAGTCTTCAAAGAAAGAGTATGAGTGACAAAATGTGCCTTATTTATAAGCAAAAAACTGGAAATTAAAATGTCCTCTTTCTTTTTTTTTTAAAAGATTTTATTTATTTGGGAGAGAGAGAATGAGAGAGAGCACATGGTGGGGGGAGTGTCAGAGGGAGAAGCAGACTCCCCACCTAGCAGGGAGCCCGATTCGGGACTCAATCCTGGGACTCCAGGATCATGACCTGAGCCGAAGGCAGTTGCTCAACCAACTGAGCCACCCAGGCACCCCTAAAATGTCCTCTTTCTTAATGCAGAATGGCTTTTGTAGAAAAGCAGGGGTGAATGTGAAGAAAGTCAATTTACTGTAAGTTACTACAAACAGAAAGTACCCCCCGCCAAAGTGCTCACATTATTTCTAAGAGGATCAATGTTCCCACCTCAAGCTAGCATTTCAACACTTAGATGATATTACTGATGAAATATTCACTTATTTAGCAAATATTTATTGATCACCCATTGAGTATCAATCACTGTTTGTCTAGACACTAGGAATATGCTAGTAAATATCATAAAGCAAGATTGTAATGAAGAAGAGAGACAGAGTAAGCAAACAAATAAACAGGGTAATTTTTAGGAAGTGACCAGTGCTACATGGAAAATAAAACAGGGTGATGAGAGGAAATAAAGAAAGACCTCTCTGCCAAGGTGACATCTGCACTGAATGACAATGGGTTAAACAAGTGAAAATCTGAAGACAATGTTCTAAGTAGAGGGAAATACAAGTTCAAAGGTCCTAAGGAATGGGCCAGGGTGTTGTTCAAAGAGCAGAAGGCAACCAAGTGCGGCTAGAGAAGAAAGAGCAGAAGGGAACGTAAAAGAAGAGGTCAGAGCCTTCCGGGATGGCTAGTTTTCAGGACACCTGGGTGGCTCAGTCGGTTAAGGGTCTGCCTTCTGCTCAGGTCAGGATCCCGGGGTCCTGGGATGGAGTCCCGCATCGTGCTCCCCACTTGGCAGGGAGCCTGCTTCTCCCTCTCCCTCTGCTGCTCCCCCTGCTTGCTCTCTTTCTTTCTTTGACAAATAAATAAACAAAAATCTTAAAAAAAATAAAAAGAGTTCCAAAAAATAGAAAGAAGACAGATAGTGCCCAGAGCAGTAGACCAGAAAAGGGAGTTTGAATTTTATCCCACATGCCAGGGGAAGACATTTGAGGATTTAAGCATGGAAGTGAAATAATCTGATTTGCATTTTTAACATCAGTTTTAAAATCTTCAGTAGAATGGCAGTCAGTCTTTAAGACAGGTAATCTTAGAGAAGGAGCCTGATGCCAGGAAACAACAGAGCTTTCCCTTGAGTGAGGCTAAAACATCAGTTTAGAGAGAATGTGCATGTAACTCAAATAAACCCTAGGCCCACATGGTCCCATGTCAGTATGATTCATTCGTTCGTTTGCTCATTCAACAAATATTTATTGCAAACTCTGTTCTAAATGATGGGCATACAAAAGTAAAGAAGAAGGAGGAGGAGAAGAAAGAAAAGAAAGGAAAGGAAAGGAAAAGAAACGAAAAGTATCTCTTGATGGATCTTACATTTTAAGAGTGAGACAAGCAATACGCAAACATAAATATTTAAACTTAGCTAAGAAGAACCACGAAAAAAATATAGAATGAAGTGAGGGACTAAGGAATAGCTGGAAATGATATTCTGAACTTCCCAACTTTAGAGGGAAAGTCCCTCTGAGGGACTGAGATTTGAGCATAGAGTTACATGAAGCCATGCAGATATCCAGGGAAGAACATTCCAAGGAAGGGAATAGCAACACAGAATCTCTGTGTCTAACAAGCAACAAAGAGGCTAGGGAGGCTGGAACTCAGACAGTGGGGAAGGGTAGTTAGGAGACATGGTCAGAGAGCAGCTCCATTTATAGAAAAGACCATTTTTCTCACCATTGCTCTGCAGGGTCCACTTTGTCATAAACCAAGAGTCTACAAATGGCATGGGTCCCCTTGGGCACCCTCTATTCTCTTCTCTTGGTCCATTTATCTCACCTCGTGTCAATTCCACTGTATCAGTCGAGATATAATCAGGAGACAGAAATCACACCATAATTAGGATAGGGAAAATTTAATATTAATAATTATTAACTAGTGAAAAGTGGTTAGCTACTGAAAGAGTTCAAAAAGAACTCTACAGAAAACAGAAATAGAAGATGTAAAGAGTAACTACTACCCCCAGAGCTGAGAAAAGGGGTCCTCCCACCAATGCTGAGAGTCAGACCCCTAGTTACCCTAGAACTTGTGAATTGACCTGTGACATATAGTCGGGTGTACTGAGAGCCCATGTGAGATTTATGGTCATGAAATTCAAGTAAGAATCGGTACAGTTCAAATGTTTGTTAAGCTTCATTCTGCTTCTCGGGTATAGATACTGTGTAGGAGGAGAGATTTAACCTGGGGCAGTGTTTTTCTAGTTGAGGAGGACAGAGGGAAGTGGCAGCAAGAAAGTTGAAGATTTATGCCAGGGGTTGAAATGATGGACCATGAAGTTTAAGTTGGGCAACGGGGAAACTGAGGATATGACGAGGATAATTAATGGACAGTGAAAAGTGCTGAGGTCAGTGGACTGAAGGTCCAGAATCAAAGAGCTATCACAGTCAGGTACTTGAAGGAGTGAGCTACAACCACGTAAGATGATGGTCTGGAAGCATAACGCTTAAAATCGAGTTATTGTCATGACAAGGTCTTAGTGCCGTACTATTCTATAGAGCTTTATGCAGTGATAGAAATATTCTATATCTGTAAAGTCCAATATGGTAGCTGCTAGCTGCAAATGGCTATTGAACACTTGAAATGTAGCTAGTTCTACTGAGGGTCTAAGTTTTTTATTTTATTTCAGTAAAGTTAAGTTAAATAATCACCTGTGACTAGCAGCTACAGTGTTGGACAGTGCAGGTCTAACATATGACCATGGGGATTGCGGCTGAGTGTGGTGAAGGAAAAAAATCAATGGAGGTGACAAGGTCAAGGAACTGAGAGATCAGGAAGATGGATGAGTCACCCACGTGGATTTTGAAAGTGTCAGGAATGATGGCAGGATTAGGGATGGAAAGAAAGATACAAAATCAGGTTCGTTGATTTTCAGTGAATGAGTTTAACCATAACAACTGAAGACAGCTGCAACAAGAAAGGGTACTACGTAGTATGGTCTGAAGGAGCTGGCTTCTTTAGGGATGAAAAAGGAACGGTGATCTGGAAGTGGTGATGAGGAGCAGAAAGGACACCTACCCCCACCTGCAGTGGTAGGCGGGAAGTGAAGGAAAGAAACAACCACCACATGGGAGCCTATGGGGAATCAGTGGCCTCACAGAAGAATCAGTTTTCAGATACAGCAAAAAGAAGAAGGAAATTTCCAAAGAGTTTGAGAACACTGGGAATTTTGCTAATGACCAACCCATGAGTTTTCAAGGGCAGAGTGGAAGAGTCTGAGAAGTCAAGAGCGGTGGTGTATTGGGTCAGATTGGGAAATGTACAGACCCACATGGGAATGAGTCCAGGTGACAAAGGACCACCTGAGAAGCTTGGAAATCTTACCAGTTATGGAGTAAACACAGATAAAGGTATGATGCTGTTGGCTTTGTGGTCACTTAGAGCAGTGGCTTTCAATTTTTTTTTTTTTTACTGAAACTCACAATAAAGAATATCTCATATAAGAAATATAAGAATATAATATAAGAAGTACTACTCTCATTGACACATAGTGAGATGAAGACTAACAAATGATGTCTGCCTTTACTGTCTGCCACATACTCTGTTTATATTCTGGTCTGTTCCTTTTCATTAAAAATACAATATGTGGGTCACAAGCCAGTAAATTGATTTCATGACCCTAAAATATGCAAAATCCTGGCTTACAGGAGGATAGAGAATCAGGTCTTGTTATATCCTTCTTCTTGCAAATGGTTTCTTTTGAAAGGATCAAGCAAGGAGTTCATATATGGGGTTAGAGGGTGAGGGAGGGTGTGGTCTTTACAGATACTTAGAGAGCTCTGTGGTTTTCACACACACACCCATCTTAAATCCTGTAAAGAGGGCTGTTGAAGCCAAAAGAAGGAAAATCTTACCATGGTGTGATATTGTCTTCAAGGAAACACAGATCAGCAACCAAAAGCAATTCTAATCTCTACATACATCTCTCAGGAAAAAATTAAAGATCCTGGACCTACCAAACATCTACAGGACATCCTATATGATAACAGAAAAACACACATTCTTCTCAGGTGCACATGGTCCATTTTCTAGGATAGACCATACGTTAGGCCACAAAAGGAGCCTTAGCAAATTCAAGATGATTAAAATCATACCATGTATCTTCTCTGACCACAGTGATGTGAGACTGGAAATCAACAATAAGAGTAAAACTAGAAAATGCGCTTTTTTTTTGGAACAAGATGGCGGAGGAGTAGGAGACCTGGATTTTGTCTGGTCTCAGGAATTCAGCTGCATAGGGATCAAACCATTCTGAACACCTACAAACTCAACAGGAGATCGAAGAAGAGAGTAGCAACAACTCTCTGAACAGAAAAGCGACCACTTTCTGGAAGGTAGGACGTGCGGAGAAGTGAATCCGAGGCAATATTTGGGAGGATAGACGGAGGGGGCGTGGGCCTCCGTTGGCCCCTTCTGGCAAGTGACAGAGCCGCAGGGCACAAAATCGGAAATTTTAGAAGTCAGTTCCACTGAGGGACGTCGCTCCAGTGGCTAAGCTGGGGTGGAACCCTCGTGGAACAGTGTGGTCTCAGGACCCTCGGGGTCACAGAAAGACCGGGGGTGCCTCAGTGCAGCAGAGCTCCCAGGTATCGGAGCAGGGAAGCCGGCTGCAAGACGGAGCCGAGGCGCAGGCTCTCAGCTCGGGGTTGCCATAAACTGTGATCCGCGGCCCAGTCGGGGCATGGCTCCTCCAGCAGGGACCCAACAAGCGGCAGATCCAGGAAGACTCCCCTTCCTCCCCAGGGAGGAGCGGCGCGGGAGTGCACCGCGGGGATCTGCTAGGATTAGAGACTCCTCACGGGGTCGGGTGCCAGAGATAGAAAACCTCGGTCACAGGCCGGGTGAGCACGCAGTGTAGCCGGAGACCAGGGAGACGGGAGTGACTGCTTTTCTCTGGGGGTGCACTGAGGAGCGGGGCCCCGAGTTCTCAGCTCCTCCGGGTGGAGATTGGGAGGCCACCATTTTCACCCTTGTCCTCCAAAGCTGCACCGAGAGCTTGCAGGGAACAAAAGCTCCTGAGAGCAAACCGGAGCAGATTGCTTAGCCCAGACTGACAAGGGCGGGGCAATTCCGCCTCCGGCAAAGACATTTGGGAACCACGGCAACAGGCCCCTCCCCCAGAAGATCAGCACGAACAGCCAGCAAGCCAAGACCAAGTTTACCGATCAAGGAGAACGGGAGAACTCCAGCGCTAGGGGAATACTGCACATAGATTCATGGCTTTTTTACCATGATTCATTAGTTTTTCAAAGTTAATTTTTTAACTGTTTTTTTTTTAATTTTTCCTTTTCCCTTTTTCAACCAACATCTTATCAATCCCTTTTTTTAAAAAACATTTTTTATTTTTCATTTTTGGAGTCATATTTTATCCCTTCATAGTAGTTACCCTTATTTTTGGCACATATATATAAGTTGTTCTCTCTTTAAAATTTTGAGATACAGTTTCTTCTAACAGATCAAAATATACCCTAAATCACTAGTGTATGCCTTTGTCCTAGTCTCCTGCCTGATCACATTCTCTCCCTTTTTTTTTCGTTTTTTTTAAATCTTCTTCTTTTTTCAAACAACTTCTTATCTTATCAATTCCTTTTATAAAATCTTTTATAATTTTCATCTTTACAGTCATCTTCCATCCCTTCATTGTATCAACCCTTCTATTTTACATATATAACTCTTTCTTCCTTTAAAATTCTAGGAGGCACTATTTTCTTTTTTTTTAATCTTTTAATTTTTTATTGTTATGTTAATCACCATATATTACATAATTTGTTTTGGTGTAGTGTTCCATGATTCATTGTTTGTTCATAACACCCAGTGCTCCATGCAGAATGTGCCCTCTTTAATACCCATCACTAGGCTAACCCATCCCCCTACCCTCCTCCACTCTAGAAACCTCAGTTTGTTTTTCAGAGTCCATCATCTCTCCTGGTTCGTCTCCCCCTCTGACTTACTCCCCTTCACTCTTCCTCTCCTGCTATCTTCTTCTTTTTCTTTTTTCTTAAAATATGCTGCGTTATTTGTTTCAGAAGTACAGATCTGTGATTCAACAGCCTTACACAATTCACAGCGCTCACCATAGCACATATCTTCCCCAATGTCTATCACCCAGCCACCCCATCCCTCCCACCCCTGACCACTCCAGCAACCCTTAGTTTGTTCCTGAGATTAAGAATTCCTCATATCAGTGAGGTCATATGATACGTGTCTTTCTCTGATTGACTTATTTCACTCAGCATAACACCCTAGGAGGCACTATTTTCTAACAGACCAAAATACACCCAAAATCTAGTGTGTGGCACTGACCTATGCACTAGCCTGATCATATTTGATCATATTCTGTGTTTTTTTGTATTGTTCTGTTTTTCTTTTTATCTTTTTCTTTTTGTTTTTTTTCTTTCATTTTTCGTTCTTTCCCTTTCTTATCCCCTGGTTTCAGGTCTTTTCTGATTTGTATAGAGTATATTTCCTGGGGACGTTGTTAACCTGTTAGCATTTTGTTCTCTCATTCATCTATTCTCCTCTGGACAAAATGACAAGACGGAAAAAATCACCTCAGCAAAAAGAACAAGAGGTAGTACCGTCAGCCAGGGACCTACTCAATACAGACATTAGTACGATGTCGGACCTAAAGTTCAGAATCATGACTTTAAAGATACTACCTGGGCTTGAAAAAAGCGTCGAAGTTATTAGAGACACCCTTTCAGGAGAAATAAAAGAACTAAAATCTCACCAAGTCGAAATCAAAAAGGCTATTAATGAGGTGCAATCAAAAAATGGGGGCACTAACTGCTAGGATAAATGAGGCAGAAGAGAGAATCAGCGATAGAGAAGACCAAATGATGGAAAATAAAGAGGCTGAGAAAAAGAGAGATAAATAACTACAGGATCACGAGGGCAGAATTCGAGAGATAAGCGATACGATAAGATGGAACAACATAGAATAATTGGGATCCCAGAAGAAGAAGAAAGAGAGAGAGGGGCAGAAGGTATATTGGAGCAAATAATAGCAGAGAACTTCCCTAGTGTGGGGAAGGAAACAGGCATCAAAATCCAGGAGGCACAGAGAACCCCTCTCAAAATCAATAAAAATAGGTCAACTCCCCGACATCTAATAGTAAAACTTATGAGTCTCAGAGAGTAAGAGAAAATCCTGAAAGCAGCTCGGGAGAAGAGATATGTAACCTACAACGGTAGAAACATTAGATTGGCAACAGACCTATCCACAGAGACCTGGCAGGCCAGAAAGGACTGGCATGATATCTTCAGAGCACTAAACGAGAAAAATATGCAGCCAAGAATACTCTATCCAGCTAGGCTATCATTGAAAATAGAAGAAGAGATAAAAAGCTTCCAGGACAAACAAAAACTAAAGGAATTTGCAAACACAAAACCAGCTCTACAAAAAATATTGAAAGGGGTCCTCTAAGCAAAGAGGGAACCTAAAAGCAGCATAGATCAGAAAGGAACACAGACAATATGCAGTAACAGTCACCTTACAGGCAATACAATGGCACTAAATTCATACCTTTCAATAGTTACCCTGAATGTAAATGGGCTAAATGCCCCAATCAAAAGACACAGGCCATCAGATTGGATTAAAAAACAAGACCCATCCATATGCTGTCTGCAAGAGACTCATTTTAGACCCAAAGACACCCCCAGATTGAAAGTGAGGGGGTGGAAAACCATTTACCATGCTAATGGACACCAAAAGAAAGCTGGGGTGGCAATCCTTATATCGGACAAATTAGATTTTAAAACAAAGACTGTAATAAGAGATGAGGAAGGACACTATATCCTACTTAAAGGGTCTATCCAACAAGAAGATCTAACAATTGTAAATATCTATACCCCGAACATGGGAGCAGCCAATTATATAAGGCAATTAATAACAAAAGCAAAGAAACACATTGACAACAATACAATAATAGTGGGGGACTTTAACACCCCCCTGACTGAAATGGACAGATCATCTAAGCAAAAGATCAACAAGGAAATAAAGACTTTAAATGACACACTGGACCAAATGGACTTCACAGACATATTCAGAACATTCCATCCCAAAGCAACGGAATACACATTCTTCTCTAGTGCCCATGGAACATTCTCCAGAATTGATCACATTCTAGGTCACAAATCAGGTCTCAACCGGTACCAAAAGATTGGGATCATTCCCTGCATATTTTCAGACCACAATGCTTTGAAACTAGAACTCAATCACAAGAGGAAAGTCGGAAAGAACTCAAATACATGGAGGCTAAAGAGCATCCTACTAAAGAATGAATGGGTCAACCAAGAAATTAAAGAAGAATTAAAAAAATTCATGGAAACCAATGAAAATGAAAACACAACTGTTCAAAATCTTTGGGATACAGCAAAGGCGGTCCTGAGAGGAAAGTATATAGCAATACAAGCCATTCTCAAGAAACAAGAAAGGTCTCAAATACACAACCTAACCCTACACCTAAAGGAGCTGGAGAAAGAACAGCAAATAAAGCCTAAACCCAGCAGGAGAAGAGAAATCATAAAGATCAGAGCAGAAATCAATGAACTAGAAACCAAAAGAACAGTAGAACAGATCAACGAAACTAGGAGCTGGTTCTTTGAAAGAATTAACAAGATTGATAAACCCCTGGCCAGACTGATCAAAAAGAAAAGAGAAATGACCCAAATCAACAAAATCATGAATGAAAGAGGAGAGATCACAACCAACACCAAAGAAATACAAACAATTATAAGAACATATTATGAGCAACTCTATGCCAGCAAATTAGAGAACCTGGAAGAAATGGGTGCATTCCTAGAGATGTATCAACTACCAAAATTGAACCAGGAAGAAATAGAAAACCTGAACAGACCTATAACCACTAAGGAAATTGAAACAGTCATCAAAAATCTCCCAAGAAACAAAAGCCCAGGGCCAGACGGCTTCCCAGGGGAATTCTATCAGACATTTCAAGAAGAATTAATACCTATTCTCCTGAAACTGTTCCAAAAAATAGAAATGGAAGGGAAACTTCCAAACTCATTTTATGAGGCCAGCATTACCTTGATCCCAAAACCAGACAAAGACCCCATCAAAAAAGAGAATTACAGACCAATATCCTTGATGAACATGGATGCAAAAATTCTCACCAAAATACTAGCCAATAGGATCCAACAGTACATTAGAAGAATTATTCACCATGACCAAGTGGGATTTATTCCTGGGCTGCAAGGCTGGTTCAACATCCGCAAATCAATCAACGTGATACAATACATTAACAAAAGAAAGAGCAAGAATCATATGATCCTCTCAATAGATGCAGAAAAAGCATTTGACAAAGTACAACATCCTTTCTTGATCAAAACTCTTCAGAGTATAGGGATAGAGGGTACATACCTCAATATCATAAAAGCCATCTATGAAAAACCTACAGCGAATATCATTCTCAATGGGGAAAGACTGAGAGCTTTTCCCCTAAGGTCAGGAACGCGGCAGGGATGTCCACTCTCACCACTGCTATTCAACATAGTATTAGAAGTCCTAGCCAAAGCAATCAGACAACAAAAAGAAATCAAAGGCATCCAAATCGGCAAAGAGGAAGTCAAACTCTCACTCTTTGCAGATGATATGATACTGTATGTGGAAAACCCACAAGACTCCACCCCAAAACTGCTAGAACTCATACAGGAATTCAGTAAAGTAGCAGGATATAAATCAGTGCACATAAATCAGTGGCATTCCTATACACCAACAACAAGAGAGAAGAGAGACAAATCAAGGAGTCGATCCCATTTACAATTGCACCCAAAACCATTAGATACCTAGGAATAAATCTAACCAAAGAGGCAAAGGATCCGTACTCAGAAAACTATAAAATACTCATGAAAGACATTGAAGAAGACACAAAGAAATGGAAAAACGTTCCATGCTCATGGATTGGGAGAATCAACATTGTGAAGATGTCAATGCTACCTAGAGCAATCTACACATTCAATGCAATCCCCATCAAAATACCATCCACTTTTTTCAAAGAAATGGAACAAATAATCCTAAAATTTGTATGGAACCACAAGAGACCCCGAATAGCCAGAGGAATCTTGAAAAAGAAAAGCAAAGCTGGTGGCATCACAATTCCGGACTTCCAGCTCTATTACAAAGCTGTCATCATCAAGACAGTATGGTATTGGCACAAAAACAGACACGTAGATCAATGGAACAGAATAGAGAGCCCAGAAATGGACCCTCAACTCTATGGTCAACTCATCTTTGACAAAGCAGGAAAGAATGTTCAATGGAAAAAAGACAGTCTCTTCAACAAATGGTGTTGGGAAGATTGGACAGCCACATGCAGAAGAATGAAACTGGACCATTTTCTTACACCCCACACAAAAATAGACTCCAAATGGTTGAAAGACCTAAACGTGAGACAGGAGTCCATCAAAATCCTAAAGGAGAACACAGGCAGCAACCTCTTCGACCTCAGCCACAGCCACTTCTTCCTAGAAACATCGCCAAAGGCAAGGGAAGCAAGGGCACAAATGAACTACTGGGATTTCATCAAGATAAGAAGCTTTTGCACAGCAAAAGAAACAGTCCACAAAACCAAAAGACACCCGACAGAATGGGAGAAAATATTTGCAAATGGCATATCAGATAAAGGGCTGTTATCCAAAATCTATAAAGAACTTATCAAACTCAACACCCAAAGAACAAATAATCCAGTCAAGAAATGGGCAGAAGACATGAACAGACATTTCTCCAAAGAGGACATCCAAATGGCCAACAGACACATGAAAAAGTGCTCCACATCGCTCGGCATCAGGGAAATCCAAGTCAAAACCTCAGTGAGATACCACCTCACACCAGTCAGAATGGCTAAAATTAACAAGTCAGGAAACGACAGATGTTGGCGGGGATGTGGAGAAAGGGGAACCCTCCTACACTGTTGGTGGGAATGCAGGCTGGTGCAACCACTCTGGAAAACAGTATGGAGGTTCCTCAAACAGTTGAAAATAGAGCTACCCTACGATCCAGCAATTGCATTACTGGGTATCTACCACAAAGAAACAAATGTAGGGATCCGAAGGGGTACGTGCAGCCCAATGTGTATAGCAGCAATGTCCACAATAGCCAACTGTGGAAAGAGCCAAGATGTCCATCAACAGATGAATGGATAAAGAAGAGGTGGTATATATACACAATGGAATATTATGCAGCCATCAAAAGGAATGAGATCTTGCCATTTGCAACGACGTGGATGGAACTGGAGGGTGTTATGCTGAGTGAAATAAGTCAATCAGACAAAGACATGTATCATATGACCTCACTGATATGAGGAATTCTTAATCTCAGGAAACAAACGGAGGGTTGCTGGAGTGGTGGGGGGCGGGAGGGATCGGGTGGCTGGGTGATAGACATTGGGTAGGGTATGTGCTACGGTGAGCGCTGTGAATTGTGCAAGACTGTTGAATCACAGATCTGTACTTCTGAAACAAATAATGCAACATAGTTAAGAAAAAAGAAAAAGAAGAAGATAGCAGGAGGGGAAGAATGAAGGGGAGTAAGTCGGAGGGGGAGACGAACGATGAGAGACGATAGACTCTGAAAAACAAACCGAGGGTTCTAGAGGGGAGGAGGGTAGGGGGATGAGTTAGCCTGGTGATGGGTATTAAAGAGGGCACGTTCTGCGTGGAGCACTGGGTGTTATGCACAAACAATGAATCATGGAACACTACATCAAAAACTAATGATGTAATGTATGGTAACAATAAAAAATTTTAAAAAACTAGAAAATGCATAAATACTGGAAATGAGTGACACTCACCTTAACAACCAATGGATCAAAGACAAAAATATGAAAGTACCTTGAGATAAATGAAAATGGGAACATGACATACCCAAATTATGGGGTGTAGCAAAAGCATTTGTAACAGGTAAGTTGATAGCAATAATCATCCACATTATGAACCAAGAAAAATCTCAGATAAAGAACCAACTCTATATTGCAAGGGACTAGAAAAAGGAAACACTGAGTTCAAAGTTAGCACAAGAAAGGAAATGATAAAGATTAGAACACTAATAAATGTAATAGAGAATAGGAAAATAACAGAAAATATCAATAAAAGTAAAAGTTAATTCTTGGAAACGATTAAGAGAAATGACAAATATTTAGCTAGACTAATCAAGAAAAAAAAAGAGTGGACTCAAATCAACAAAATTTTAAATGAAAGAGGTGACATTTCAAGTGATATCATAGAGATATGAAGGATTATAAGAAGCTACTATAAACAACTATATACAAACTGCACAACCTAGAAAAAAAATGGGAAAATTCTTAGAAACATGGAACCTACAAAGAGTGTCAGGAAGAAATAGAAAATCTTCACAAATCAATTACTAGTAAGAAGACTGAAATCAGTAATCAAAAATCTCCAAACACAGAAAAGCCCAGGACCAGATGGTTTCACTGGTGAATTTTTACCAAACACTTACAGAGTTAATAAGAAAAATAGTAATAAACAAAGATCCAATGTATAATCCACAGCATGACTTCTTAAAACTTCTAAAAAGCCTCTCTCCTGATCGTCCTGATTTCCAATTCTCTCACAAGCCACAGCTTCTCTGGAAACTTCCTCCTTTCTACCCTCTCATTTATCAAAAATCAGCCTCAGTGGTTCTCAACTCCAGCGGCTCCATTGAATCACCAAGGCAGTTTTATGAAAATGCCAGTGCCCAGACCAATTAAATCAGGGGCCCATGCCTTGACATTCTTTAAATATCCCAAGAATTCTGAAAAACAAGTTCCCAAGAAGATTTTAACAAGCAGCAGGGGTGAGAAGTCCCGCCTACCGTAATACTACCTGCGTTCTTCCCTTCTCTCCCTCCTCCTGTTCTCCTGACCTTGTTACTTTCTCTCCCAAATGAACTTTGCCTAAGAGCAGGATGGGAGGAAAATGGGCATTTGAAGACTGGGAAGGAGTCAACCAGAAAGCACCAAAGTTTTCCTAGCAGAAGTTTGTGGTAACAAGTACTAAAAGATGCAATTTTTTGGGCCTGTTTTATATGTAATTAAAGGAGGAAGAAACCGAGCTTTGGTGTGTTAATAAGCAAAAAATTACCAGTTAACCACCATATTGGTTCAGTATAGAGTATGGGAAGCCTAATGTGGGGTTTTGTGTCTTTATTTATATTTCCTGTGAACTTATATGTATTTTATAATCCCTGAATAGAAATCTGCTCCTTTAATCATAGGGCTATCTGGGGCCAAGTAGCCAGAAGGACAGAACCAAGCAGAAGGGCCATCTGGGAGCATCCAAATGTACACACACTTTGCAAGAGGTTTTGTACAATGCAGAGCCCCCTGTGATTTCAGTTGAGTAATAGCAGATAATGGACTTGTGGTTTTGAGGTCTGGGAGCTCTGCAATGTTTAGAGGAGTTACATGATGTGCTTACACTGATTGACAATTGGATGGTTTCCAAAGGAGCTTGGCAAAACCAAACTTTTCACCAAAAAATTACATTATTCTCATCTGAAAGCGATGTTTTTCTAGCATTTTCTACCCTCGAGGGAGATAAATGAAAAAAACAGAGTGGGAAAGGCAGGAAACCTAAAATTAAGCCCTCACAGGGTTTTTATAATACCCTTCCACAAAAGGAGGATAAATGTTGAGAAAAGTTAAGGAAAGCTACCCTAAAACATGCTTTTCTACTGGAAGCTCCAATATTAACATCTAATGATGAACACAGAAGAAAGAAAAACGGAGAAAAAAATTGTGCCAAAGCAACCTTGTCTTTAAACTTCCCCAAAGCAAACACATTTCAAGTTGGAATTACTACAGCGGCTTGGAAACCAGTGTTTTGCCCATTACTGATGGACACCCCTTCTTTCCTCTCACTAGCATTCTCAATTAATATAAAATTCTTTCCTTGACTTCTCATGTGAGAAGCAAAGAGCAAAAATACAGAAGCAGTGCCATGACTGACTCACCTGCACTCTGAATTTTACAAGAAGACACTAAGATTTTTTTTATTTTATTTTAAGTCCAGTGTAGTTAACCCACGGTGTTATATTAGTTTCAGGTGTACAATACAGTGACTCAACAACTCCACACATCATCTGGTGCACATCACAGGGGTGCTCCTTCAACCCCATCACCTATTTCACCCATTCCCCCACCCACCTCCCCTCTGGTAACTATCAGTGCATTCTCTACAGTTAAGAGTCTGTTTCAGGATTTGTCTCTCTCTCTCTCTCTCTCTCTTTCTTTTTTTCTTCCTTTGCTCCTTTAGTGCAAATAGAAACCAAAACATGTCACAACACCTTCTACCTGCTCATGGTTGCCAAGAAAGTGCAGGTCTGAAAACCATGGGAGATGCTAACATCTCCATGTAGGATTGATTAAGAATATATGTATATGCTGGAGGAGCGCCTGGGTGGTTCAGTCGGTTAAGTGTCCAACTCTTGATTTCAGCTCAGGGTCATAGGATCGAGCCCCGAGTCAGGCTCTGAGTTCAGCAAGGAGTCTGCCTGAGATTCTTCCTCCCTCTCCCTCTGCCTCTCCCCCTGCTCCCATGCTATAAGTAAGTAAGTAAGTAAATAAATAAATAAATAAATAAATAAAATCTTTTTTTAAAAAAAGAATATATGTATGTGTGGGAAACCATAAAACTCTATGGCATAGAAATCAGACAACCCCTCGACTGAATAGTGACAGTTAACATCATCAATGAGGGGCAGGTGGACACTGGGTGCCTCCAGATGTGAAGCCTGAGACAGACACGGGATCCCATATGCAGCATGCAAACTGGGGTGCACAATCTAACCATGAAGAAACCTCAGACGAACCCCCAAGTGAGGAACGTTCTATGAAACACAGAAACAGGATTATACCTTCAAAAACAACACAAGTGACCAAGAACGGCTACAAAATCTTCTAGATTAAAGGAGACAAAAAAGATGTGACAACGAAATAAAACACTTAATCCTACGTCCATTCCTGAACTGGAAGAACAGAGGGGAGATGCTATACAGGACATTATTGAGCCGATTGGCCAAACTGGAATGTGCGTGGAAGATTAGAAGAAAGAACTGTATTGATGTTCAATTACTGAAGGTGACATATAAGCTAATATTTCTATTCTGAGGAGATGACACATTTAGGGGAACAAACGCCTGATGTGCGCAACCTAGTATCGAATGGCTCAGAAAAAAATATGCGTGTGCATGTGTGTGTGAGAGAAATAGGGAGAGAAAATGAGAATTGCCCAAATTATGAAACAAATGGGGGGTGGCGCCCAAGGTGGCACAGTCAGTTGAGCATCAGACTCTTGGTTTCAGCTCAGGTCACAATCTCAGGGTCATGGGATCGAGCCCCACATCAGGCTCCATGCTCAGCATGGAGTCTGCTTGGGATTCTGTCTTCCTTCTCTCTCTGCCTCTCCCACTCATTCTCTCTCTTTCAAATTAAAACAAATAAATCCAAAAATAAAAAATGAGGTAAGATGTTAACAATGAACAATCTAGATAAAAGGGTATATTGGTGGTCTTCGTATGATTATATTTTCTTGGCAGCCTTTCTGTCAGTCTATTTCCAAATAAAATGGAGGTTTTCTGGTTTGGGGTTTTTTTCATGGGTGCTTATAGAGTCTTGTTATTTCATTTACCCCAAACTTCACAAGCAAGATCCTTGAGATGTTCTTTTAAGATGAACCAAAGCAACAACAGCCCAGGAAATTCCAGCATTTGTGGAATTTATTAAACATTAGAGAAAACAGCAAGAACCATGCTCTCTCTTCTGCCTCCTTTGTCAACCAAATGTCTTTATTAACCCAAACATTCAGGCACACATATGGAACAAGATGTCACCGTGTCCTTAGAGATGTTTTAATTGGCTCATTCCTCTATCCGTGCCTGGTGAGAGAGTCCAATGACTGTCTTAAATTACCTGAAAATCCTGAATTTCCTCATTCCAGCATCACTTAGAAGGTGCCCAATCAGCCCAATTTGTCTGGGACCAGGGGATTTTCTGGGATGTGAACTCTCAGTGCTAACACCGAGACAGTCCCTGACAGTCACTCTCCATTATGGTGCAGTGTTCTGGCTCCAGATGAAAATCTGGTTTCTCTCCCATCATCTACAGCAGCTCTAATTTTTTTCTCTGCCCCTCGCTGATGCAGATCTGGAACTCGGCCCCTTTTCTGTGGTGATGCCTGCTGTCTGCCCCAACGTGACAACAACGCTCTCAAGTCATTCGAAAAAGTCATAAACGTGTTTGAGGATCAAAAGCAATGAGAAGCTTCTTCTCACCAGGCTGTTCAGCCCCTTTCTCCCCAAAGACTTCCTGCTTCTTAGTGTCCATATCCCCTTCCCTCTTGGATTCCTTCTGACACGCAAATCCTCTCATTTTATTAGGCAAAATGCTTACCTCTGTGACTTGTACTTCCGCATGGTCTAGAACATCTTAAGTGTCTCACTAAATGGGAGGTCAACTCCAGATTTTTCCCTGTAGAGCCCAAACCCGGGACAGTGGCTTTGAATTCCTGTGTTTACTTTCTCTCCAAGGTTGCCTTCTCTCCATGATACCAAAAAATGTCCTGTATCATGAGGAAATAAAATCTATTCTGTACAGTTTGAATTTTATGTGTACTTTATCTTATTCTAATCCTCTCAAACTAGCAGTTCATGGCTGGTGTGTTGGGTAATACTACAGCATCTTAAATATTCATGTGCCTAATTTCCAAGCTCTCCTAATCTGTCACCTCATTTGGTCCCTGAGTCATCACCCACAAGACAGCATGGGTGTATGACACCCATTTAGCAGACTCAAAACTTGAAGCTTGGTTAATGACTGTGACTCACCAGAAGCAACAGAATTCTGTCTTTGACTTTAAGCCCAGAACTTCTGCCACCATTCTGCAGCCTTGTGTTAATTCCTTATAAACAAAATGTCCTTTAACAACAAAACGATTCCTCAACCTGCAGTATATCAGAGAGTTTACCTAAGAAGTTGACAGAGCAGATATGGGTAGTTGAGATGAAACTCCTTTTGACCTTGTTGAGAACCGCTGGTCTTGTGGGCGCAGACAGGTGCTACCCTACACGGGCACTGGACAGCCAGTGATTATTTTCTGCTACCCTAGAAGAGTGTTAGCGGCTTTTTAGGAGAGGCTCTGTCTCCATTTCAAAGCCCTCTGGCCTCTGCGGGCCCATCCGCCACCTCTGTTCTGTTGATCTCCTGGGCTCTCCCTTCTACCATTTTCCACTTTCTGTGCACTGTGATAGCTTGAGAATGTTGCACTTCCATTTATCTCCTATTAAACCCCCCTAACTGGTTCCTTTGCATGCTACTTTGTATCAGTTACCCTTTATTGTTTGGCTTTAACAGCCATTTACCCATCTCCAATCCTTTAGTATAACTGGGCCTCCAAGTTTCACCTGACATAGACAAGATCTTATTTCACCTCTACGACTTAAACAGGACTCCCCTATGCGTCTGTCTTAGCCTCTTTCTCCCTGGGCTTGCTTGGAAAACAATATAAATCGCTCTGGCACACCTCATCCCTATCTGAGTCCCTTTTTCAAGGTCCAAGTTAGTGAACACAATGACCAAACAGTGTAGCGTTCTCAGGTCAGGGCTACATTTAGTAAAATCGCTCAGAGTCAGGAGTTAGTGGTGACAGAGTTGAGTGTAAGCTAAGAGATAGACAAGGATTTAAGCCAAAATGATATAACCAAATGATATAAACCAAAATGATATAACTAGATCTAAGGCAGAGCTTCTCAATCCAGCCCCGGTGACATATTGGGTTGGATAATTACCACCGTGGGAGGATGCTCTGTGCACTGGAGGGTATGTATCAGTAACTCTGTCCTCTGCCCAGTGGATGCCAGTAACACTTCCCTCCAAGTTGCAACAACCAAAAATATCTCCAGACATTGCCAGATGTCCTCTGGGGTTGAGAGAGAGGAGGCAAAATCATCCCCCTTTGAGAACCACTGGCCCAAGCCGTGAGCACAGGGTGGGAAACGGAGAGACGAAGTCATAAGGCGAAGTATAGGCAGATGAGGAACAGAGAAGAAATCAAGTTACAAGGCTGGGTCAAGTAAGAGTAAGCATTTTTACCATCATTAGGAGAGGGATGCCGCATGTTTATACCACCCAGGAGCTGCCCACAAGTTACATGGTTTAAGGGAACAGAATCATGACCTCATATTTGCCTAAGCCCAGGGTACCCTGTGATCAACCTGCAGCATGTTAGCCATGCTCATCAGGATGTGGGCTGCAAGGTGGGCAACTGCCCCACATGCTGCATTTCAGAGAAACCTAATATTGGTGGTTTAACCCAAGAGAGTTGATTGTTTTCATGTAACAGAAAGCCCAGAGGAAGATGATCCAGGGCTGGTGCACGTAGTAAAGAAATTCAACAAGGACCCGGGATCCTTCTAGCTTCTTGTCCCACTGCACTTGACATGTAGCATCCTTTGTAGTCATAACCGAGCTGAGCTCATTTTACATTGTCTTTCCAGTCAAACGATGAGAGAAGCGTCCATCAAAACCATGATTCTTACTTTTTAAGAGATTTATTTCCTCCTTGAGATCTGAGTGAGAGCATTAGATTGCAGCATCTCCTCTCGTTTGGATCCAGATTGTTCCATTTGAGGCACGCATGCTTGATAGTTCATAACTGGGAGCTGTGGCCATTGCTCTGTTTCATCAGAGATGGAGCTTTACAATTTTTGTTTATTTTTGGTTGTGTTCCCAAACGTGGGGAAAAAGGAATTGGGATTAAAAGATGACTTTACTTTATCACCTTCATCACAAATTTCACCCGTTATTATTTTTTTATTTTGGTGAGTTAAGAAACAATGAGGAGGAAGATCACCCCGAAATGAGATCTTTGCTCTTGGCGGACCTCACTATCCTCATACCACAGCCAGTCTCGTCAGCCGTCCTCACTCTCATCCAAGACATGCCACAAGTTCGTACACTTCTCTCTGCATCTGCTATGTCCTCCCTTGTTCCAAGTCTATCAGGCTTGCTCATCCGGGCAACTACAAACTGTTTCCACGGCTGCCTCTTTTCACGTCAGCAAAGAAGTCCACATTCTCCCGAACAACAAGAGTGTCAGAGGTTCCTCCATGCTTGTGGGTCTCACCAGAGTCCATTTCTTTTGGCAGCGGGAGCTGATGGTCTTGTTTACTCAGATTACCCAGGTCAAAGAGAAGTCACCTAGTATTTCTGTGATATATCCTCTCTACAGCTCGAGGCAAGCACAGGAAGCTTTGATTCTCTTCCTTGAGGGGGCTGGAAATCTCAGCATTTTGATCTGCACGGCTTTCTGACTATCTCAATTATTCATTCATTCAGTGAAGATCTGTTGATACCATCTAAGAGTCAAAGAATGTGCTAGGATGAGTGATATCCTGTTGGAAATGTTCCAGTTCACATGGGCGCCCCGGTGGATGATGACATATATTCAACCACAAGAAGAACATCAGGAAGAAAAAAGGCAATGCCGAGAATGAAAACAGGGAGATGTTGTAAGTTGGTAGGTAGCCAGGGAAGGCCCCTCTAGGGAGACGCTATCTGAATGTCAGGAGGGGTCAGCTATGTGGAGGGCAGGGGCCTGCAAAGCTGAAGCTGGGATCAAACATGGTATGTTCAGGAGACAGGAAGAAGGTCATCAGGGCTGGGGTGCGGTGGGAAGAAGAGGAGTGGAAGACCAATTAGGACAGAAATGTGGGTAGGGTCACATCATGTAGGGCTTTGTAAGTCAGGGGAAGAAGATTATCCTGAGTTAATGGATATCCTTGGAGGCCCCTTCTTATTTTTTTTTAAACAATGACCATGTGTTTCCATTATGGTAAAAATAATAGTAACGATAATAATAAAGCTTTCTTAAAGAAAGAGAGTTTATGGCGGTCATGGGCTACAAAGGTTGAAGGAGGGATCCTTTGTGAAGCTTTTCCCGGGACCCAGAACCTCTCCTCTTGCTGGCTGTTACTGTCTTGTGCTCTTCAGAGGGACCACGTCCAAGCCTGGAAACAGATGTTTTCCTTCTGCTCTCCACATTCTGCTTCCTGAGCGACATCCTCCACACTGGTGACAGCAGATGGCTGCTCCCATGTGACGGCAGCATTGCTGTCTATCTGTCTTCCGTAGCAATTTGTGAGCCTCAGAAGCTGGTGTTTTCAGTGCATTTGGGCTTGTTTTATGGCAAATCACCACCCACACGAGGCAAAACACCAAGATGGTACCATTAAGGACACAAGCCCGAAGCAGAATGGCTCACTTCATAATCACATACAAGTCACCTCCGTGTGAGCCACTACAAGTGACTGAGAGGGAGTGACCTTCTGTCCAGACCGGGGTTACGTGTAGAAGGAGAGAATGAGTGCAGAGCCGAAGAGCAGTATGGCAGGTCCTGGGGAAGTTTAGAATCCAGATAAGGTATAGAGAAGGAATACTAATCCAGGACAGGATTCAGGGGCCAGTGGCCAGGACAGAGGAAGGGTCCACAATCGGGAGAATGATCTAGAGCAGGGATTGGCAAGCTTTTTCCTGTAAAGGGCCAGATGGTATATATTTTAGGCTTCATGGAATGTACAGTCTTTGTTGCCACCATTCAACTCTGCAGTTATAACACAAAAGCAGCCATACACAGTATAAATGAATATTTTAATTCATTCAGTATAAATGAATATGTGTGATTGTGTCCCAATAAAACTTTATTTAGGAACACTGAAACTTGAAATATCAGCCTTCTTTTCTTTTCTATTCTCTTTTTTTTTTTTTTTTTTTGGCCATTTAAAAATGTAAAACCCCTTCTTGGCTTATGGACCATACAAAAACAGGCAGAGGACCAGATCTGATTCATGAGCAGTTTGCCAACCTCTAGGCTAGGGCAGCACCCTCCAATAGACATATAATTTCAATATAAATGTAATTCAAAAACAGGAGGCACACACATAATTTAAAATTTTCTAGTAGCCAGATTTTAAAAAGTAAAAAACACAAGTGTTTAAAGATTTACCCTAAACTCTTCAAACCTCAGTTTTCTTAACTGTAAAATCAGGCTAATAATAGTAACTTATGGCATGTTGTGAAGATTAACGACTCAAAACTGTGACGTGCCTAGAACAGTCCATAGCACATCGTGAGTCCCCAGTAACCCTAGCTTTATTACCACCACTTCAAAAAAAGAAACAGATCAAATTCATTTTATATATTTTCTTTAACTCAGTACATTCAAAATAGCATTTCAATATGTAATCAATATCAGAAAATAATTTAGAAGGTATTTTACATTTGGTTTTTCAAACTAAATTTTTGAAATTCCATGTGCATTTTATGCTTAAATCCCATTTCAAGGGCTCAGGAGCCACATGTGCCTACTGGCTACCTACATGACAGCACGGATCAAGAGCAAAGATGCATCCAGGTATCCCAGGTCAGAATCAGCCAATAGAGTGAGACCAAGAAGAGGTAGACTACATCACACAGAAAGGCAAAGTCTAAGGTCAGGGAAACAAGCAAATTATAGGCATCCGGGCAAGTTACCAGAGCAGACCACAATCTGGCAGAACATCTGGGAGGCAGAGATAAATTTTGGTTACAACCCCTTATTTAGGGCCTTCTGGGCCAGGCATCAAAGGAAGCGCCTCACATTCGTTCTCTCATCTAATCTTTATGAGGCCAGTATTCTCATCCTCGCGTTAGGAATGAGACTCAGAAAAAAAATGAAGTGGTTTGCTCGAAATCACACTGCTGGTGAGGGCTGGAGGTACTCCAGCTGTCCACGTGTGCTCTCACCTCCTCAACCTCTTCATCACACTGTGTCTTGCTCAGTTAAGACACTGATCAGATCACTGATCAGAATTCAGGGAAAGACACTGAGCCGTGCTGTCTCCTGAATCCACCCACTCCCTGCCATCCTCACTGCCCAGCTCCAGCTCCTTCTATGTTCCCTTCCCACCTGAACTAGAGCAGCGGCCTCAACCCTGCTCTCCCTACCCACCCTACCCCCCCCCCAATGCCCCATCTCCTTGGCTTCAATTTGCCCAGTGTTCAACTGACAAAATAATTGGCTTAAAGCCCAACTCTGGATGTATCACTTGCTGGCTTAAAGCTCTCCACCGGCAGCCGCCACCTCCGTCGCAGACCGAGGCGAGATGGCGGCCACTGAGGGGGTCGGGGAGGCTGCACGGGGCAGCGAGTCCGGTCAGCAGGAGCCGCCACCGCCCCAGCCGCACCCTCCGCCGCCCCAACAGCAGCAAGAAGAAGCTATGGCGGCTGAGCCCGGAGAAGCGGTGGCGTCCCCTATGGACGACGGGTTCCTGAGCCTGGACTCACCCACCTATGTCCTCTACAGGGACAGAGCAGAATGGGCTGATATAGATCCAGTGCCGCAGAATGATGGCCCCAATCCAGTGGTCCAGATCATTTATAGTGAAAAATTTAGAGATGTTTATGATTATTTCCGGGCTGTCCTGCAGCATGATGAAAGAAGTGAACAAGCTCTTAAACTAACCAGAGATGCTATTGAGTTAAATGCAGCCAATTATACAGTGTGGCATTTTCGGAGAGTTCTCTTAAAGTCACTTCAAAAGGATCTACGTGAGGAAATGAACTACATCACTGCAATAATTGAGGAACAGCCCAAAAACTATCAAGTTTGGCACCATAGGCGAGTATTAGTGGAATGGCTAAAAGATCCATCTCAGGAGCTTGAATTTATTGCTGATATTCTTTTTTTTTTAAAGATTTTATTTATGTATTTGACAGAGAGAGGCTGACATTCTTAATCAGGATGCAAAGAATTATCATGCCTGGCAACATCGACAGTGGGTGATTCAGGAATTTAAACTTTGGGATAATGAGCTGCAGTACGTAGAACAACTTCTTAAAGAGGATGTGAGAAATAACTCTGTCTGGAATCAAAGATACTTCGTAATTTCTAACACCACTGGCTACGATGATCGTGCTATACTGGAGAGAGAAGTCCAGTACACTCTAGAAATGATCAAACTAGTACCACATAATGAAAGTGCATGGAACTATTTGAAAGGGATTTTACAGGATCGTGGTCTTTCCAAATATCCAAATCTGTTAAATCAGTTACTTGATTTACAACCAAGTCACAGTTCCCCCTACCTAATTGTCTTTCTCGTGGATACTATAAAGACATGCTAGAAAACCAATGTGACAACAAGGAGGACATTCTTAATAAAGCATTAGAGTTGTGTGAAATTCTAGCTAAAGAAGAGGACACTATAAGAAAGGAATATTGGAGATATATTGGAAGACCCCTCCAAAGCAAACACAGCACAGAGAGTGACCCACCAACAAATGTACAGCAATAACACCATCTGGAAGAACTCGATGGAACGCTTTTATTTTTTTAAGAGACTCTTAATGCGGGAGTTTAAAACTTAAAGCGATCATTCCCTTTGCCTGTGGTATAAAACGTGCATTGCACAGGTACTGCTTTTTAACAAGAACTAAGCGTGATGCTCCTTGGGTGCTGCTGCTATTCAGACTAGCAATTTGATTCTTTTAAAGCAAAGTAATTTGGGGGGAGGGCGAAGAAACAGAAAGTCCCATGAAGGAACCTTTGTAGACTTAATCAACATTTACTCTAATCCCTTAGCATCAGCTCCTCCCTAAAGGGAATATGCGTCAGGATTTGCAGCATTAATGAACGCTGGTAACTTGTATGTAATGGGTATAAGGTAACTTAAATTTGGGTTCAGGAAGCAGGGAATGCAGTGTTACATTAGACCTGCTATACCACACTCACAGTAACTTGCTATCACTGTAACCAACTAATGTCAAAAGAATGGTTTTGTAATAAAATTACAGATGTATCCTAAAACTTAGAAAAACAAACAAACAAACAAACCTCCACCAGCTCCTTTCGCCTGCAGAATAAAACCCCAAGTTCAGGAAACAGGGTTCCTAGACTACCTACTTCATGCTACATCTCGCTGACTCCTCAGCATGGCATTCCAGGCCTTCCATATTCCATCCTGGCAGGCTGCCTTCATGCTCCTTGATCTCCCTTCATAGATTTCAAGCAGACGTTCTAGCATCCAATCAAATAGCACGGGTTCCCTGACCCTGCCTTTTCCCTGAACACAACCGCATGATTTTTATTTTTTTTAAAGATTTTATTTATTTATTTGAGAGAGTGAGAGAGAGAGAGAGAGAGAGAGAGCACGAGAGGGAAAAGGGTCAGAGGGAGAAGCAGACTCCCTGCTGAGCAGGGAGCCCGATGCGGGACTCGATCCCGGGACTCCAGGATCATGACCTGAGCCGAAGGCAGTCGCTTAACCAACTGAGCCACCCAGGCGCCCCAACCCCATGATTTTTATAGCAGTGTCCTAAGTCATGCTATTCCTCCAACTTCAAATGGCCTTTCCTTATACTTGTCCCTCCCACCACCTCTGCCTGCACAAACCCTAACTGTCTCAATCACCTTTCTCCATGAAACTTTGGACCCCTGGCCCCCTTTCTGGACTTGCCCGGCACCATGTCCCTGCCCCTCTTAGAGTTCTTATCACTTTCTACTTTGTCTTGTAGACATATAGGTGTGCCCCTCATCCCCCTTTCTACACCGTGAGTTCCTCAAGGAAAGGTTCTGGATCTTTCTGTCCCCCATAGCATATGCTATAACGCTTCATGCTAATAAATTAGGTGCTCAGGAAGCTTGTTTAATTAAAAAAATAAATCAATGTTCACTGAATTGATCTATCATGATGCTTAAAACTTTGCCGTCCAAATTATTCCTCAAGAATGTCCAAGAAATTCTAACTGAAACAAAGCACTGTATTAGCCTAAAGATATAAAATTAAGTGATATTCAGCAAGAGCTTAGTGAACCACCATTAACCAGAAAATGGGACCATACAACTCATTGTATTTTCCTTTTCACTTTGGCTGCTAGAAAATCCAGTTGAAAATGTGGTTCTCAAAGACAGAAATATCCTTAATTTCTAGCATCATTCCAATCCCTCTCTTCCATTTGGTGATTCTGTCTTATATAGACCAGTTTTAAGTATTGTTTCCTGAAAGCGGCCTGAAATACTTTTGAAAGTATATGGAGAAAAGGGTGGATATAAATCATAAATCAGTGCTATTGGTGGGATTTGTTTATGAGCTTAAGCAGGAGGCAGGAGCCCGTAGCACTCTGGCCCCTTAGCCCCAGGGCTCCGCGGGCCAGGGGAGGAGCCCAGAGGAAAAGTGTCAGTCCAAAGTCATGATCCAGCAAGACATGGTGGTCTCTAGCTTGAATGGCCTGCAGCTGCGGTGCAAGGGAGTCAAACCCAGAGTGGTGGACTGGCAGCAGGAGGAAAGGGACAGCAGCTCTACGCAGAGCCCAGCAATGAGCCCCGTAGGAACAGAACCCATCTGATGGTGAGAAATTACTGCGAAGAGAACCCGACTTCCAGGGGATGAGTTGGCAAGATCTGGAAGGGGATCAAAACCCCTGTTTAAAAACTAGAATTCAGAACCAGATTCTAGCCCCAGAGTATAACAATAGACATGATCCGGAAACCGCTGCAGAAATAACCATGAAGAATGAGCAATGATGCTAAGATTAGGGGAAGGTAGAGCCTCTGAATGCCAGAGGCCCCAGCCCCTGGGCATATACTGCCTGATCGTCAGTGGGCTCAGAGCCACCCACAAGCCAAAGGAGTCTTAAGTGGGTGACTCTTCCCTATTATCCTCAAGACCGAAGCCCTCACTCCCTTTTAGGAAATGTAATAAAAAGAGACATGGGATGACAATTTTCTTTCTTGATCAAGGTCCTGAGAGAACGCAAGATATGATGGGTTGGCTTTGATGAGGGGCAGTGGGGCAGGAAAGCTCCACAGAAGAAGCCAAAAACCAGAGAATTACCTGGAAAGGCAGAAAACAACATGGAGTATAGAACTTGTCAGCAAGAAGGCAGAGGACTGCCAACATGGCGGCCTTACCATTTATTTGGTCAAGAGCCTACTCTGGTAACAGTAAAGAAACCACATAACTGGGGAAAGGGAGCAACACTTCGTCTTCCTCCTCCCATGATGACCAATGCACTTTCCCTGCACTGTTTCTCCCCATTTTACAGGTGGGAAAACAGAAGCTCAGAGAGCTATGTACTCACATCGTTCCGCTATCACATGGCAGTTCGGATTCAAATCCCAGTCCCCTGGATCTCGAGCTGGTGCTCCTCACATTTTATCCAATCAGAGGTGAAGAAAAGTCAGTGAAACTACTGACGCTCACTAAGGACAACATGGGGCCCTGGGCTGGGGTAAGGTCGGCCCTCTCTGCTCTGGAACGGGAGGTCTGGGTGGCTTCAGGAGAGAAGACAACTGTCCCTGAGGAGGGCATGTGATTTCCTGGAGGCTGCACTCACACCCCCAAGAGAGAAATTCCGGGCCCCACAGGCTCCCTCCACTGCTTCAGCTCAGGGAGCAGATGAGGTTTGCTGGTTCTTCGGGCAGGGGGCCTGGCTGCAGAACTGAAAGGTCAAGAGCGCTCTTCCCTGTCACCTGACGGCTGGGCCAGGCTGGCAGCCAAGGGCTCCAATCTGGACAATTACACCACTGAAAACACGATCCTTCGGGCCTGCCCTGCCCGGCTTGACATTTCCTCTTCAATGGCTAAGCCTCGCTTTCTACCTCTCTTTCAGGAGCGGACTCCTCGTTCCGAGCTGTATAGCTGGCATTTTCGCACATGCTGCGAGCACTGGGAAAAGCCTGGGCATAAAGCCTTTGACGTGCATTTAACACGTATTTATTGTTTGCTGCCTTTCTGTCCATAAGCGACTATGCAGGCATTCTAGAGGACCAGAGTTCTCCACCCAAAGCAAAGGCAGAAATGTATATCACCAGCTATGATGCCACACCCGCTTAAGAAACCCACCAAAGCTGTGGGGGAGGGGGTAAAAAAAAAAAAAAAAAGAGCCTTAAACCATAAGGGCCTTAAACCATCACCTTGTTCAAGCTCTGGGAGCTTTTCATCTAGCAGGTTCTGGGAAGATAGCATCCCCTCCTGGCCAATAAAATCTTCTGCCTGGTACTATGGGTGCCCCTCTCTGTTCTGCTGAAAGGTATTTTCACCGAAAGCCGCTGCTAATACTTACACCAAGAGATCCTTTGCCCCAGCTGTTGACCTTCCACTTCGATATTCCCACAGAGATGGGGGAGGGAGAGCCCTCTCTTCACCAGGATTAAGACAATGGTACTCCATTCCCAAGAAGGGGGCCCCACTGGGTCTGTTCTTCACTAAGAAACCCGAGACAAATTTCCCTCTGAAGCTGGGTTGCAGGATATTTGAGCATCACTGTCGATGCTGTGCACAAAGTCTCTGTCCTTGTTAGTAATCAGTTTGTGTCTCAAGAAACAGAAGACTCATCTGCAAGGGGAACTTCTAACCTATACCAAGAACTTCCCCCAACACTGGGTAATATAGTTTGTCCTCCTCTCTTTGTTGGTGAGACTCAGTTTTGGCTTCCCAAATTTCAGCCATCAGTCTCAAAGTACCCTTCTCTAATATCCCTGAGTTCTCCAAAATCCCCAGGGAAACAGTACTCCTGGCAACATGCTCCCTGGAGCCAAAGTTCCCACTTGAGCAGATGGATTAGGCTTCTCTCTCAAAATCACCCTGCCCTGATAGAGTCATACACACACACATACATATAGGTATAGCAGTTTATTAAGGATTACATAAAGAAAAGCCCAGAAACATTGGGTCCCAAAAGCTGTGAGAAGCAATTTCCAAGTCAAATCTCAGAATGAGGCAATATTCAAGCCAGAAGCCAGGGAGACTGACAACGAGTTGTTGCGGGACGCGTTCCCACAAATGGTTCAGAAGTATGGCTGTGAATGTGAGAAGGTGCTAGAAGCACACTTTACACGCCATAGACTGTGTAACCCGAGCAGGCCCAACCATCCAAAGGGCCAGAAGAGAGTCAAGATAGTGTGGCCAGGGAGGGACAGGCCAGCTGGTCCCCCAAGGGCCATGAGTTATGATGGTTAAGGGTTCCTAGCTCCAAGCTGAGCAGAACTGAGAGACACTTCCTCTTCTCACCTGTGGTTACATTGAGCTTCGTTTCAGAACTGCCCTGGGGCCTGGGGCACTTGCGATGCATTGGCTGCCCCTGGAGTTCGCCTTGATTGATGCTAATTGAATTCTAATTGAAACCATCCAGCCAGGCCCCAAATGCACCTCAAAGAGACTTCAATATCCGGAAGCCCCACCCCAGAGAGTTTGCAAGTGTCTCTCTCACTGCACAATTCTACCCAGTACGTTATTTGCCTATTAAACCTTGATACACCTTTAGAGACCTCTATGGACTGCCCTGCTACAGACAAAAAGAGCACAGCCTCTATTTTGGGCTGCCCTGCAAAGCTGGGTTTTGACCTGATAAGACTATTACAGTTCATTTAGCACCATTGCCATGCACCATGCTAATTAGAAGTTAGGGACTCTTAAAATCACTGGATTATGCAGCGTTTCCTCCCAAGCCTTTCTGTGTTGTGGTCCAAATCCTTATGAAATTTGTATTCAATGAATAAAGGGAGGGCAGGAAAAGCATGGAGAGTCAAGGGGAATAGTTAGAGGTGAATAGGAATCTGACATTACATCGCAGGGTACACAGGCTCTTCAAATAGCCTTTGTTTAATCATTCCACAAACATTCCCTGTGCTCCTACTATGTGCAGGGGGTTAATTATCCCAGAACCTGGGGATACAGCCTCCCAAAAATACATATTTTAGTGGAAGAAGGCAACCATCAAACAAGGGAAAATGAACGAATGAAATACTTTCAGGTGCTAAGTGCAATCAAGAAAACAAAACCGAGGGGTGCCTGGGTGGCTCATATGGTTAAGCGCCTGCCTTCGGCTCAGGTCATGATCCCAGGGTCCTGGGATCGAGCCCCGCATCAGGCTCTGTGCTCAGCGGGAAGCCTGCTTCTCCCTCTCCTTCTACTTCTCCCCCTGCTTGTGCTCTCTCGCTCTCTCTGTCAAATAAATAAATAAAATATTTTAAAAAAAGAAAACAACAAAGAGTAATAAGGTGAAGATAAGGTAGATTGGAAAAAGAAGGGGTTAACCAGGGTTGATGGAAAAGGTCCCTCTAAGGAGGGAACATTTGGGTTAGGAGCTGAAGGAGGGGAAAGGGATCTGTGGAAAGGCCTGAGGGAAGAGTATTCTAGAGGGGGTGCAGCAAGTATCTCTCAACAAAGGCAGGAAAGAACTCAGCATGTTAAATGGCCAGAAAGAAAGCCACTGTGGATGAATAAGGACAAAAGAGAGACAGAAAAGACTAGAGAGGTAGGCAAGAGCCAAATCCTCTAGGGTCTTGAAGGTCATGGAACAGAATGTGCGTATGTGCGTGCGTGTGTGTAAGTGTGAGATTCCAAAATGAAATGGACACCATTCAAGAGTTTTAAGCAGGAAAGTGTCATGGTCCAATGCCTACTTTGGAAAGATTATTCTGGCTGCCATATGGAAGATGGATGGGGGAGGGGCAGAGAGGAGAGGGTGGAGACAGAGGTAGAAACAGAGAAGACAGACCCATTAAGAAGTTGCCGCAAGAGGGGCGCCTGGGTGGCTCAGTCGGTTAAGTGGCCAGCTCTTGATCTGGGCTCAGGTCATGATCTCTGGGTCCTGGAATGGAGCTCTGCATCAGCTCCGCGCTCAGCGGGGAGTCTGCTTCTCCCTCTCCCTCTGCCCCTCCCCCGATGTGTTCATGCGTGCGCTTTTTCTCTCTCTCTCTCAAATAAATAAATAAATCTTTAAAAAATGTTTAAATAAAAAAAAGAAGAAGTTTCTGCAAGAGTCTAGCAAGAAATGGTAATGATTTCTCCTGGGTAGGAGCAATGGAAACGGAAAAACATGAACATGGAGTCCGTGGGATGCAGTAATGGATTGCATTTGTGAGTGTGTGAAGAGAGAAAATAGAAAACCCCACGTTTAGTACCTGAGCAATGAGATGGATGAAGAACTCCTTCCCGAGACTGAGAGAGCTGGGTTGGGATGGAGTTGGGGCAAAGTCAACAGGAGTTGCATTTGGCCGCATTTCTCCAGTCATGACAATTGGACATCCAAGAGGAGATGCCAAGGAGGAGGCACTTAGACAGACATGCCTATGCTCCTGGGAGGGTTCCGTGACAATGCCTCAGCGTGCACAGCATGGAGGGAGGAGATCACTGGAGATGGGTGTAGATAGAGAGGAAGCCCACTGAGGTCAGAAGCCAGGGCATGGAGAGCCCAGTGGGAAGGGGGAGGGGAGAAAGAGGAGAAGCTGGGGTGGGGGTCACCCAGAGGCCCGCAGGAACTGGTTAGCCCCGTCAGATGCTGCTGCGAGGCCCAGTAAAGTTGTCTCTGAGAAGTGACCACTGGTTTTCACCAGGTGTGGTCACTAATGACCTTGTGAAAGGGAGCATCCATGGAGAAGTAGAGATGACCACCCAAAGAGGGGCAATGAGGAGAAAGTGGGAGGTGACGAGCTGGAGACTGAGGATGGACGCTGTTTTCTTACAAAGAGAAGCAGAGAAATGGGGTGATAGTTGAAGGGAGATGTGGGGCGTCAATGGAGGGAGCTGTGGGGCGTCAACAAAATGACTTTTGTTTTAAAGATGAGTGACACTGGGGCGCCTGGGTGGCTCAGTCAGTTAAGCGTCTGCCTTCAGCTCGGGTCATGATCCCGGGGTCCTGGGATCGAGTCCCGCATCGGGATCCCTGCTCGGCGGGGAGTCTGCTTCTCCCTCTCCCCCCGCCGCTCCCCCCCCCGTTTGTGCTCTCTCTCTTTCTGAAATAAATAAAATCTTTGGGGAAAAAAAGATGAGTGCCATGATATGTTTATGTGCTGGTGGATATAACCCCGTGGTGAGGGAGAAATCGATTACCTAGAGAAAAAAAGACCCGTCCTGGAGCTGAGTCCCTGGGGGGCCAAGAGAGGACAGGACCCAGGGTTCAAGTAGAAGTATTAGTCTTAAACCAGGTTAAGGACACTTCCCCAGCAAAACGAACAAGTTTGTTCTGAAAGCTTAATTTGCAAAGGGAAGGTAGGGACAATAAAGATACAGGGATAGAAACAGGAAAATTTCTAAGAGCAGAAATATTAGTGAGCAATAAAACAATGACAGAGGGACAAAGAGCAACTGGACAGTAAAAGGGCTACTTCAAGCCATAAAGACCTCAGTCACCACAGCTCAGCAGCCCCGCCGCATTCATGGAGCTCGGGGACACAGCCCTCTGCTCCAGCAGAAGTGGAAAACCAACCGCCCTCAAGCCCCTTTTATCCGCTAGATGCTTTATCGGTATCTTCATTAAATTCTGCTTTGATCCTCACAAGAATCCATGGGATAAATATTAGCCCCATTTTACAGATGGCAATACCGAGGCTTGAAGAGTCTATTGCCTCCCCCAGGGTCTAGTAGCCAGGGAGTGTCAGAGCTGGTATCTGACCTCACATCTGCCTGATTCCAGATACCAGACACTGCCATGTCCCACGCTGCATTTATCGTAGGAGGGACTGGGTTGGGAGGCGCGGGAGAAGGTAAGAGGACACGTCCCAAAAATTCTTCCCAATGGAGAATGCCCTCTTCATGTTCCCTCTCCTGCCTTGCAGATCCTAAATGAAAACTTCACCCTCCAGAAAACCTTCCCTGAATTCCCTTTCCAACCCAGTTTCTCAACATATGGCCTCTCTGTGTCATTTGGTAAAGGGAGGATTTTTACCCTTCACCTGGCAGGACAGACACTGGGATTAAAGATGAAATATGAAAGTGCTTGGCACTGAAGTGCTCATTACCACTGTATTATTATTATTATTGTTATTATTATTGTTATTGTTATGACTCTGGCCTTTATTACTATTACCGTTATTAGTACGGCATCAATGGCTAAAGGCTTTCTCAGATGTGGTTTTGCTTGTCCTGCCTCCCTTCACCCTAAGACACATGGACCACAACAAAAAAGAAAAACAATGCAGATACTGCTCATTTGTACACAAGTAACCAAATCCTTGCTCTAGCCTGCAATCTTGTAAAGCTCATTCATAATGTAAAGGTACAGTGAATTCCATCCACATCACAGCTTTCCATTTCCCTAGCTCATTGCTTGGAGTCACACATTATAAATTGCCTTTTATGTTATCTCTCTATTCCAGTAAACCCTTCCCCTAATCCTTTTACCCTGCCCAGAGCTCATGCGCTGGGGCTGCCTGCAACGGCCCCCCAGCAATTGGATGGACTGCTCTTTGTAAAGCTATTGATCCCTATAAACTACTTTATTAGTGGCCACTATTACTCTGTTTCTAATCACCACTTTAATTAAAGTTTTATCATCCACATTAAAGAGGGTATATGACTTTTAATAGGCTGGATGGTTTTCCCTCAGCCATGAAGCGTTCCCATGAAATCGGCCAACAGACTCCTGGTTTCAAGGACTTCCTGAAGCTCGTCTGCCTCCAGGGAACAGGTGTGTGTGTCTATGAGTGAGAACGGGGGCATGACGCATGGGCAGAATTCCCTGCTAAGCAGCGCCCTTGTCTCCCTGGCTTGGGAACCTCCAGGTGGGGAGAGCCCAACAGAGGTCGCAATGTTAGAACCTTCCGTTCCCAGCACTAGGGGACCCAGTATCGTGCCTCAGAATTCAAAAGAGAATATTGATCACGACTCCACATTTCTTATAATTTCCACTTTTGCTAAACCTTCTCCTCTTCCAGGAGTCACCTACTCATTTGAGAACCAAAAGAATAAACAGAAGCAATTGCTTCTCTCACCGAAACAAGACCCAAGCAGAGTCGTTTGTTGATGAATCTGCCCCTGCATTAAACCAAGTTCTCGGAGGGGAGGGGCGTGTCTTGGTCAGTGTTGCATCTGCAACTCCAAATGAAGTGCCTACGAACACGGTGGGTCTTCCAAGGGTCTAAAGCCAACAGGCTGACTCTGTCCAGGCGGCCAAACCTGCAACCGAGAGTAAAATAGAATCAGCACAGGTACAGCCTTGCGGGGGCTGCTTTCCTTTTTATTTCTCTAAGAGGAAGACGTGGGAGAGTTTGGGTGCGCCTGGGTGGCTCAGCTGGTTAAGCATCCGACTCTTGATCTCAGCTCAGGTCTTGATCTCAGGGTCCTGAGTTCAAGGCCCACACTGGGCTCCACGCTGGGCATCGAGCCTACTTAAAAAAAAAAAAGTGGTGGGGCGCCTGGGTGGCTCAGTCCTTAAGCGTCTGCCTTCGGTTCAGGTCATGATCCCAGGGTCCTGGGATCGAGCCCCGCATCGAGCTCCCTGCTCCGCGGGAAGCCTGCCTCTCCCTCTCCCACTCTCCCTGCTTGTGTTCCCTCTCTCTCTGTGTCTCTCTCTGTCAAATAAAGAAAGAAAATCTTTAAAAAGAAAAAAAAAAGGAAGGAAGGAAATTCTGACACCTGCTACTCCATGGATGAACGTTGAACGCGTTATGCTAGGTAAAGTGGGTAGGTCACAAAAGGCAAGTACGTACAATTGTGCTTATATGAGGTTCCCAGAGGGGTCAAATTCGTAGAGACAAGAAGTAGGACAGTGGTTGCTGGGGGCGGGGGGAGGGGGTAGTGCTTAATAAGCATAGAAAGTCAGTTGGGGAAAATGAAAAAGTTCTGGACAGGAGGGTGGCGACAAGCTGTACAAACAGTGTGCATGTACTTAATGCCACAGAACGGTACATTTAAAAATGGTTAAAATGACGACTTTTATATTATAGATATAAATTTTTTAAAGGTTTTTTTTTAAAGATTTTATTTATTTATTTGATAGAGAGAGGGAACACAAGCAGAGGGGAGCAGCAGGCAGAGGGAGAAGCAGGCTCCCCGCCGAGCAGGGAGCCCAATGTGGGGCTCCACCCCAGGACCCCGGGATCATGACCTGAGCCGAAGGCAGACGCTTCACCAACTGAGCCACCCAGGCATCCCTAGATATAACATTTTTAAGGTGGAAGAGTATTCCTTGCACTTTGGGGGCGGGGTGATACCATATTGCTGCAGACAGCCGGATCTCTTCAGAGTGTCCTCCTAGGGTACCAGGGGGCCTCATCACACCACAGTACACGCCACAAGTCACGTTCATCCTTTCACTCGATGGACACGGAGTGCCTGTGAGGTGTCAGGAACTACAATTAAAAAGGTAGACCACACATCGTGTGAGGGGTGTGCTTCAAGGAGGCCACCCTCCCAAAGCTGCCAACCCCCCCCCACCTATTGCATACCCTTCAGTTCTTAGCACACCCAGTTGCCCTGGCTCCCACAAGAGAGGGGAAATGCCCCTTGCCCGAAGCTCTGTCACACCTTGTCACTGGGCGTAAAGCCTCTCTAGTCTCCAAATCCCATGAGATCCTAGTAAAAACAGTCCTTTCACCTTGAACTGACCACTCTTCTCATTACAGAAGGCTCAGAATGGGTCCAGGGAGCCACGCTGGGGTCAAACACCATCTATCTACCACAAGGGGCTGGGACCGGCCTTGGGTGCAAATTTTAAGAGGGCACCAAAACACTCGGGAATCGAGATAAATAATATTTTAATGCAATATGTTAAACAACCAAACTGCATGCAAAAAAATGTCAAGATGAACAAAATACCATCACTTTAAGCGAAGAGAAGTTCAGTAACAGTGCCTTGCCAAGCTTCATTAAAGCCTAAGGTAAAGCACAAATCAGGAATGCTGATCCCATCTTCATGTAAAATTGTGATATTTTGATATTTTGATTTTTTTTGCACTGATTTTGATGTTTTAAAATTTTGCATTAGGGGGTGCCTGGGTGGCTCAGTCGGTTAAGTGTTTGCCTTCGGCTGAGGTCACAATCCCAGGGTCCTAGGATTGAGCCCCACTTTGGGCTCTCTGCTCAGCAGGGAGTCTGCTTCTCCCTCTCCCTCTGCCTGCTGCTCCCCCTGCTTGTGCTCTCTCTCTCTCTGTCAAATAAATAAAATCTTTAAAAAAATAAAAAAACATTGCATTAGAATGTTATTTATCTTGATTCTTGGGTTTTTTGGCACCTGAGCTGAATGCCTCCTTCCCACCAAGCCATAGTCGAGTCCTGCTTCTCTGTGTCATTCTGTCTCCCCCGGCAGCCAGCACCCAAAGCTTCCTCCTCTCCGACCTGCAGCAGCTCCTGCCAGCAGATACTTGGGGGTCCACCTGCTCGTCGCCGAGAGTGTGGCCTGAGCCAGTCGGGGCTCGCCGCTTTGGGAGTAGGGAGTGAAGGCATCTCTCCCATCAGCATGCAAGCCCATGAGGACAGATCTGTAGCATCTGTATCCCTAGCACCTCGCACAGCACCTAGCACAGGGAAGGATCTCAAGTCCCCTAAGAGCTCCTGGGGGACGTACAAACAAGAACTTTCACTTACACATTCCCTCTGCCATTTGCCTCATAGCAAGTTTTATGACAACTTTATAGTTCTCTTTCTTCCTTTCTTTCTTTCTTTCTTTCTTTGCTTTGCTTTCTTCTTTATTTCAAATTGGCCTTCTTCGCCAAGATGTCCATCGACAGATGAATGGATAAAGAAGATGCGGTATATATATACAATGGAATATTATGCAGCCATCAAAAGGAATGAGATCTTGCCATTTGCAACGACATGGATGGAACTGGAGGGTGTTATGCTGAGTGAAATAAGTCAATCAGACAAAGACATGTATCATATGACCTCCCTGATATGAGGAACTCTTAATCTCAGGAAACAAACTGAGGGTTGCTGGAGTGGTGGGGGGTAGGAGGGATGGGGTGGCTGGGTGATAGGCATCGGGGAGGGTATGTGCTATGGTGAGCGCTGTGAATTGTGCAAGACTGTTGAATCACAGATCTGTACTTCTGAAACAAATAATGCAACATATGTTAAGGAAAAAAGAAGAAGAAGAAGATAGCAAGAGGGGAAGAATGAAGGGGGGGAAATCGGAGGGGGAGACGAACCATGAGAGACGATGGACTCTGAAAAACAAACTGAGGGTTCTAGAGGGGAGGAGGGTGGGAGGATGCGTTAGCCTGGTGATGGGTATTAAAGAGGGCACGTTCTGCGTGGAGCACTGGGTGTTATGCACAAACAATGAATCATGGAACACTACATCAAAAACTAATGATGTAATGTATGGTGACTAACATAACAATAAAAATTTAAAAAAACGAAACAAAACAAAATCAAATCGGCCTTCTTCAAGAGGCTAAGCTTCTTTTTAATCAAATGAATTTCCCCTGCAACCCATTCCTCTCATCTTCTCCACGGCGCGGTCACGGACTCCCGCCTGTAATTGCCGCACCCTGGGCTTTGCGGTCCAAGCCTGCACTACGGAGTTCAGCCCCTGCGGGGGATTTTCAGCGCCTCCCTGAGCTCAAACCGACCCCCACCCCCACCCCCCAAGACATCTCATGGGTACTTCACCGTTCACGATTTTATTTCTTTAATTGGATTTTAATTTGTCTCACTAAGCCCAGATTTACTTGAAAATTCCTATCCCATGTTGAAATTGCAAACTGAAATCACACACACACACACGCACACACACACACACACACACACACACACAGAAGGAAGAAGAAATAGGATACAGGCCAGGAAAATTACAAAGGGCAGAAACAGGACCAAGAGAAAAAGAAGGAGGGTCAAAGATGACCCCTAGCTCAATTCTGGGATATTTTTGCACTAGGAAAATGTTAATAACCAAGGGGGCCTCTGGGTTTGCCTTGGCTGGTCCAGCTGCAATCATCAAACCACACTCCCCCTGAACATCGCCATGATGAGAAAATGCCTTCCCCTCACAAAATAGCCTTGATCGCCAGAAGCTACCAGCTCTGTGCTTGGAAATGGACATCCGCTAGGACCAGCTTTCTCAAAAAGGAAGCACAGGGGCACACACCCCCTCCTAGCAATATGGGGTCCACGTCGTGTATCACAGGTTGGGTTTTCCAGAAGGAGATGCTGAGATGCAATCAAGGTGAAAGTTGTTTATTAGGGATCAACACCTGCAAAAGGCAGGGAGGGGGACGCAGGATCAGGCAGAGAAAAAAGTCAAACTGCAATGCAGGTGGGGGTCAAGGACTTCCTGTGGCCATGTCCATGTTCCATGCCTTCATATCCCCTTATACCCCCACCGCTCTCCAACACCAGATATATTGAGTGAGAGGGCCCTTCTGCAGTGGCAGACCCTGAAGTTGCTGATGGTTAGAGGCAAATCCTTCCTTGAGGAGGGATCTGGGAGTCGGGTGCATCTCTTGTCTACCACACAGTGGAATTAGACATCAGTCTTAACAGTCGGTGGGTTGTTTGGTAAGGTTCAGGGTCAAATGGAAGTAAATCCTGCAACATGCCTTCCTTTTAAAGAGTCCATTCTAGGGTCAGAGACTATGGAAAATCAGGAGATGAACTTCAGAGAGTAGACGTGAGCAGAAGGAGGGATTGAGGACTTCCAGTTCGAGAAAGCCAACTCCTTGAGCAAGACTGAACAGATGTCTTGTCTAGACAGATCTGTCAGACACTCATCATCTATACCTCAGAAAATTAGGTTCTCAGGATTTCTGCTGTTCTGCTCAGTTCATGATTCCCCTGACCGGTGGTTGGGTCAAGTGCAGGCCCAAAACATGTTTCAGGATGTCCTCAAGATAAGCAGTAGGATCCCAGTGCCCAAAGGTCATGCTGTTTCCTGTGTATCAGCTATTGGAAGGCCAAGGATGTGCTCCAAATGGCGTCACTGGGTATTAGGTCACATTGTCTTCAGGGCTGTCTTTTATTAACATCCCTCTCTGATCCAGGTTAAGGGCTTGTAGAAGCCCTAGAAGTTCTACTTCAACCTAAACACCAGGGAATCATTGAAGTGAAAACTCCCTAGGATGGCAACAACATCAAGGTGTCAGGATCCTAGAATGAACAGTTACCTCTATTTGTCTTTTTTTTTTTTAAGATTTTATTTATTTATTTGTCAGAGAGAGAGAGAGAGAGAGGGAGGGAGAAAGAGAGAGAGAGAGCACAAGCTGGGGCAGCTGCAGAGGGAGAGGGAGAAGCAGGCTTTCCGCCAAGCAGGGAGCCTGATCCAGGGCTCGATGCCAGGACCCCGGGACTATGACCTGAGCCAAAGGCAGACGCTTAACTGACTGAGCCACCCAGAATTCCCTCTGTTTGTCTTTTCAGTCAAGAGCCAGCAGCTCCCAGTATTCCAGATTCTTGTGTGTGGAGGTACCTTGAGTGTGGTGTGGTGGGGTACGTAACCTCACTGGCAGCCTTCATCTTCAAATGTAAAAGGGTTCTCAGAAACGGAAAAGTCACGGATATCAAAGCAGGAACTGCTCAAGACCAAGGGAAGCAAGTATATACAGTCCATATAGGTGTCTCACACATTCACCCTGATAGCCCTCCCCTTCATAATTCCCCCTTGTTCAACCAACCCAACTGCTACCCATCAAACATGCTGTGAGTGACTGGGTCCTCCTGGATCTGTAAGTCCAGTCCATCGTCCACCTGCATGGGAGCTGGTTTGAGTATAACAGGGCCACCTTGTGGCCATTTTCAGCTTTACATTCAAAAAAAACTTCCAGTCTGTAATCCAAAAAATATACACACTGAAAAATCACTACTATCTCTCACTACCGCCCTCTCTTGGTAAATCAAATCAATATAACAACTCTCCAGGCTCCTGCTGAGCCTCCACCTTCTTTACCCTAATCAGCTCAACAAGGCCAGGAACAAGGTGGATGATTTATAGGATCCTCCCAGAAGGCCTTGGAGAGGGCAAGGCTGTGAACACTTAAGACACTTGTACTGTTTTTGTCTCTGTCATGTCCCCAGTGCCTCTGAATCCATTTCTAGGTGAAACACACACACATACACACACACACACACACACACACACACACACACACCGCTCAGATTGGAAATCAGGCTGGAGCTGGGGTAGAGGATGCAGTTTTCCCTTACACCATGGTTCCTGAGAATGTATGACTGGGTCCCAAGTCATATCTCCATCCTACATTCCACTTGAGTACATCTTTAGGGATATATTTCCTAAATTAACTTGTAACCTGGCGTCTGTGCTCTTCCTGGCCCTGGGCTAATGTTTCCAAATTTACCTGATGATAAGCATCCCCTGGGATACTTGTTAAAACTGTGAATCCCAGCCCTATCCCAGATCCAATAATGATGGAGAATCATTCTTGGAAGGGTATGGGGAGCTATATAATTAACAAGTACCTCAGGGGATGCTTAACATCAGGAACATTGAAAATCACTTGTGATGCCTAGACCCTGTCCTCAGAAATTCCAGGGCAGAGTTTCTCAACCTTGGTATTACTGTTATTTTAGGCTGGATAATATTCTGTTTGTGGGGACTGTCCCGTGCACTGGAAGAAGTTCTGGCCTCTACCCACTGGATGCCTGGCCTCTACCCACTGGATACCAAGCACCTGCACCCCAGCCATAACAACCAAAACTGGCCCCAGTCTTTGGCAAATGTGGGGGCCGGGTTGGGTAAAATCAACATGGTTGAAACCCACTGGTCTAGGGTATGACTTGAGCACTGGGATTTTTTTAAAGCTCTCTAGATGACTTAATGTGCAGCCAGGATGCTTTACATTAGAGCTTCTCAAACCTCCTTGTGCATGAGAATCACCTGAGGGGCTTGTAAAAATGCAGATTCTGACTCTGTCAGTCTGGGTGAGGCCTGAAAGTCCGCATCCCCAGCAATCTCCCCCCACCCCCAGAGGATTCTGATGCTGCTGGTCCACTCTTTGGGGAGAAGGGCTGAAAATCATCTTTTAATTGGGCCAGTCATGAGGGTCATTTTATCCTAGTGTTATAGCAAATCAGTTTTCCCCTGAGTCAGCAAAGAAGAGATCACCATATAGCAGGGAATGAACCTGTTAACACAGTCCCTGTGGGTAGGATACAGGAAGTTTCTACAAAGGAGGCTTCAAGTTGTAGATGCTAGGATTCCCACCCTTCAGTCTCCTAGAGGATGATTTGTAGGAAAAGCCAGCTGCAGGTTTCCCCTGAATACCACACAGCTAGCCAGGGAGTCCACAAATTACCCAGTGACATGAAGGGATGTCCAGCATTGGCTAGAGTCACCCAACTCCCTCCAGAGGACAGACCATGGGTGCAGAACCATAGGTGGCTCCAATCTTAACTGGTCAATGGAGATAGGAGCAGTCTTCTGTCCATATAGTTCTTTACTTTGCCTCCTTAATACCAAGCTTTCCAGGGCCAGCAAATGGAATATGACAGGGTTCTTTTATTTTTTTTCTTTTTTTTTTAATTTTTATTGTTATGTTATTCACCATACATTACATCATTATTCTTGATGTAGTGTTCCATGATTCATTGTTTGTGCATAACACCCAGTGCTCCACGCAGAACGTGCCCTCCTCAATACCCATCACCAGGCTAACCCATCCCCCCGCCCCCCTCCCCTCTAGAACCCTCAGTTTGTTTTTCAGAGTCCATCGTCTCTCATGGTTCCTCTCCCCCTCCGACTTACTCCCCTTCATTCTTCCCCTCCTGCTATCTTCTTCTTTTTCTTTTTTCTTAACATATCTTGCATTATTTGTTTCAGAAGTACAGATCTGTGATTCAACACGACAGGGTTCTTTTAAAGAGAGTGGCAGATTTGCAACGACGTGGATGGAACTGGAGGGTGTTATGCTGAGTGAAATAAGTCAATCAGACAAAGACATGTATCATATGACCTCCCTGATATGAGGAACTCTTAATCTCAGGAAACAAACGGAGGGTTGCTGGAGTGGTGGGGGGGGGTGGGAGGGATGGGGTGGCTGGGTGAT